>NW_012267241.1:9418452-9585938 GCF_000151885.1 Dipodomys ordii
TTCTTCTTCTTCTTCTTCTTCTTCTTCTTCTTCTTCTTCTTCTTCTTCTTCTTCTTCTTCTTCTTCTTCTTCTTCTTCTTCTCCTTCTCCTTCTCCTTCTCCTTCTCCTTCTCCTTCTCCTTCTCCTTCTCCTTCTCCTTCTCCTTCTCCATCTTCTTCTGTTAGTTGTGGGGCTTGAAATCTCAGCTTATATGTTGTCCTTGTGCTCTTCAGCTCAAGGTGAGCCACAGCATCACTTCCAGTTTTCTAGTGGTTTATTGGAGATAAGAGCTTCATGGACTTTCCTGCCTGGGCTGGCTTTGAACTGCAGTCCTCAGATCTCAGCTTCCTGAGTAGCTAGGATTACAGGCGTGAGCCACCGGCGCCTAACTATAGCCACTTCTGTTAAATTATCACCATGAGAATTTCTAAAGTCCTTCAATTAAGACGCAAACTTAGTTGCCATAGTCACCTGTGAATGAGTGGTTGTACAGGAGTACCAGGCACACCTGAGTTGGAAGGCATTCTGCCCCCAAGCCAGATTTGAGTGACGACAGCCCATCCACAGCCACAGCCTCTTTTTCATAACACTAAATGTAATACAAAAATAGTACAGGGGGGGGGGGCTGGGAAGGTGGCTCAGTGGTAGAGCGCTTGCTTTTCATGCCTGAGGCATGAAGGCCGGAAGTGGCGCTGTAGCTCAAGTGGTGGAGCACTAGCCTTGAGCTGAAGAGCTGAGGGACAGCGCCCAGGCCCAGAGTTCAGGCCCCATGACCGGACCCAAAAAAAAAAATAGTACAGGGAACTTAGCCACCCGGCCAGCGCTATAAATACGTACATAAACATTTCTCATAGATGAGTGTCCTGTGTAGCCCTGAGCTGAGGTGCCAATTATCTAGACTATAATCTTCCCTGTTTTGTCTGAAGTTTATGTTTTTATTTTCCAAGTTCTTTTTTAACCTTGCCTTTCTTTAGCTCAATCCTTTGCTTGATTGTCGATTCCCTTATCAGTACGTTTTTATTTTATTGTTTTTCTTTTGCTAATGTATTGCTCGTGTTTGACTCCTCTCCTTCCATTTGCTTCTCTATTTCAATAATTCTTCATCTTTTAGGTCTTTTCTTTTTTTCCAGAGTTTCACTAGTGTCTGGCCTATCCTTTCACCCATACTCACACTCTGTCTTTCTCTGATTGAACTCAGGTTCTCAAGCTGCTTGTGCAATTGCTCTGCCAGTTGGACCATGCCCCCAATCCAGCTTTGAATCTTTCTAGTTGATGCCTCCTCAGTATATAAATCTTTTCTTTTGACTATCATCTCAGCATCTTACACTCTTCATCTTCCATTCTGCAATGTTGTTTTACAAACAGGCTAGCTAATATTCCAGACAGACAGACAGACAGTTATAATCTGTTCTGAACTGGTCTATTCTCCTTTCTTTTTGATCAGAGAACTGATGATGACATGTGCTCTTATATTTATTGTTTCAGATGAAGACACCAAAACTATAAATGAGAAATCTGCTTCAAGGAAGAAAACTTTCTCAGGTGTGGACCTGCATTGTGATGTTTCTAGCACATTTCCAATGAATGCTTCCCCAAGTTTCACATCTACAGGAACCTGGGAGCAAGATGGCAGGTTTGAAAGAAGACAGGGAAACCCCTCTCGAAGAAAACAACACAAGTGTGATGAATGTGGAAAAATCTTTAGTCAGAGCTCATCCCTTATTTTACATCAGAGAATCCACAGTGGGGAGAAGCCGTATGCGTGTGACCAGTGGGCGAAAGCTTTCAGCCAAAGCGCCATTCTGATTCAGCATTGAAGAACTCACACTGGGGAGAAGCCCTTTAAGTGTCATGAATGAGGCAAAGCCTTTAGTCAGAGCTCCAATCTTTTCCGACATCGAAAAAGACACAGGAGAGAAAAAGTCCCATCAGTGTGTCATGAGGGAATCAAAGCACATACTCAGAGCTTTCACAGGATAAGAAAAGACAAGGTATAGTCACTGTTAGGATAGACTAATGGTTTTAGTAATTACCAGTTTCCAGGGTCATAAAAGCCATGGGAGAGAATTACAAAGTAGTTCATGCTAATATTTGCTTTTCTGCTTACAAGTGTAGAGTCAATTTCAGGGGTTTAAGATTCCAAAGCCTAATTCACTTTTTTCATCCTTAAGCAACACTATTTTAGATATTTGTCCTTTTTAGCCAAGTACACTTTTCCTCGTTGAGAAGGAATATGTGCACTATTCAGCACAGAAATATCCTCCCCTATTTCATAACTTGAGCACTAGCATTATAAAGACCAAAGATTAAATCTTTTTTCATTTTTATTCTTAAATAATTTTTATTGAGACTAAATGATTAAATAAGTTTCACAAATTTCACAGTATTGTGGGATAGTGATACTTAGTTAAAGTCACAAACATATTTTAACCTTCACAAAGCAAATTTTCATTATCGTGGCCTGTAAAGTTTGTGAATTCTATAAGCTTTGACAATACAACTATTTCTTTTTTTAGTATATATTTTTATTGTAAAGATACTGTACAGAGGGGTTATAGTTACATGAGTAAGGTAATGACTCCATTTCCTATCGAGCATTGTTACCTCCTCTTTTGTTTTTTCCCTACCATCCCTTCCCTCCCCACCTCCCCAACTCTTCCCCGCACCAAGTTGTAAAGTTCGTTTTCAACATAGTGTCTTGTACATCCCATTGTTACAGTGGGTCAGCCTGTGTCCTTAATATCACCATTTTTTCCATATCATATATACATTTCTTTTCTTTTGCTTAGTGTCAGCTGTTCCCGCTTTCCCTTTCATTCCCTCCCTCCCAACGCTGCCCTTGAGTTGCTTAGTTCATTTTCATCAATGTCCAGTGCAGCTGATGGGCCCCTCTGTTGTATATTTTCCCCTGTTTCCCTCTGATTCTGTGCCCTCCTCCTAACTTCCCTCAGATGGGCATATTTATATACCATATATGAGGTCAAGAAAACAGAGTCATTTAGAAGTGATACAACAAGGGCTGGGAAGATGGCTCAGTGGTGGAGTGCTTGCCTTGCATGCCTGAGGCCCTGGGTTCGATTCCTCAGCACCACATAAGAAGAAAAAGCTGGAAGTGGCACTATGGCTCAAGTGGTAGAGTGCTAGCCTTGAGCTGAAGAGCTGAGGGACAGCACCCAGGCCCAGAGTTCAGGCTCCACGACCGACAAAAAAAAGAAAAAAAAAAGAAATGATACAACAAATTAAGTAGAGGCCATTTGTTTCTTGAGTCCTGTTTGCTTTGTTTTATCTTCTTGCATTTTGAGTTTAACATCCACATATCAGGGAGACCACATGCCATTTGTCTCTCTGCTCTTGGCTTACCTTGCTCAAAATGACTTTTTTCTAGTTCCATCCATTTCCCTGTGAATGCCATTATTTTGTCCTTTCTAATGGCTGCATAATATTCCATTGCATATAGGTACCACAGTTTTTGGATCCATTCATCTGTAGTGGGGCATCTGGGTTGTTTCCATATCTTGGTTATTGTAAACAGTGAACAATGAACATAGAAGTTCATGTGTCCTTGTTTCCTGGTTCCTGTTGCTCAGGGTAGATGCCTAGGAGTGGTATGGCTGGGTCATGGTGGGGGGTGTCAATATTTGGCTTTTTGAGGTATCTCCAGAATGTTTTCCAAAGTGGTTGTATTTGTGTACATTCCCACCAGCAGTGCAATAGGGTTCCTCTTTCTTCACATCCCCACCAACATTTGTCATTGGCAGAATTTAGGATATGGGCCATTCTGACTGGAATAAGGTGGTATCTCAAGGTTGTTTTTATTTGCATTTCCTTTATGATCAGGGATGAGGAACATTTCCTCAGGTGTTTCTTTGCCATCTTTATCTCTTCTTCTGAGAAGTCTCTCTTAGTTCCCTCCCTATTTAATGATTGGTTTGTTAGATTTGGGAGGGATTAGTTTCTTGAGTTCCCTATATATAATGGATATTAGGCCTTTGACTGATATATTGCTGGTAAATATTTTTTCCCAATTGGTTGGCTATTTCTACTTTGATAGCTATGTCTTTAACTGTACAGAAACTTTTTAGTTGAGTCTCTCTTCAATTTGCTCTGACCCTAAAACTCTGTTCAGGAAGTTCCTCTCTGTGCCTATAAGTTCAAGTGTCTCTCCTCCTCTGTCCTGCAGTAGTTTCAGAGTTTCAGGTTTGATGTTAAGGCCTTTAATCCATTTTGAGTTGATGTTAGTGCATGGTGACAAGCTGGGGTCCTTTGCATGTGGCCACCCAGTTTTCCTAGCACCAGTAGTTGAAGAGGCTGTGTGTCTTCCACTGTATGTCTTTTGCTCCCTTCTCAAATATCAGCTGACTGGAGGTATGTGATTTTATTTCTGGATCTTCAAATCTGTTCCATTGGTCTTCAGTTTATTTTTGTCTTTGTTATTATGGCTATATGATAGAGCTTGAAATCTGGTATCATGATGCCTCCTGCATTGTTTCTTTTGCTTAGAATTGCGTTGGCTATTCTATGTCTTTTGTTGTTCCATATGAATTTTTGGATTGTTTTCTCTATTTCAGTAAAGAATGTCATTGGGCATGATCTTGTATTTAAAGAATCCCATGGACTCCACTCCCAAATTATTCAGGCTGAGCCAAAACTTTGGCAAAGTAACAGGTTATAAAATTAACCCTCAAAAATCAATGGCTTTTCTGTATCCCAACAATGAGAAAAGCAACTCCATTCGTAATAGCCCCACAAAAAATAAAATACCTAGGAATTAACCAAAGAAGTGAAGGACCTCTATGATGAAAACTTTAAAAACCTGAAAAAGGAAACCAAAACAGAACTTAGACAGTGGCAAAACCTCCCATGCTCCTGGATTGGAAGGATCAACATAGTGAAAATGGTGATACTTCCCAAGGCTATCTACAAGTTCAATATTCCAACCTCATTCTTCAAGGAAATAGAAGAGGCAATCCAAAAAATTCATATGGAACAATAAAAGACCCCAAACAGCAAAAACAATCCTTAACAGAAAGAACACTGCTGGAGGAATATCAATACCAAATTTCAAACTCTACTACAAAACCATAGTAATCAAAACAGCTTGGTACTGGCACAAGAACAGACCTCAGGACCAATGGAATAGAACTGAAAACCCAGAAATGAACCTACAGACCTATAGCCATCTAATCTTCGATAAGGGAGCTAAAACAATAGAATGGAAGAAAGACAACCTCTTTAGTAAATGGTGCTGGCAAAATTGGTTAACTACATGTAGAAAACTTAAGCTAGATCCTTATATATCACCCTGCACCAGAATCAACTCCAAATGGAGCAAAGACCTTGAAGTCAAAGCAGACACTCTGAAAACATTACAGGATGGAATAGGAGAAACCCTAGGTCTCCTTGGCTCAGGCCGAAATTTTTTGAATAGAGACCCGGAAACACAACAAATCAAAGAAAGGTTGGACAAATGGGATTGCATAAAGTTGCAGAGCTTCTGCAGGGCAAATGACATAGCTAGCAAGATCAATAGAAAGCCCACAGATTGGGAGAAGATCTTTACTAGCCATACAACAGACAAGGGTCTCATATCTAAAATATACTTGGAACTCAAAAAATTAAACCCCCCAACAACAAATCCTCAAAGAAACAACTGCCCAATAAATAAGTGGGCGAAAGACTTAAAGAGAAACTTCTCTGAAGAGGAAAGAAGGATGGCCAATTGACACATGAAGAAATGCTCAACATCCCTAGCCATAAAAGAAATGCAAATCAAAACAACATTGAGATACCACCTCACCCCAGTTAGAATGGCTATAATAAAGAACTCTAATAACAACAGATGCTGGAGGGGATGTGGACAGAAGGGAACCTTACTGCATTGTTGGTGGAAGTGTAAACTTGTTCAACCACTTTGGAAAGCAGTGTGGAGGTTCCTCAAAAGACTCCACATAGAGCTCTCCTATGACCCAGCAATCCCACTTTTGGGCATTTACCCAAATGATCACAAACAAGACCATACTAAAGCTACCAGCACAACAATGTTTATTGCAGCATTATTTACCATAGCTAAGATATGGAACCAACCCAGATGCCCCTCAGTAGATGAATGGATCAAGAAAATGTGGTATATATACACAATGGAATTCTATGCCTCCATCAGAAAGAATGACATTGCCCCATTTGTTAGGAAATGGAAAAACTTGGAAAAAATTATATTAAGTGAAGTAAATCAGGCCCAAAGAAATAAAGGCACCATGGTTTCCCTTATTTGCAATAACTAGTATATGTCTGAGACAAGCAGAAAAGGTCAGATAAGTTGATGTTAGGCAAAATGAACCCCAAGATAAATATGCAAATGTTTTTTCTTTCATGTGTTTGTTTCTACATATTTATAAGATGACTTCTTTGTTGCTTTTCATGTCCTTCCCCCACGATATAACCCCTGCTTTCACTGTATATGATGTTGGTATAATTTGTGGAGAGGAAGGGAAAAAACAAATTATTTAAATAGGGATACAGGTGGACCCATTGCAACAACAAGATGTACAAGTCCTTATGTTGAAAAATGAACTTTACAACTTTGGCAGGGGTGAGGTGGGGAGGGAGCTGGGGTGTGGGGAGGAGTTGGGAAGGGATAGGAAGGGGAAACAAATGCTTGATAAGAAATGTACTCATCTTGCCCATGTAATTGTAACTCCTCCGTACACTATTTTCACAATAAAAAATCATTTAAAAAAAAAGGAATGTCATTGGGATTTTCATGGGAATTGCATTGCATTTGTATATCATTTTTGGCAGTATGGCCATTTTCACAATATTGATTCTGCCTATCCAAGAACATGGAAGGTCTTTCTTTTCCTGGTGTCTTCTTTGATTTCTTTCTTTAGGCTTTTATAGTTTTCATAAATAGGTCCCTTACATCTTTGGTTAGGTTAATTCCCAAATACTTTTTTGAAGCTATTGTGAATGGAGTTGTTACCCTGTTTTCCCTTTCTGCTTGTACATTGTTGGTGTGCAGAAAGGCAACTGATTTTTGTGGGTTAATTTTGTATCCCGCTACTTTGCCAAAGTGGTTCGTTCATAAGTTCTAGGAGTTTGGGAGTGGAGTTTTTTGGGGGTTGTTAAGGTATGATATCATATCATCTGCAAATAGGGCTGGTTTCATTTCTTCCTTCCCTATGTGGATCCCTTTACTGTCCTTTTCTTGCTTTATTACTCTGGCTAAGGATTCCAGAACTATATTGAAGAGGAGAATTATATTGAAGAGGAGTGGACAGAGTGGGCATCCTGCTTTGTTCCTGAATTTAGGAGAATTGGTTGTCGTTTTTCCCTGGTTAGTATAATATTGGATATTGGTCTGTCGTATATAGCTTTTATTGTTTTAAGGAATGTCCTTCTATTCCTATTTTCTCCAAAGCTTTTATCATGAATAGGTGTTGTATTTTATCAAAAGCCTTTTCCGCATCAATGGAGATAATGTGCTTCTTGACATTGGATCTGTTGATGTGATGGATTACATTAATTGATTTACATATGTTAAATCATCCCTGCATCTCTGGGATGAAGCCTATTTGATCATAGTGTATGATTTTTTATATATTTCTGGATTCTGTTGGCTAAAATTTTATTGAGGAGCTTTGCATCTGTGTTCATCAAAGTGATTGGTCTATAGCTCTCTTTTGTTGGATCTTTGCCTGGTTTGGGGATGAGTGTAATATTGGTTTCATAACATGAGTTTGGGATTTCTACCTCTGCTTCTGTCTCATGGAGGAGCTTGAGGAGTACGGTTATCAGTTCCTCTATAGAATTCCATAGTGAATCCATCTGGTCCTGGGCTTTTCCTTATTGGAAGACTTCTGATTGCTTCCTCTATCTCATTGTAAGTTATTGGCTTATTTAATTGATTTATTTCTTCTTGGTTCACTTTGGGCAATTTTTATTTCTCTAAAAATTCATCCATTTCTGCTAGGCTTTCCTTCTTTAGTAAGCATAGATTCTGGGAATAGTTCTTTATGATTGTTTGGATGTCTTGGATGTTTGTTGTAATTTATCCTGTGGCATTCCTGGTCTTATTGATTTGGGTCTCCTCTCTTCTTTTTTTAGTTAATCTTGCCAGAGGTCCATAATTTTTTTTCAAAAAAAACACCCCAGCCTTTTAATTAATTTTTATTTATAGTTTTCTTAGTCTCTATCTTGTTAATTTCAGCTCATATTTTGTTCATTTTTTTCTTGCTTTTCTAGCAGTTCTAGTTGTACCATGAAATTATTTACTTGGTCTGTCTATTTTCTTGATGTGTGTACTGAGAGCAATAAATTTGTCCCTCAGGACTGCTTTGGCTATGTCCCACAGATTTCTTTGTGATGGTATTCATTTTCATTGAATTGTAGGAACTTTTTGATTTCTTCCTTAATTTCTTCTGTGTCCCAGGTGTTCCTTGGAAGTGTGCTGTTCAATTTCCATGTATTTGATTAATTTCTATGGTATGCTTTGTTATTGAGAACTAGCTGATTCCATTATGGTAGGATAGAAAACAAGGGATTGTATCGATCCTCTTGTATTTGCTTAAATTCTTTGTGTGAGCTATGATATGACCTATTTTGGAGAAACTTCCATGGGCTGCTGAGAAGAATGTGTCCTGGGATGTTGTTGGGTATAAAACTCTGTAGATGTCTATTAAGTCCTTTTGAGATATGGTATCATTTAATTAAGAGACTTCTTTGCTAATCCTCTGGTTGGTAGACCTGTCCTTTGGTGAGAGTAGAGTATTAAAGTCTCCTACCAATATTGTATTGGGGCCTATTTTTTTCTGTAAGTCTGAAAGTATTTGCTTAATACATTTGGGTGCTACAATGTTTGGAGAGTATAAATTGATAATGGTGATATCCTCTTCTTGGATTATTCCCTGTATTAATATGTAGTGTCCTTCTTTGTCTTTTTGTATTGATTTTAATGAAAAGTTTATTCTGTCATTTTCTTGCTTTCCTAAGTTTTTCTTTCCTTTCCTCCTGTGTTTACTAAGTTGGTCTCCTAGTGATATCAGTCTGATGTGGATACTTAATCTTGATTGTTTTCTTAATATTGTATTCCACCTCTTAATATTCTTTGTAGTGCTTGCTTATTATTTATGGATTCATTTAGTTTTTCTTTACTATTAAAAATTTTAGTTTCTCCATTGAATGTGAATGCTAGCTTTGCTACATATACCAGTCTAGGTTAGCAGTTATTGGTTCTCAGGGCTTGGATGGTTCTTTTCCAGGCTTTCCTTGCTTTCAGTGTGTGTGAGAGAGATCTGCAGTGATTCTGATTTTTTCCCCATTGTAGTATAGCTCCTTTTTTGCTTTTGCTGTATATAAGATCATTTCTTTGTTACTCAAATCTAGCATTTTTACTGTGATTTGCTTAAAAGTGTTCCTCCTGGGATCCTGTTTGCTAGGTGTTCTGTATGCTTCTGTTATGTAGGTGGGATTTTCTCTTTTAAGATTGGGGAATATTTCAGTGATAATTTTATTGAGTAAGTGTTGCATCCCTCTATTCTGGTGTTCCTTTGTCAATCGCAATTATACAAACGTTAAATTTCTTGGCATTGTCTGCCTGTTCTTGGACTTCCCTTTGGTATATTTTGATTGTTTTTTCAATGTCTGTGACATTTTTCTCCAGTTACTGCATTTTGTCTTCACTACCTGACATTCTATTTTCCATTTCACTCTATTAACTATGGTTTCCATTTGTGGTTTGCATGGAGGAAATTGAACCATTTATGATTTCATTTCTGATCCATTTCTCGCTTTAATTCTTGGGTCATTGACTATTAACTCTTTTTTTTTTGTCAGTCGTGGGGCTTGAACTCTGGGCCTGGGCACTGTCCCTCAGCTCTTCAGCTCAAGGCTAGCGCTCTACCACTTGAGCTACAGCACCACTTCTGGTTTTCTGGTGGTTTTATTTGGAGATAGGAGTCTCACGGTCTCTCCTGCCCAGGCTGGCTTTGAACCGCGATCCTCAGATCTCAGCCTCCTGAGTAGCTAGGATTACAGGCGTGAGCCACCAGCGCCCGGTGCCTATTAACTCTTGAATGTAGCATTTGTCTTCCATTTCTTTTTTGCTTTCACTGTAGTTCTTCCCTGGGTGGCTGCTGGCCTTGTGGGATGTTTTATTGTCTTGGTTGTTGATGAATCTAGCAATTTTTCACTGTGATTTTTGCATGAGGATGCAGGGATTATCAGAGTCAAATCTTGAACTCTGACTGTTTTGGTCAAGAGGTGGCTGCCTTCACTTGGTTCTGGGTTGGTTCCTCAGTTAGTTGTTGAAGCCTGCTCTCAGCCCTAGGCTGGCTGAGAAGGACTTTGCCCAGTCTCAGTTCTGTTGCGGGGAGGGGCCAACCTCCAGTTGCTAGTCTGACCCATGTAGGGCTCACTTTTGATTCTGGTGGGCAGACACACTCTACCCTCTTCCGAGGTGTGTGCACAGTTTCTGACTTCAGTCAGGGACAGGTGTTTAGGCAGCTTGGGTTCCCTCCTGGGACACACAAGTAGGGCTCATTCAGCCACCTGCTGGAGCCACAGGCAGTTCCCAACTTCAGCCAAGGATCAGCAGCCTAGGCTGCTCATGTTTCCTCCCAGGGGTGCTCTTGGAAGAACCTGGTGAGCTGGATGTATTCCACCGGTTGCTGGAGCCCACAGTTCCTGACTTCATCCAGGGAACAGCCTAATCTGCCCGATCTCCTGACTGGTGCACACATGTGTGGCTTGTTTCACAGGCTGTTGGAGCCGGCAAGTGCAGTTCCCAACTTCAGCCAGGAACCCAGCAAAGGCCACTTGGATTCCTGCCTGGGGGGACTCCCAGGTTGGGCTCTTTCCACTACCAGCTATTGTAGTCAGCTCGTAATTCCCAGCTTCAGCCAGGGACCGGTAACCTAGGTTGCTTGAGTTCCTTCCCAAGGGGACTCTGGGCCAAATGTGGTGGGCTGGGTATACTGCACTGGCTGCTGGAGCCTGCATGCAGATCCTGTTTTCAGCCAGGTACCTTGGATTTAATCTGCTCAGACTCCCTCCTTGGCACACAGGTGGGGCACACAGGTGGGGCTTCTTCTGCCACTGGCTGCTGGAGCCTGAACACAGTTCCCAACTTCAGACACAGAGATTAAATCGTTTTAAGAAAATTCTCTATTTTATCTTCTGAAAATAGCATATAGGAGGCCCAAAAGAATATGTGCAATATAACATAGTCATTGTAAGGAGGTGAGTGAACAAAGGGGCTTAAACTGTAGGCCTAAACAGTATTGCCAGGACTAAATAATTTCCTATGTTGTAAAAAAAAAAATCCTTACAATTAAGATGACTTCTAAAAGTCTTTAAGGCATAGCCTGAACAAAAGGAATATTCTCATAACAAACACGGCAGTTCTACTGATATTTACAAAAGGTTGATGATCATTTTAATATAACGAAGAGAAAGAGATGAGGAACCAGATTAGCATAAACATTAGCAAATACAGTGTATAACTAAGAAGTGTACAAGGTTGTGTGGAAAAGGAAGCCCTAACCACCTCCAACACTCCTTCAATGATGTGTCCTTTATGTTGCATTAACAAGCTATAAATCTAACTGAGACATCACAAGTCAAACATTTCACGATTAGTAAAATAGGTTTCTAGAAGTGCCATTATGGAATGAGTCCCCAGATTTTCATGAAAAATACAGTAGTCACTTACAAACCATTGTTGAGCCTAAGGTAGTTATGTTTTAAGACCTTGTAGAGAGCTGAGTGCAGCTGCACCTTAAAGATGGCGCCGTTTTCCGCCCTCCGCCTTCCCGATGGTGAGCGCTCTCTGTGGTAAACAACTCCTTATTTGGCTAAGGCATAGAATCTGGCTTGCTTCCAAGTACCTGGACCTATTGATGGCTCCCACGTGGCATATCAGGGTTGGTTACCCAGCGGGTACTTAAGGTTGTGTGGGATTCTCCACGGGGTCAGAAGAATGCTCAAAGGTCCTGAATAAACTGCTGAGAGAAGAGCTCGGTGTTGCGTCTTTCTTGCTGGTCGAGACGGACGGGACGCGACAAGACCTTATTTAGGATATTTTACTGGGTCTGTCATCTATAGGATATGTACAACTAGTTTTATTCACATTTAATTTATTCATATTCCCTATTTAAGAAGAAAATGATAGAATTTTATATTGTTACAATTAGTCTGTTAATGCTTTCCCCCAAATAATTCTTGATAAAACTCTAATATATCAGAAGGATATTCATGTTGAGTTCTCCATCGTGCTATAGTTTCCCATGATAAAGCATGGCACCAGAAGTGAGTCTTGGAAGGAAAAATTAAGAGGCCTATAGTGAGTGTCTTTGTCTGTCATTGTTCTTGATAAATTGTAAATGTTTCATTCTCAAAAGTCCAACCATGCTGGTGGTTCATGCCTGTAATCCTAGCTACTTGGGAAACTGAGCTCTGAGGATTGTGGTTCAAAGCCAGCTGGGGCAGTAAAGTCCATGAGACACTTTTTTTTGGGGGGGGGTCCAGTCATGGGCCTGAACTCTGGGCCTGGGCGCTGTCCCTCAGCTCTTCACCTCAAAGCTAGCGCTCTACCACTTGAGCCACAGCGCCACCAGCTTTATTTTCTGCTTATGTGGTGCTGAGGAATCAAACCCAGGGCCTCATGCATGCAAGGCAAGTGCTCTACCACTGAGCCACCTTCCCAGTCCGAAGTCCATGAGACTCTTATCTTCAAATAACTACCAGAAAACCAGAAGTGGAGTTGTGGCTCAAAGTGATCGAGTTCTACCCTTGAGTGAAAGAGATCAGGGACAGCACCCAGGCCCTGAGTTCATCAAGCCCCATAACTGACCAAAAAAAAAGTCCATGGGCTGGGAAGGTGGCTCAGCGGTAGAGCACTTGCCTTGCATGCATGAGGCCCTGGGTTCAATTCCTCAGCACCACATAAACAAAAAGAAAAAAGCCGGAAGTGGTGCTGTGGCTCAAGTGGTAGAGCGCTAGCCTTGAGCTGAAGAGCTGAGGGACAGCGCCCAGGCCCAGAGTTCAGGCCCCACGACCGGACCCCCCCCAAAAAAAAAGTCCAGCCATACCTAGTACTTAGAGTAATTCCAGAAAAAAAATGTAGAATTAGTGTGCTCTGCTTTGTACACTGAGAAATAGTAGAGAAACAGATAAATGCAAATTTTCTTATATAGTTTTGTGATAGTGATTATTTTGTAGGATTCTTCTCTTTTTTTTTGGCTGGTCTTAGGGCTTGATCTCTGGACCTAGGTGCTGTCACTGAGCTCCTTTTGCTCAAGGCTAGCACTTACCATTTGAACCACAGTGCCATTTCTGGCTTTTTTTGTGTGATTAATTGGAAATCAGAGTCCCTCAGACTTTCCTGCCTGTACTGGCTTTGAACAATGATCCTTAGATCCCAGCATCATTAACAGCTAAGATTACAGGCGTAAGTCACCAGCGCTTGGCTATGGGTTGTTGGTTGTTTGTTTTTTTTTTATATTATCAGTCTATGAGAGTCTTTTTATTTGGGGCTCGTTCTCTTTGTAATTAAAGAGAGGAATAAGCCATGTCTTGAAACAGATAATCCAGAGGTATCTACTGCAAAGTTGCTGCTTACTTTTCAGAGTTTCTTAAGTCCTATGTGAATATGATGGAAGATTCAAAATCAGATGCCACCATAAACTTTGTTAAGATTATGTTCTCTTTATTATGAATAATCCCCAAAAGTAGGGAGAACTATGTGATCTAAGTATGTAATGAATCTTTAGAAAGAGCACTGCTATGTATTTTGAATTACTTTGCATTTATGTAAGTTTCCTGATGAGTACATGGTACTACTTTGTCTAAATGGAGAATTACTATGAGTTTGGCTAACATTTTTTTAAAAATATTGTGATATTAGCACTTCCATTAGGTTGATTTCTAAGGATAGTAAATATTCTAAAATAAAATTGCTGCTTAGCAACTATCACTTTATTTGGGCCTTCAGTATTACTAATAATCCCATATTTTCACTCTACCTTCTCCCATTGTCTTCAGCAACCTATATTAGTTAGGGATGCTTCTAGATGCAAAATATTATTCACATTAGACAAACAACTCAAATGCACTTCTACAAATAAATGGGTTAAAATGTGGTATACACATAAATATTACTTAGCTTTTAAAAGGAATGAAATTCCAATAACGTACTACAATGGGATGACTCTCAAGACATGCTAAGTGCAACAAGCCAAACAAGAAAGGATAAATACATGATGCCATTTATACTGAAGTACCTAGAGTAGGCAAGTTCGCAGAAACATAACATGGAATGGTGGTCATCCAAAGCTGGGGAGAAGGGAGCATCAGAGTTACTGTTTAATGGATATAGAGTTTTAAATTAGAGTGATGGAATTCTTTTTTTGTCAGTAATGGGGCTTGAACTCTGGGCTTGGGTGTTGTCCCTGCACTCTTCAGCTCAAGGCAAGCACTCTACTGCTTGAGCCACAGTGCCACTTCCGGTTTTCTAGAGGTTTATTGGAGATAAGAGTCTCATGGACTTCTTTGTCTGGGCTGGCTTTGAACCACAATCCTCAGATCTCAGCCTCCTGAGTAGCTAGGATTACAGGCGTGAGCCACTGGAGCCCAGCTGAGTAATGGAATTCTTGAGATACATTGTAGGTAATGGTTGCATACCACTGAATTGTATACTTAAGGGCAGCTAAAGTGTTATGTTTTATGTCACATTTTACCATAGTTTAAAATCTTGCAAAAGCTGAATGCTGGTGGTTCATGCCTGTAATTCTATCTATTCAGAGGCTGAGATCTGAGGATGGTGGTTCAAAGCTAGCTTAGGCAAGAAAGCCCATGAGAGTCTTCTCCCCAACTAACCATCACAAAGCTGGAAATGGAGTTGGGCTCAAGCGGTAGAGGGCTAGCTTTGAGCAAAAAACCTCAGTGACAGCATCCAAGTCCTAAGCTCAAGCCCCAGGACTGGTAGACATGCACACACAGTGCATGCACACACACTTTGGAAGAGGCTGGGGGCATGACTCATGGTAGAGCACCTATATAGAAAGTGTGAGGTCTTGAATTGAAAAACCCAGCACCACCAAACAAAAGAGAGAGAGAGAGAGAGAAATTTATATAATTTTTGTTTTAATATATTAGCTTATTATATTCTACCAGAATTTTTTTTAAAAACTTGGAAAATGAATGTTCTTAAAAACATAATTTAGAACAATACAAATACTTAGAGGATTCACAGAATGTGAGTCCAAATCAAACTCTATATTTATGAATTCCTTGAGTCCCTTCCAGATTGCCATTCTGTACCTCAGACCATGAACATTGAGGACCTAGGGTCTTCTGTAGGTCCAAGATAGGCCACTAGGTGGCGCATACAAGTACAGGCCAGAACTGCACCGGGAAGGTTTGAAAACCTGACATTGGAAGCCCAGCTCACATAATGAACACAACTTTAGGGCTGTCTCCAGCTAGGGAAATTACCTGGTAAAAATCAACAAACTGACAAATAAACATTCTTCGTACTTAAATAATACACCACATATGGTAACATTCCAAATGTGTGGACACAATAAAATTACTAGGCATAGGAAGAACTCAGAATTTCAATTTGCAAAGAAAAAGAAAACCAAATTATGCCAAAGCTTAGATAATAAAGATGGTAGAATTAGTAGCAAAGTACCTTTAAACAGGTTCTATACCTATGCTTAAGAAATAAGAGGGGCTGGGTAGATGGCTCAGTGGTAGAGCACTTGCCTTGCACGCCTGAGACCCTGGGTTCCATTCCTCAGCACCACATAAGCAAAAAGAAAAAAGCCGGAAGTGGTGCTGTGGCTCAAGTGGTAGAGTGCTAGCCTTGAGGTGAAGAGTTGAGGGACAGCACCCAGGCCCAGAGTTCAGGCCCCACAACCTGACCCCCCCCCCCAAAAAAAAACAGAAAAGAAATAAGAGTGAAAGAATGGAGAGACAGATATCAGGACAGAAAGAGAAATAGAAGAACACAGAGAAGAGCCAAATGAAAATTTTAGAATTAAAAATATGACATTAGTGCTCAATGAAAGAATGGAGATGAGAGAAACAGATTAGTAGAAATTATCTAACCTAAACAGAATGCATTGTAAGGCAAATACAGAGAATACATATTGTACTGGAATCAAGTGGGTTTTATTCTAGGACTATAAGGTTGGCTCAGTAGTTAAATAATCAAGATAATCCACAGTATCAATAAAACCCCACGTAGTTATATCAGTTGATGCAGAAAAGATATTTGACATAAGAAGTCCATTTCACTGCTCTTTCACTTGCCAATAAACCTGCTTTAATCACTTCTCTGCCCTTTGTTGTTATTATTGTTCTTAGCAAAATTAATAGACTTTACTAGAGAACCACAAAGACATCCAGGTACAGAGAACAAAGAAAGGTTATTGCAGGGAAAGGGGGCCGGCAAGACTCCTCACGAGGGAGGAATGAGCAGCAGCATGGCTATTGTCTGGGGTGACCTATATAACCTAGGAGGTTTAGTGGGGGCTAGAAGAGGCTAGGAGGCAGAGACCCTGGTGTGGACTGCAGGCCAGGGGCTTCATCATGGCAGACTAGGATTTATGGCTGCTATCCAAATAGTAGGTAAGTGTCCTGCAATTGTCCAAACTTGAAGGTCACCGTAAGGGGCTCTTGTTGCCTTCTATGGTGGTAGCTGCCCCAGAGAAGTGCCATCCCAAGGTAAAGGGGGCTGGAAGTTGATTATTTACTGCCTTTACTACATGAGCCTAGTGTTGCTTAGGAAGGGAGCATGCTAAGCTGTGGAGAGGGGAAGGAGTGTACTAGGCTAGAGGAAGGGACTCAATTTGCTAAGTTATTATTATTAGTTATTATTATTTTGTCGGTCGTGGGTCTTGAACTCTGAGCCTGGGTTCTGTTCCTGAGCTCTTCAGCTCAAGGCAAGCGCTCTACTTCTTAAATCACAGTCCCACTTCCTGTAGTTAATTGGAGATAAGAATCTCAGGGACACTCCAGCCCAGGCTGGCTTTGATCTCAGACCTGGCAATCCTCAGACCCCAGCCTCCTGAGTAGCTAGGATTACAGGCCTGAGCCACCAGCACCTGGCCTCTTTAATTTTTAATTGGCAGAAAAAGTGAACCTGAACCCTAGCTGGTGCCAATGTTTGTTTGAAGAGGATCAATGGATGAACTGACAGGATTCCTATAGGTTTGTGGCTCTGGTTCTGCCTCTGTTGCCTATATGGATGTGTGTAAGGTTGTCAAGACTGGTATGCAGATGTTCCTTACACCCAGACTGCCCTTATGTACAGAACACTCTCTGTTGACCAGACTCTTAATAAGGCAACTAGGGCTACCATCCGGAAAAAGTTTCCACAATAGTGCTTAGAATGATGGTGTTTTAAAGTGGGTGAATGTTGTTCCCTTTTTTCAAAAAAGCACAGTGAGGAAAAGGATCTCTCTGGTTTCCATTTACTATTTTTTTTAATTGGGGATAACAGAATAGGGAATCATAGGCAAAGCATTTCATAAAATTTTGCAATATTTCCTTAAGTGTTTTGGTTTGATGTTTATCATTTTTATTTTTCAATATTAATTACACATAGAAACTCCTTAAAGTAAAATAAAACGAAATGCCCTGAGCTAGCCTTTAGAAGTCACAAAAGAGAGAACAGTTGCAAAGAACAGACCAGCTGGTTGTTGGCAGTAGCCAAGTAGGAAAGTGAAAAGGCTAGATTTCTGCAGCCTCCCACATTGAAAAAACAAAACAAAACAAAAGTCAAGGAGTTAGCAGCAAGGGGTTATGAGGAGATAGGTTCTGGTTAGAGTGCAAAATAGTGCAGTACTACTAGTTGCTATTCATTTGCTTTCTCGTTCATTAACTCAGCAGAGGGCATTTTGTGGAAGCGCTTTCCCAAATAAGACAAAAAGCTCAAGCTTGAGGATCTCCAAATGTCTTGGAAAACTGCACCTACACGTGTGACCACAAGACTTTTAAACAACGTGGCTCTTTTGTGTGGCTTCTGAGGCCTGACATGTGACTGAGAAAAGACAACAATATAACTTGTCCACCACTCACTTATTCAACAAGTTCTATGTGTACCAAACAGTCAGTACCCTGAGACAGTGACATTACTGTGAGTGAACAAGTCTTGACAAGGTCCCTGCTTGTGTGAGATTTACATTCAAAACATGGGTAAATATATGAGATCACTTAGAATAGTACTGAGAGAAATATGGAGCCTTGGAGGAGGGAAGGTGGAGGCGGAGGCTCCTGAGGTATGATATGCCTGAGTTTCCCTCCGGAGGGCAGGGAGGCAGACTGACCACGGGGGACCTTGCAGGCCAGTGTAAAGAGTTTTCAAGTCACACTGAAGATGTGGTGTGCAGTGGAGGAATATAAATAGGAGAATAAAGTGGTCGCCCTTTTGCTTTTAAAATCTGCAGCTTTTTTTGATTTGTAAGGGCGTAACTAGCCTGACGCCAGATGACCATGCATTCTGCAAATTCGCGGTGGCACCCTCCTCCGAGCACCTGCTTGGCTGTGTAGAGCATTGCAACATTCGCAGCGGGAAGCCAAGTTCAAGCCGTCTTCTGGTACAAAGCCTTGTAGTCCATGGCAAGTTACACATCTGTGCTTCACTTATCTGGGCTGTGAAATGGGCAAACTAAAAGCTCCCGGGCCACAGGACGTTTCGTTCAGCTGACTGCGGTGGGGACCACGGGAAGCGGCCTGGGAGGCGTGAGGACTATCAACAGCAGCGTTCTTTCCTTTGGGGAGGAAAAAAAACCACAACCACAACGCAACCCCCAAACTGGCCTAAGGGAACGCGGGGGCTCTTCCCGCGGAGGAGCCGGGCCGAGCGTCCTCAATGCGGTCATTGTAGTCAGGCCGCCCCTCCCCCGCCCGGAGCGCGTCTCCATGGCAACGCGGGGGTTTGCCTCCCTCCGCCTCCACGGGCCTGCAGACCGGAAGCAGTCCGCGCCGGGGGCTGCTGGGAAAACGGCTTCGGAGCGGCGTTTCTGCGGCTGCGGCGGACAGCGAAACTGCTGCGGTTCCCGAGCCAGAGGTTTGCGCCGGCGGTGGGGGAAAGGGATGACGAGGAGGGGGACGCTGGGCTGGGGTCTGCGGCTCAGTCAGCGAGGTTCGACGAGGAGGTCCGCTGACCCAGCTGTGTCCCGGGAGGTGCCGAGAAAAGGTCGGCGATTCCGAGCCCGGCGGCGGAAGGGAGGGAAGGGTCGGCCGGAGACCCCGGTTCCGGGCCTCCGCCGAGATTTCTCCAACTACCGTGTTGTCCGCCACTCTCTCCCCTCCCCCCCCACCTACCGGTTTTGTTCTATTTCGAGGGCCGGGCGTTTCGCGGAGGGTTCTGGGAGTCCTGGGGGGAAGTGGGCGGGCTTTTCGCGGGGGCTGCCGGGACTTGTAGTCTTGGGGCACCGGCGGAGGTAGTGTGACTCCGCTTCTGCTGCTGTTGGCTGCCCCAGCCTCCGGTCTTCTGCCATCCACTGCGGGAGTACTGGGAAGGGGAAACCGAGAACCTCCGGACCGAGTTAAACAGCGGCTCTCCGACGGTCAGGTGGGAGATCACTGGAAACTACTGGAGCGCTCGGGACTGTGAGCCTGCCTTCTGGGCCCTCGTCCCACGAGCACTTTGCCCCTTCACATAGAAGGAAAACAAATTGTATTACACAATGTTGGAACCCTTGGTAAGGTCGTGTCTTGGAATAGGGATGAACGAATTTGGAGTAGACCCTATTTATAAAGCGATCCATCACAATCCAGAGTCTTTAAGAGACCGGTGCGAATTTCTCTTGGATGGAAATAGCACAGTGACTCCCCAGAAGTAGAAGACGCACTCGGCTACTGCCAGAAGTTCTGAGAGTGCTTTTTAAAAAATAGAATAGCTGGGATGTAGCTCAGTGGCAAAGTGCTTGCTTAGCAAGTGCAACGTCCTGAATACAACCCCCAGCACCAAAAAAGAAAAGACAAAAAAAAGTTAAAAAAACGGAACAGTGATGAATGCCTGTTTTACATTTAAATTCGTTTATGGTGCTGTAGATGACTCATATTTGCGTGTAATGCACAGTATGTTTTTCTTTCCAGAATGTGATCTGTTACTGAGCAAGTGAACATTGTCACATATATTTTAATTAATGAGTTCTTAAAAATCTTAAGATGTTTTAACTTAAAAAAAACCACACACACACAAAACTGCTATTGCCAGGTGCTGGTGGCTCACACTTGTAATCCTAGCTACTCATGAGGCTGAGATTTAAGGATTGAGGTTCAAAGCCAGTCTGGGCACGAAAGTCCATGAGACACTTTAACCACCAGAAAACGAATTGGCACTGTGGTTCAAAGTTGTGGAGCACTAGCCTTGAGTGAAAAAGCTCAGGGACACCACCCAGGCCCTGAGTTCCAGCTCCATGACCAAATATGTGTGTGTGTATGTATATATGTGTGTGTATGTGTACACGTGTATATATGTATGTACATATGTGTATGTATGTGTGTGTACATGTGTATATGTGTGTATACACATACACACATATATACATACATTTATAAGGAGAAATTACTAAGCAGATAAAAAGCACTTAGGCAGGGGATGTACCTCAGTGGTAGAGCACATGCTCAAGGCCCTGGGTTCAGTCTCCAGCATGCTACCATCAAGGCCCTGGGTTCAGTCTCCAGCACGTTACCACACACATAGACAGGCTATTATTTTTGAGTTGACCTCTGTTTGTGTGTGCATGTGTTACTTTTGATTACAAAAAGCATTCTAAGGTCATGCGTATTTGGAAAACACTGAGGCAGGCTGGCTCTTGTTTGAATTCTTTTTATTGTTGGAATAGGACTTGTTGACTTTGCAGTTCATAGCCTGGCAAATACTTTTCTTTTGGATAAAGGGCCAGATAGTAAATACTAAGTTTGTAAATACTAAGTAAATACTCAGTTGAAACTATTGAGCTCTGCTATTGTAACAAACTATGAACCAATAAAGTCATTTTTGGACATGGATTTTTTTTTTTTTTAGGGATGGGGTCAGTTGTGGGGCTTGAACTCAGGGCCTCTGCACTGTCTCTGAGCTCTTTTGCCCAAGGTTTGCACTCTACTACTTTAAGCCACAGCATCACTTCTGATTTTTGAGTGGTTAACTGGAGATTAGAGTCTCACAGGGGGACTTTTCTGCCTTGGCTGGCTTCAAACCACGAGCCTCAGATCTCAGCTTCCTGAGTAGTTAGGATTACAAGTGTGAGTCCCAGATGCCCTGATTTTTTTAAGTTCATGTTTTCACATGGATATTTTTATTAATAACATCTTTCTGTGTTTTTCAATTCTTGAACCATTGTACAAAAATTGGTGGCAGGACAGATTTAGTATGAGCTAAAGTTTGCCTGCTTTGGCCACATAGGTTGTTGCTGAATTCTGTAAAAGAACAGGTGCCTTTTTGTCAGTATTGATCCAAATCTTGAGATATTTGGTCATTTGTATATTTTTTATTTCTTGTGTCTCAGGAAAGCTGTGAGGAAGACAAGATATTTTCCTGAGGTTTATATCCTCCCTTGATTGCCTTTTCTTGAAGTATTACAAATCAGGATGTCTGCACAGTCAGTGGAAGAAGATTCAATACTTATCATTCCAACTCCAGATGAAGAGGAAAAAATTCTGAGAGTGAAGTTAGAGGAGGATCCTGATGGTGAAGAGGGGTCCAGTATTGCCTGGAACCATCTGCCGGACCCAGAGGTTTTCCGGCAGCGATTCAGGCAGTTTGGATACCAGGATTCACCAGGCCCCCGGGAGGCTGTGAGTCAGCTCCGAGAACTTTGCCGTCTATGGCTCCGGCCAGAGACCCACACAAAGGAACAGATTTTGGAGCTGGTTGTGCTGGAGCAGTTCGTTGCCATCCTACCCAAGGAGTTGCAGACTTGGGTTCGAGAGCATCATCCAGAGAATGGAGAGGAAGCAGTGACAGTGCTGGAGGATTTGGAGAGTGAACTGGATGACCCTGGACAGCCGGTAAGCCTGCGTGTGTCACTGTCTTGGGTCAGAAGCACTGACAGAACAGTAGGCAAACTGCTGAGTGTATTCCACTCTACTGAGATTTATATTTATGCCTTCTCCCTATTCCCTTGCCACTCTCTGGTAGTTGTGCTGCTTTGCTACCAAGCTTTTGGCAGTATGATTTGTTTAGTTTCTGTTTTATGTGTCCAGTATCAAAATTCTTTCTCAGTTGAAAAAAAAATTTGTTTTTCAGGTTTCTCTCCGTCGTCGGAAACGGGAAGTGCTAGTGGAAGACATGGTATCTCAAGAAGCAGCTCAGGGATTACCCAGTTCTGAGCTTGACGCTGTGGAGAACCAGCTCAAGTGGGCATCCTGGGAACTCCATTCCCTAAGGCACTGTGGTGAGGACTAAAGTTCCAAGTGGGCCTTTTTTCCAGAGTACTTACGTAGTGGTGTAGGGGAGTCACTTTAGCTATAATAGATACACTGTAAATCTTCTTTTAGGATAACAGTTTTGTTTGCTGGCCTCCGATTTTGTTGTTGTTGTTGTTCCTACATATTAGACATTAAGGTCTTCAGCCTTGTCTTTTCTTTCACCCTCTTTCTGAAGACCTCTTTCTGCTGACATTTGTCTTATTCTGAGCCAGCCCCCACCAGGTCTGTCTATTTTGTACACAGTATTGCTTGTCATCTTTTTTTACATTCTTTTACTTTCTGTCTCCTGCCTAATTCTGTTGATAAGGTCAGTTTATCTTGTGCTCCTTTTAATCTTTTTGTATTTAAAAAATAGGCTCTCTACAGGTTTTGTCAAATGGTAGAGTGCTTGCTAAGAGCACTTACCTAGCAAGCTCAAGGCCCTCCAGTATAGCCAAAAGAAAAGAATGGAAAAGAAAAATCAAGAAAAATAGGCTCCTTAGCTATACTATAGTTTCAATATAGAAAAAGTGAAGGATCATAATAATTCTTCCATTTTCTTCCAACATTTTGGCAGTTAATGCCATATACTTATGTGCATACAACTCAATATATTTCTAAAGCTGCTGGGTTTTGTTTTATATGTATATTTTATATATACATGAGTCTGTATGACATGTTATTTAAGACTGCTTTGCGGGAATTGGAGATTCCATCACAGAGTGAGGTGTGAGCAGATTTCCTTCCCATGTGAGGAGATGGTGCTGGCAAGTCAGACTTGTGATGTTTGTTGAGTGTGTAGAAGTCCATTTCCTGGGCCGTCCTTTTATGCTTTAGTTTGAGAACCACTGCGCTTGGTCTTTGAAGGTAACATTTTCTTGGGTAGGAAAGATCCTTATCTTGAATTTCAGAATAATTTTTCCCTATTTTAAATACCTTAACAGTATATTTTCTTTCACATTTGGAAGCTTCCAGTTCTTTCTGTGTAACTTTTCCCCATGTAACTATATTTAAGTCTTCAGGCCTCATGAACCCCGAACCCCCTCCTAACTCTTTAGTCAACCTGTGTTTGTCTCTCTCTCTCTTTCTTGCCTTTTCCCTCCTCCCCCATCTTCTTACTTGACTTATCCCTTTGTTAATAATAAATTAATGATCACTTTTTTGTCTGATGCTGCTTGTCCTATATCAACTGTTTTTAAGTTTTGAAATTTCTGGAAAACTCTTAAATGAGCGTGTTCTTATCTTTGCTTCAGGTCAGTGATGGTATCATACTCTTAGCAATTCAGGCTTTTCTTTCACTAGGCACATTTCACTAAAACTTAGAAGTAACTTTTTTTTAAAAGTACCATGTCAAATGACCATCTAAGGCAAATTTCATATACAGGAAACTAATTTATTTAACTTTTAAGTGTCATGCTAACACAGGATGCTGTCAGCTTATCTTTGGGTTCTTCTTACCAGGACTCCTGGGTTAAAGCTTTTCATCTTCTCTTGGTTGTAACTCAGCATGAGTTGCTCATTTTATACGTAGCTACTTTCAGGCAGGTTTCTTATTATTCACACCTTTGCTTTTGAATGTAGTAAAAGAACATTACAATGATTCCTGATGGTCATTTTTTTTTTCATTTTATTTTATTTTTTTGTGAACATACTGTACAGAGGGGTTACAATTACATGGGAAGGATAATGCATACATTTCTTATCAAGCATTGCAGCCTCCTCCTTTGTTTACCCTTCACATCCCTTCCCAGCCTCCCCCCCCCCCCCCCCCCACCAACGTTGTAAAGTTTGTTTTGGACATGACAACTTGTACTTCTCATTGTTGCAACAGGTCCACCTGTATCCTTAAACGACTTGTTTTTCCCCATCTCCTCCACAAGTTATACTGACATCAAATATAGTGAAAGCAGGGGTTATACTGTGGGGGAGGGACATACAAAGCAACAAAGAGATAATCTTATAAATGTGTTAGAAACAAATGCATGAAAGAAAAAAACATTAAAATGCATATCTAAGGGTTCATTTTCCTAACATCACGTTATCTGACCTTTTCCGCTTGACTCATACATATACTATATATTACAAATAAGGGAAACCATGGGACCTATGTTTCTTTGGGCCTGGCTTACTTCACTTAATATAATTTTTTCCAAGTTTTTCCATTTCCTAAGAAATGGGGCAATGTCATTCTTTTTTTTTCTTACAATGTTACATTTAGGCCTATTCCTGTTAAAAGTGACTGTCTCCCTGATCATCTTAGAATCTACCATTTGTAACTCCCTTCAGAATGTTTAGTAGAATCATTTGTGTCATTCTGTTACCACACCAGTACCTTTTTAAAGTGAAAATCAGTCATTTATTTTTTCTTTTGGGAGTAAACAACCTTAACAGTAGTTTTCAGAGTGCTATCTTTAGTATCTGCACAAGATATTCACCTAAAATTTCTTTTTTTCAAGAAAATGTTTTCCCTTGGTCCCCAGGTAGAATTTGAGGGATATTTACATATTTTGTTTGTTTCAGAGGATGATACCAGGACTGAAAATGGAGCACTAGCTTCAAAGCAGGAGATTGCTTCAACAGGAGAATCTCATGGCGTTCCTGGTGCTCTTAATATAGGTGTTCCTCAAATTTTTAAATATGGAGAAGCCTGCTTCCCCAAGGGAAGATTTGAAAGAAAGAGAAATCCCTCTCGAAAGAAACAACATATTTGTGATGAATGTGGAAAACACTTCAGTCAAGGCTCGGCCCTTATTCTTCATCAGAGAATTCACAGTGGGGAGAAGCCCTATGGATGTGTTGAATGTGGGAAAGCCTTCAGCAGAAGTTCCATCCTTGTGCAACACCAGAGAGTCCATACTGGAGAAAAACCTTACAAATGTCTTGAATGTGGGAAAGCCTTTAGCCAGAATTCTGGGCTTATTAATCATCAGAGAATTCATACTGGGGAGAAACCTTATGAATGTGTTCAATGTGGGAAATCCTATAGTCAAAGCTCAAATCTTTTTAGACACCAGAGAAGACACAATGCAGAGAAACTTCTGAATGTTGTGAAAGTTTAAGAAATTACAAAAAAAAAAAAAATCAACACTCAGGTCTTTTTCTTCAGATATAAAGACACAATTAAAACATGAAGTTATACAGAATAGTTTTTTTCCCTGTTGACTGTCAGAAAAGTCCACTGGGAAATATAAAAGAAATCTTCGCTCACCATTAATATTTTATCTGGAAAGAAATGGTGTTATGCCTGCCTAGAAACTGAAAATTTAAATTTAATTCAGGTGTTAATGCCTAAATTTTACATGTGATGTATTTTCTATTTTTTTCCTCCAAACAATGAACTACCTGATTCTTTGTCCCTTAAAAGTTTTCTAGACAGATACCTTGTTTATGATTTGATCATTGAAATGCTTTGTGTAAGTATACATTCCCTTCTACTTTTAAAAGTCAGAATAGGGACTATAAAGTCTGAGAACCATCATCATCCACTTAAAAGTATCTTGTAAAAAACTGACCTCTTTCCTTTTACATCATTTGAATATATATTTGAGAAAATAGAAAATAAAGGATGGATAATAGCCTCAAAGAAAATGAGCCTTAAGATCTCAGAGAAGTGATGTAGCACTTCCTTCATAAGGGAAGGGAGGACATCCACGTTGGGAAGATACCCAGGTACTTGGATCTAAGCAGTCAAGTGTGTCAGTTTTTCTTAAGTACAGTTATCTTTCTGCAGGAAAAAGAATAAAAACAAAACTCATTCGTTAGGACACATCTTATTAATGAAAACAAATGTTTTTTCCCCATGTTTTATTAAAGAGTAGACAGTCTAAACAATAGCTATAAAAGTATAAAGAGAACACTAAGGAGGAATTTGTAGCATATGGTATAAGGTAATCTGTCTTGGCTTTTAGAGAAAGATTCACAGATGTAATTCATTGTTATTTTACCTTTATCTTTGTTAAGTACAGAAAAAATGCCTGACAAGAGGACAAACAAGTATCAGGTTTGCTATTTTCCTTTGGTACAAAAGGGTTGACAACAGGCTAGAACAGCCATGTGTTTATTAGTAAACATTTTCTACTGAGAAGGCACTGTGCTAGGTACTGTAATCCTACCCTAAGTAGGTAGGTGTTTCTTTTACTGTAAGTCCTAGGAGGGTTAGTAAGAAGCCTTTTTATGTATTTAGCCTCTTTCCCTATCAGCATTCACAGGGGAAGTTACCTCTGAGATTTCCAGAGCAGTAGTTCTTTTAGTAGGGTGTTGTGTTTGGAAGGAGAGAAGGACTGGGCTCAGACCTAGCTAGCTCTCCAGGAGTCTTCTTCAGAGGTGAGTACAAGATAATTCTGTGTCACAGTTTGGAGGAGGAATGTTTTTCAAAACATGTACTCAGTTTCTAGAAGAATAGATCATACTTACATGTTAAGTTGAATGGACTACTTTAAAAATAAACAACTAGGCTATTAACTAGTTTATTAACAGAATTGGTTGAAGTATTTTTGATTTTCATTCTAACGCATTTTTTAAAAAAATGTATTAAAGTAATACATTGTAGTAGTAGGATTTTATACTCCTTGGCTGAGAATTCCGAGTACTGTGGTTCTACTGTTGGGTGGAAAATTCTGGAAGTTAAAACATTGAATATAAGAAAAGGCTTTTAAAATGGTCATCATTGTATGTGAGGTGATCCAGGCAAATATAGATAGTGCATAGTTCTGGAGTTTTGGTTTATATCTGGTTCTTGGATCAAATTTTAAAATGTAAGATGAGATTTGTATGAGAAAAGTAATAAATTCAAGGCCAGCTGGTGAGAACTGAGGCAGAATGGAGCTTGTTTATAGATTTTTCTGATAACAATTATAAGAAATGTGCTTTATAGACTTAAGATTTATTGAAGTATAAATATGTAGTAATGATATAATGTATTTTAAGTTATACCAGAAAGTGTAGGGACTTTTGTTTGAGTCTTTCTCTGTGCTGGGAGGAAACAAGTCAATTTCCAATAAAGCTATAAACTCTTCTGCTCTGAGATAAAATGATCTTGATTGATTTATTTATAACTGGCCTTTTTTCCAAGTAGGTTTTGAGGTGGCATATTTGGAATGCTGGAATTTCACATTTTAAAGATCGTCTTTTCTATATACAAGGAAGCTTCCCTGGGGTAGATGTGTTATGCCAAAGATGTTTGGTAATATGAGAGCACAGAAATGAGTTAGCAGATGTGATCTGGTTCCAGGTCTGATATCTGTACATTGTTCAGAAATGATCCTTGGGCAAGGGAAAGGTCTGGAGAAAGGAGACTGGATCAAAACAAACAAGAAAACATTGATATTGGTATATAAGGGCGGGAATGATGGGATGTGTATTTACCATCTCTAGTTAGGCTTAAGCCCCCACTAGACAAACTGACTTAAAGTAACTTTGGTGTGATTTATGATTTCATCCAAATATTCATCCATACCCGATCAGGTAATCAGTGAGCTGGGGGAGGTACCCAGCTTAGTGGTGATACGGCAACAACCAGTGTCCTAACTAGAATATCTGTTTAGCAAATGAGCAGCGTTGTCAGGGCACATAGATTGCTGAGTATCTGTTGGTTTCTGGTAAATGTTCTGATGGCCTTGGAGGTTATGCTGTTCATATTCACACTCAGTTAACATCTAGTTATTTAGCAGTGTCTTACATTTGTGTAAGCTAAGGGGAGGGTTCCATGTTTTTAAATAATCTGCATGCTGAGCATTGGATTAGACACTATACCTACCTCAATAATTGTAGACTAGGAAAGTAAGATTCAGATCTTGACTTGCATGTGACTAACTAGAGCTAAAACTCAAATCTAGTTCTGTAGACTCCAAGGACATGATTTTTGTGTTATGAGTGGTCGCAGTTAAATTTTAATCAATACTGCTTTTGTTTGAGCAAATGTAAAACTATTAGTTCATTTCAGATTTTCATAGTACAGAAATGTAAAATGAATGTAAAAACAGCCTTATCCAGAAGTGGTAATTTGGTTTGTTGTCGTTCCAGCTTCTAGACATAGGAATATTTGAGCAGAAATTTGTTAATAGCCAGCACTTTGGGTTGATATGTACAGGAACCAATTGTAGCTCTTTATTATGGATTAAGTCTTAATCCTTAGCAACCACATGAGGTAGGTAAGTAACTTCATATATGTACTGCACTGAGATGCCTCCCTTTACCCATATTGGTGTAGACATTTTTTCCATAGCTATACTATTCTCTTGCATGAATATACTCTTAATTCATCTAACCAACGCTATATTGATGGATGATTAGCTTTATAGATACAGGTTGACATCCCTATACATACGTTCTACTACCTGTGTGGGTATTTCTGTAATATAAATAGCTAGAAATGTATTTATTGGGTCAAGAGAATACACATTTGACATGGCTGGGAAGTACCATCATATAGACACTAATTACGATTCCATCAATAGTAAGAATGCTGTGTGTACTGCCAGCCCTGAATACTTAAAATTTTTGCCCATCCGATAGGCAGGATGTGTTATTTTTGTTTTTTGTTTTGTTTTTGTTTTTTGCTGGTCATGTGGCTTGAACTCAGGGCTTGAGTGCTGTCCTTTTGCTCAAGGCTAGCGTTCTACCATTTTGAGCCACAGGTCCACTTCTGGTTTTCTGGTGGCTAGTTGAAAATAACAGTCTCATGGACTTTTCTGGCTTTGAACTACAATCCTCAGATCTCAGATTCCTGAGTAGATAGGATTACCAGCGTGAGCCACTAGCGCCCGGCTATGTTGTACTTTGTTGTGCCTTTGTTTGCAGGAACACCTTTTCAAATGTGTGTCATTATGTTGTGAATTACTTTTGCCTGTTTTTGTTTTTTGGGGGTATAGTATAAATGACTCGCTTCTCATTATACAGAACTTAACATGCAATATCAGTGCAAGAGCAGAAACTTTTCTCCAGGACTTCCTAGAATACACCTTCAGAGTACCCTTTCCATACATTATTTTTACATAAGTAGAATTATTATATGTATGAATTGCTTGTTTCTTTAATGGGATTAAATACTATGAAAATGCCATTCCTTTTTCCCCCCTGCTGTTAATATTGTCAAAGTGAACATCATACTCAGATGTCTTTGTGCATGTGTGTGAATATTTTTTAGGTGGAGTTCTATAAGGTGGATTGTTGGGTTGAAAGGCTTTCTGCCTGACAGGCCATCCCTCTAAGCATTCTGAGAGAGCCCCAGTAACTTCTATATTTCTACCAGCTACTTGGAAAACTCATGTCCCTGCATAGATTTACCTCTATAGTGTTCATCTCTTGGGCAAAGTAAAAATACTTCATTTTGCATTTCCCTGGTTAATAATGGAGTTGGGAGTCATGCTCATGTCTGTTGGTCTTTTATAGTTTTACCATGGGTTGTTGGTAAACTTTCCCTGCATATCTGTTGGGTTACGTGTGTTAAGTGTGGATATGATTTTTGGTTTTTGGTGTTTTTTTTTCTTAGCATCTCCTGTCCCATCTTCTTTGGTAACAGAACCTTTATTTATTGTGAACTCATTCCATGTGACATAAGTGAGCACATAACCAAGCCTGGCATCCTCAGTTCCACAGCTCCCTAGCCACTTCAATGAAAGCAAGCATACAGTAAGTTAACCTAGGCTAAAGAGAGCCTTCAACAGAACTTCTGCTGGAACTACTGGAAAGGCAGCTTTATGGGGATGCCAGGAACCAAGGACCATATAAGCCTGAATTTTTACCACATGGATAAAGAACGAAGAGACAATTGGAGGCTAACAGAAATGGAAAGAACCACATTCAGATGTCATTTTTATGGAGGCCCTAGATCCAGCTGTGCCTAAAGCCTGCCCTACCTCTGGACTTTAAAATTTTGTGAGCCAATAAAGTCTCCTCCTTGTTTATGGTAATTGAATTTGATTTCTGTCCTGATTAATATAGGTTATTTGTATTTTCTTATTGATTTGTAGAAAATGTAATTTTAAACTCTAGACTTCATGCATTATAATAAAATTAGAATGGCCTTCCACATCAGCCTCTCTCATTTGTTACTTCATCCCCGACACACACCATGCATGCATACATTATATTCCAACAATAAGTGAATAATGTGTTAAAAATGTCTGCAACTTTTCATACAATCAATTCTTCCTATCTTTCCAGACTCATTAATCCAGGACTCTATGATGGCTGGGTATTATGCTGAGTCTCTGTGCATCCACCTCGTAACTGCATTACCTGTATCTGTCCCTTACAGTCCTTCCCATGGCTTCCATCTCAACATGGTGGAGACCTTCATTTTATTTCAAGCCTGTGCTTAAAGCTGCTGGGGCTCAATCCCTGATTATAAGTCAAGGTCAATGAAGAACATCAAAATGTTAGGATGTTACTAGAAATGCAGACCCATGGGTGGCATGGATGATTCCCCTGCTCCCTATTACTACCTTCATAAATAAGGAAATATGTAAAGATATTTTAAGAACTTAAAGTAGGTGGAGACCTTGTTCAACTTTATTTGTATTATCACTCCTTTCTCAAAGTAAAAGTATTTTACCAGTAGTCAGCTAGGTTCGACTTTGCCTTCTGCCCTCCTCCTTTCTCTCCAGACTCATCTTTGACCCGTGTTCATTCGGGTCTAGCCACACCAGCCTCCTTACTGTCTCAAGCAAAATAAGCATTTTTACATCAGGTTCTCTGCACTTGCTCTTCCCAGACCTGGAACATTCACCAGTCTCTACCTGCTTCCTTACACAGATCAGATTCACTGTCTCAAGAGGAACCCTCCCGGTCCCTGCCATCTAAACTGCATCGCCACTCAATAGACATGTTAAGGCAGATATTTAGGACATAGAAAATAACTCAAGAATATGCTGGTGTGGATTCTTTGCTTTTCTTCTGTCTTCAGATACGTCAGCTGCCAGGGCTGCTGCTCAAAGTTAACTTTACCACTGGATTGAAGTCATCACACCTACTCAGAAATACACTCTTATACACTCTTCTAACCCTCTAGCGCATATTTTCTTCTTTTTTGTATTTTCTTTCTTTTTTTGGGGGGGTTCCAGTCGTGGGGCCTGAACTCTGGGCCTGGGCGCTGTCCCTCAGCTCTTCAGCTCAAGGCTAGCGCTCTACCACTTGAGCCACAGCACCATTTCTGGCTTTTTTCTTTTTGCTTATGTGGTGCTGAGGTATCGAACCCAGGGCCTCAGGCATGCAAGGCAAGCACTCTACCACTGAGTCACCTTCCCAGCCCCTTTTTTGTATTTTCTTAATTAGCAAACAAACACTTTATTATTCCAAAACTGAAGTTTTCAGGCTGAGGTGGTATATACAGGTGTTAACTGTAACTTGCCTAAAAAAATAAAGGCAAGGATAGAGATAGGAAACGTGAGGATAACAGCAGTTTACCACCTGGAGAGTGCATCTAGATGGAGGTGAGGAAGTTTAGGGGTCAGTCTCAGTGGAGCAGATGGAGAGCAAAGAGTCCAGGGTAACATGGCTTAGCTTTTGCAGATGAATACCAGAGAGTAGATAATGACATGGAAAGAGTACTACAAGTCCTCCTTGAGTATTTGAGAGTGGAGGAGGCAAATCCAGGATTAGAGCAAAAAATCACTGGAACTCTTCAGAAAAGCTTCACAATCTACAGGACATAAGAGCAGTGATCCTCAAAATCATACCTCTCCCCCAAACATTTTGGTCATGAAGTAGGCACTACTGACATCTACTGAATATAGGCAAGAAATGCTGATAAACATCCTACTATGTAGAACAAGGCAGCAACCCATCCCAAATGACTATGTTGCTAAAGTTGAGAAACTCAACTACTAGTAGTAGTAGCAGTACCGGAGTACTAGCGCAAGTTTTAATTTATAAGTAGGAAAACATGAACCGTAGACTAAACACTGACTGAAAAAAATGTAAGACCTCAGAGGTAAACACATCCCATACAATGCTCAATGTATTTGGATCTTGATATATTTAGTAGCCAACAATGCACAGTATATAATGCCTGACAGGCAATCAGACATTGGAAGTCATGAGCTTGGCCCTGCTGGCTCACACCTGTTATCCTAGCTACTGGACGGCTGAGATCTGAAGATTATGGTTCTAAGCTAGTGGGGGCAGGAAAGTGTGTGAGACTCTTAGCTTCAATTAACAAAAACAGCCAGAAGTAGAGCTGTGGTTCAAGTGGTAGAGTGTTCACCTTGAGCAATTAAGCTAAGAGCCAGCACCTAGGCCCCAAATTTAAGTCCCAAGACCAGCACACACACACAATTACAAGTAATATACTAAAAATGAAAAGGTTAAATTTGAAATTAAAAACATAGTAGCACTTATACTGACATCTCTAGAAACTGAAACGTATAAATTTAACAAAATGTGCAAGATCGATATTAAGAATACTACAAAACTGATGAATCAAAGAACTTGACAGATAATCCATTTTCATGGATAAGAAGCCCAGTATCATCAAGATGATAGTTCTCAACTTGTTGTATAGATTGTCTATCTCAATCTAAATGAAATTATTTGATGAATACTGACAACATGTATCTAAAGTTTGTAAGGAGAGGCAAAAGACCAAGACACAACATGGAAGAAAAAAGCTGGAAGACTAACACTGTGAGACATCATGACTTACTACAAAGAATAAACAGACCCACAAAATAGTCCAAAATAGGTTCACACAATGCAATCAGATCCAAAGGTTAGGGGATGATTGGGTAAAGCACAGAGAATTCTTAAAGCGGTGAAACTATTCTGTATCACATCAACACAAAAGGCAAACCCTAAGAATATGGGTTTGGGGTGATAAGTTACTATCCATGTATATGCATATGAAGGATATGGGCAATTTTGTACCTTCAGACTGCTCTAAAAATAAAGCATATTAAAATAGCAATAATAATTGATGAAATGCAGTTAAAGTTAAGGGAAAACTTATACTACCTCTGTATTTGGAGACAAATTCAATTCAACCACTTCTACTTAAGAAGATAAAATAGCCAGTTGCTTGTGGCACATGCTTAGCTACTCAAGAGAATAACATCTGAGGATCTCAGTTTGAAGCCTGCATGAGCACAAAAGTGAGACTCTTATGTCCAATTAAACACACACAGACACAGACACAGACACAGAGACACACATACAGACAGATACAGACACACACACACACACACACACACACACACACACAGAGCCAGAAATCGAGCTAGAATGTTAGCACTTGGGTAAAAAAGTTCAGGGACAACATCTAGGCCCTGAGTTCAAGCCCTAAGACTGATACAAACCAACAAAAAAGATAGGCCAACAATAAACCTAAAGTAAAAACATATAAGAATAACAAAGATTACATCAGTAATCAACAAAAACCAAAAATAAATTTCTATAATCTATTTAAACTCAAACTTGTCTTGTAAAAAAAAGCTTAATAAAATTGACAAATTTATAGTCAGACTGATGTACAAATTATTTCTACTAGGAATTAGAAAAGGTAACATTGCTATATATTGTATACAAGTTTCACATAAAGAGTTCCAGCAGTACTACAAAAAGAAAGAAAACAAAAAGAAAAAAAGGAAAACAAATATAAGGAATTCTAGCCTAGTTTGCTACCTCTGTTGTAGATTCGAATTCTCATTTATCAAGATTACACTGCTTACCCATTAGTACTAGGGCTTGAGCTCAATGCATTATGCTGATTAAATCATATCCTAATCCCTTTTGTGATTTAGTTGTTTTTCAGGTAGGGCCTCATGTTTTTGCCCAAGGTGGGCCTCAGAATGCAACCATCTTACCTATGGCTTCTGGCATGGTTGAGATGGGGTCTATGCTGACCTCAAACTTAGACTTTCCTGATCTCTGTCTCCTGAGTAGCTGGGATTACAGGCAAGAGCCACCATTCCTCAGCCACATTTTCTAAAATAACTTCTTTTATGCAATTGGTAATTTGGACTCACTAAAGGTTTGGGATTCTAAAATGGACACATTTCCTGCTGAATCTTGTAGATCTCTTTTCCATGCTGATTTTTTAATCTGATAAATCCTATATTAATGTTGTTGTACATTCCTTCCTGTGATATAACGTCCCTCTTGTGCACTGTGTCTGAATAAAAGTCTAGTTTCTCTTACACAACCAAGAATTTCTTTCTATTGCTGCTTACTAACATTCATGAAAAAAATTTATTAACAACGAAGTTTTCCCCACAACTCCCAGAATTCTTCCTTAGTATTTTTCTCAATTTTCAGTACTGCCAAAGCCGACACATTGAATAACAAAAATCAAGTTGCTTTTTTTTTCTTCATAGTTTTCTAAATGTAGCATGAGTTGAACACTGAGTAAGACCTTATTTCACGCTCTTTAATTACATTCATAAGGTTTTTGTTCTGGTATGGTTATCTCTGGTCCTGAATAATGCTGGTGCACACACTATAAAGGTTTCCCCACACCCATCTCAGTTAGATTGTCTTCCTCAGCATGGAGATTTTCATGATCAAGAAGATCAGAGAGTTGGCTAAAACACCTATTACACTGAACACACTGGAAGAGTTTGTCTTCAGTGTGGCTGCTCTGCTGTCCATTCAGTTCTGTGTCCAGGCTGACTGTTTCCCCATATCTATAACCTTTACATGTTCTTTCACCAGTGTGGATTCTTTGATGGCTAATGAGATCTGAGCGCCGGCTAAAGCTTTTGCCACACTGAACACATGAATAGGGTTTCTCCCCGGTGTGGGTTCTCTGGTGTAAAATAAGTGTTGAGCATTGACTGAATGCCTTCCCACACTTGTTACATACGTACGGTTTTTCTCCAGTGTGGATTCTCTGGTGTTTGATAAGGTCTGAGTTCTGACTGAAGCCCCTGTTGCACCACATGCACAGGTACGGCCTTTCTCCAGTGTGAATCCTCTGATGAAGGATGAGGTCAGAACTCTGACTGAAGGCTTTCTCACAACTAGTGCAATGGTAGGGCTTTTCACCAGAGTGTATTCTGTGATGTTTAGTGAGATCTGAGCTTTGACTAAAACTTTTCCGGCAAACATTACACATATAGGGTTTCTCACCAGTGTGGATTCTTTGATGCTTTACAAGATCTGAGCGGCGACTAAAACTTTTAGTGCAATAATGACATGGATAGGGTTTCTCTCCGGTGTGGATTCTCTGGTGTAGAATAAGGTTGGAGCTCTGACTGAAAGTCTTTCCACATTCATCACATTCATAGGGCTTCTCACCTGTGTGAATTCTGTAATGCTTAACAAGGTCTGACCTTCGACTAAACATTTTACTGCACTGAGTACATGGGAAAGGTTTCTCACCAGTGTGAATTCGCAGATGATTCATAAGATCTGAAAGCCTGCTGAAGGTTCTGCTACATTCATTACATGGATAAGGTTTCTCTCCGGTGTGAATTCTTTGATGTAGAATAAGGACTGAGCTCTGGTTAAAAGCCTTTCCACAATCATTACATTTATAGGGTTTCTCTCCAGTGTGAATCCTTAGATGTTTAATAAGGTCTGAGTTCTGACTAAAGCTTTTATTACACAGATTGCATGGATATGGCCTCTCCCCAGTGTGGATTCTCTGATGTAGAATAAGATCTGAGCTCTGACTGAAGGCTTTCCCACACACATCACACTTATATGGCTTCTCTCCTGTGTGGATTCGCTGATGTTTTATAACATCAGAACTCTGACTAAAGCGTCTGTTACACTGGTTACATGTATAAGGCTTCTCTCCAGTATGGATTCGCTGATGTTTTACTAGGTCAGAGTGTTGGCTAAAACTTTTACCACAATGACTGCACTGATAGGGCTTTTCTCCTGTATGAATTCTCTGATGGATGATGAGATCTGAGCTCTGACTGAAGGCTTTCCCACATTCATCACATTTATAAGGTTTTTCACCTGTGTGGACTCGCTGATGTTTAATAAGGTCTGAGCTCCGAATGAAACTTCTGACACACCAATGACAAGGATAGGGTTTCTCACCAGTATGAATTCTCTGATGTAGAACCAGGGCAGACCTCATACGAAAGGCTTTTCCACATTCATCACATTCATAGGGTTTCTCCCAATGGGTTCTTTGGTGCTTAAGAAGGCCTGTACTCCAGGCAAAGCTTTTGTCACATCCATCACAATTAAGCTGTCTTTTTTTTAGGAAGTTCTCATCCTCTTCATCCAGTTTATCTCCGAGTTCACAGAATTCTCTGTATTCATTATCCTGGAGAAGATCTGTTCTGGTATTGCCAGACTCTTCAGTCAGTGGCTCTGCTATAATTTCCTCCTCTGAAGCTGGTTCTCCAATCTTGATCTTAGTCTCATCATCTGGAACAAGAAAAAAGAAATTTCAAATAGAATACATACTCTGTACCTTCATCTGTTTCAGTTGGAACAGATCAGTATTTACCTACAAATATCATAACCATACAGGATTCCTCCAAAACACGGAAAATTACCATTTGAGAGGAAAATTAAGAAGAACCAACAAGTAATAGGTCACATTAATCATGCATAGAAGTCATTCACAAGATATACTTTATATGATTGTCATAGGAGAACTGGTAATACTGAAATCGGTTTACTATGCTTATGAAAGTGTGACTAAATAGGAGCCAACAAACAAGCAATTTATTAACATATGTAAGGTAAGCAGTATGCTACAGTCTAGAAGAAAGGCAAGTAGATGGCTGGGAGTTGTTGAGCACTGCTCAGGGGTTTGAGCTTACTACCACTGCCAAATTGATCTTCCAAATGACAGACTATAGGAAGGGCCAGATGATAAGACAGCTAAGCATTTTGTATTATTTTTCCTTAAACATTAGGTATTTCCTATCAAGCACACCAGCCAAAATTCTAATAATTTACCTGGTCTCTATTCCTTGTCATCTGTTTACTATAGGCCCCTGACTCCATAACTGTCTTCTGAAAGTTGGTGGAATCCTTTGTCCACCCAGGATGAATTTTATATACTAGCTGTTGGCAATCAGATGAACTTGAGGCTGGTTATTAAACTGGTGATCAGGGAACCTTTTGGATGGCTGTCTTTGGAACATACTGCCTTCATTTGGCCTGTCATCAAATGCCATCAAGTAACAAATCATAAAAGTAGAAAAAACATTTATGGTTTCACTGCTCATATAATTGGGTCTACCTGTTTACTACCAATTCCCCACAAACTTCCTTCAATTCTGTGGGAGCCCATCACACCTCCTGGTCCGGAAGGTCATGCCAGTGCCAGCATCCTATTAGTACCACTAAAATGGTCACAAATGGAAAACTTTTAACAGATGCCTCCCCACCTTTGAGTGTCTGCGATATTCACCACTACTGCCATCTATCTCTACTTCAGACATAATTATCCTAGGAGAGAAGAACAAAGAGAAAACATAGGTCTGGACCTTCTCATCTGTAATCTTAGTTTTTCAAATCTAGAACCAGCTGGTGGGCTTCAATAGCATCAAAGCACGGACCAAGGATTTGCTAATCCTGCTCTGTAATTAAAAATAGGAAGTTTAGCTTTACATGAAAATAAAGTATTTATCTGAAGAATGGCTTAGGGGTCATCACAGATGAGAGAAAAAAAACACTCTTCCCTAAGAGACACAACTCAGCACATAGCTTTCCTGTCCATTAGCTCACTTTCCACTTTCTCCTTCTCATAAATACCCTTTTGCCAGACCTGGATTCTTTGAAATGGACACTAGGACAAGAGTCCAGCCACTTTCCCCAGCAGTTGGTTTATTATAATAAAACCTGATTTCCTTCTCACTGACCCTTATCTGCCAAGTATTGTCACTTGTGTGCCAGAAGAACTGAACTTTACCAGTAACACTAGAAGTAGTAAATTAAAATAAAGGGCAATACATTCTGTGGATCTATTAAAATTCTAAGGCAGCCTTTTTTGACCATAGGTCCAAAAGACAACAAAACAGAAAATAGAAATGGGGGCTATAGCTCAGGGGTGAGCATATGCCTAGCATATAAAAGGTTCAATCACTTGTACCAAAAAATAATGTAAGAAATGATTTTCTTAATTCTCTCATGGACAGTACATAGTAACACAACAGATGAATAAGAGAGATTAACACATTATTTATAATAGATGCCTAGAACATTGGGATTTAATTCACTTGTAGAACTGTATTTGACAAAGACTATGATAAAGTAACAACTAAAATATAATAGAGAAAAATGAATAAAAGAAAAAAACCCAAAACACTTCAAATACCTGATAATGTACAATTATATACAAAAGGAGAAAACAGGCCGAAAAGATAGTTTTAAAATCAAAATAAACAAGAAGCTGGTACAGACACATCCAAATATATCAGTTATGTTATATGTAAACCGCCCACTCCAATAAAAAGCAAAGGAAAATCTACAGGTAAAATAGTTTGATATTACATATTAAATACATTTTTTAGGAACAAGGCACAAATGGTCACTTTCATCACTTTTGTTCAACATTGTACCACACTGTACCATTTCTATTCAACATTGATAGCCAATGAAATAAAACATGAAGAGTAATTATGACATACAAATAGGGAAGACAAAACTCAATTGTCTTTACTGAGAAATGATCAGTCACATACACAGAACCTTATAAAAGAATCCAGAATCTTATAAAGGCTGCTGGAACTTGCAAATGAGTTCATTAGAGCAATATACAAATGCTAACTGTATTTCTCTATAAATGCAATGAAGTTATAATAAAATTTTTAAACATTTAAAAATTGTACCCTGATATGAAAGGTTTCAAATGCAATACAAATATATGTGATATTTATAAAATGAAAATTATAAAATCCTGCCAAGATAAGCTGAAAAAGATGTAATAAATTGGAAAATATACCACTATTTGTGGATAGCAAGATTTTGTTTTTGTTAGTCATCAGGCTTGAACTTGGTCCCTGGACAATTCAGCCCAAGGCTAGCCACTCTACCACTTTGAGCTACAGTTCCACTTCTGCTTTCCTAGTGGTTAACTGGAGATAAAAGTGTCACAGTGTTTCCTGCCCCAGATGGCTTTGAACACCCATCCTCAAACCTCAGTCTCCTGAGTAGCTAGTCGTGAGCCACCAATGTCCAGCCAGGATTTAATGTTATTAAAATACTTTACAAATTGACTTATTTGTTGAGAGCAGCATCAAAGTCCCTCTGGCTTTTTTTGGGGGTGGGGGAGTAGAAATTGACAAACTGATTCTAAAATTTATTTAAAAGTCATGGATGAGGGAAAGGTGACATTGTCCAAAAAGAAATGTTTCTCTCTTTATGGCATTACCACACTGAACGGATTTCTGTAGTTTTAACTTCTCTAATTTTGTTCTTTTTCAAAAGTATTTAAACTCCTTGACTAAAACAAAAAATTTTAATGTATTTTTATTGTTATTGTAAAGGTGATATACAGAGGGGTTACAGTTACAGGAGTCAAAGAATACATTTCTTGGGGGTGAGTGGGGAGGGGTGGGATGGGGGAGATTGGAAGGGATAGTCAGGGGAAACAAAGGAGGAGGCAACAATGCTTGATAAAAAATGTACTCATTACCTTGCTCACGTAATTGTAACCCCTCTGTACAATATTTTCACAATAAAAAAATGTTTTCTGCTAAAAAAACAAAGAACTGAACAGACACCAGTATCTTATTTAGTTTTGAACTGTTTTGTTGTCTTTTGGACCTATGGTCAAAAAAGGCTGCCTTAGAATTTTAATAGATCCACAGAATGTATTGCTCTTTATTTTAATTTACTACTTCTAGTGTTACTGGTAAAGTTCAGTTCTTCTGGCACACAAGTGACAATACTTGGCAGATAAGGGTCAGTGAGAAGGAAATCAGGTTTTATGCCTAGCATATAAAAGGTTCAATCACTTGTACCAAAAAATAATGTAAGAAATTATTTTCTTAATTCTCTCATGGACAGTACATAGTAACACAACAGATGAATAAGAGAGATTAACACAAACAAGTAAAAAACAGCCCAAACAAAAACAATCTGAATGTCCATCATTGGGTGAGTCAATAAGTTGTTATAGAGCCAAACAATGGAATATTAGTCAACAATTAAGAAAAAATTACTGATAACGCAACATGAAGACTGTGGGTGAACCTCAGGTGGTACAGTGCTTCCTAACAAGGCTGAGGACCTGAGTGTAATCATCAAGGACTACCAAAAGAAAATAAAAACAAAATATGGATGAATATATATTTAAAAAAAAAAACATGGGCTGGGAAGGTGGCTCAGTGGTAGAGTGCTTGCCTTGCATGCTTGAGGCCCTGGGTTCAATTCTTTAGCACCACATAAGCAGAAAAAAAAAAAGGCAGAAGTGGCGCTGTGGCTCAAGTGGTAGAGTGCTAGCCTTGAACTGAAGAGCTGAGGGACAATGCCCAGGTCCAGAGTTCAGGCTCCATGACTGCCCCCCAACCCCTCCCCCCAAAACCAGATTGAAGACTGCTGGTATGCAAAAGTATGATTCCAACTATACAAAATGTTAGGGAATCTGAATCAAATAAATGGTGACAAAAATCAAGTGGTACCCTAGGAATGGAGATAGACTAGAATGACTAATAAGGAAATATTGTGTGGGGGGGGGGAGGAGAAGGGAGTGTTGATTATAGTGAGCATATTAAATATGTTAAAACTCATTAAAATGCACAATTAAAAGTGATATATATATATACAATATATGTAGCCAGTAAATTATAATACCTCAGTTACAGCATGTTTAGTTATACTGTACTAATATTAGTTATATAATGACCTGGGAGTGAGAAAATCCACAGAGCCTCGGTTAAAGGTGACAAAGGAGTTTTATTAGTTGGTCTGCAACTGTCCTGTCCTGGGTTACCTCAGAACTAGGAACAGCTGCAACGTTCAAGGGGGCAAGTTTCCACAGGCCTCTCCACCTCTCCGCAGGCCTTTCAGATCTCTGTGGGCCTCTCCATATGCCTTGCCACTTTCTGCAGGCCTCCACTGTCTGCAGGCCTCTTGGCTCTTCACAGGCCTCTCTGCTCTCCACAGAGCATTCTGCAGGCCTCTCTGTTGGCACTGTCTCCTCAGGAATCTCCGTGGGCCTGGGTTCTCCTCTGGGTACTGCTCTGCTCCAGGAGATATCTCTTTCCTGTTGTGTCTCCTTCTCTCCCACCTCTCTTGTAACACCCAGTCAGTCTCTTTCTCTCTCTCTAGGTGCCCCCCTCCCCAGTGATCCCAGTGGGGTGACAACAGCAAGGGGCGGGACTTCCAGTGCCTCTGGTTCTCACAGTTACACTATATTAATTCAATTAATTAATATGAAGAACACCAGAGTTAATTCAATTCTAGGGTTTTAATAGGAGATGGAGTAACTCTAGATCAACTAGCAAAGAAAGGGCAGTCTCATCAGATGCTGATTTTCCTGATGTATTGGGAGTGTAGTAATCTGATTGCTAGTCTTTTCATTTTGAGCACAACCCAGCCCTTAGTGATTTTTCCAGTAGTCTCCAGCTTTTTGCCTGGGGCTGGGATCTGACCAGGATCCATCTATCTATGTCTCCTACATATGTCTGGCTTATTAGTTGAGACAGGGTCAGGGTACTGCTGACTTTTTGCTAAAGTTTGCCTCAAATCACAATCCTCCCCATTTCTGCCTTCTGAGTATATGAGTTTAGGTATATGTGAACCTATATGCCCACGTGACAAGCCTGTGGTATTTCTTATAGAAGGAATGGACCTCAAAGAAGCCTCTCAAGAACTCTAATTAAACAACAGATGCTGGAGGGGATGTGGACAGAAGGGAACCTTACTGCATTGTTGGTGGGAGTGTAAACTTGCTTAACCACTTTGAAAAGTAGTATGGAGGTTCCTCAAAAGACTCCACATAGAGCTCCCCTATGACCCAGCAATCCCACTTTTGGGCATTTACCCAAATGATCACAAACAAGACCACACTAAAGCTACCAGCACAACTATGTTTATTGCAGCATTATTTACCATAGCTAAGATATGGAACCAACCCAGATGCCCCTCAGTAGATGAATGGATCAAGAAAATGTGGTATATATACACAATGGAATTCTATGCCTCCATCAGAAAGAATGACATTGCTCCATTTGTTAGGAAATGGAAAGGCTTGGAAAAAATTATATTAAGTGAAATAAGCCAGGCCCAAAGAAACATAGGTCCCATGGTTTCCCTTATTTGTAATATCTAGTATATGTCTGAGTCAAGCAGAAAATGTCAGATAAGGTGACATTAGGGAAATGATATGTATTCAATATGTATTCAAATGTTTTTTTTCTTTCATGTGATTGTTTCTAACACATTTATAAGATGATTTCTTTGTTGCTTTGTATGTCCCTTCCCCACAGTATAACCCCTGCTTTCACTGTATGTGATGTCGGTATAATTTGTGGAGGGGAAGGGGAAAAACAAATCATTTAAATAGGGATACAGGTGGACCTATTGCAACAATGAGATGTACAAGTTGTTATGTCGAAAACGAACTTTACAACTTTGGTGGGGGGGGGCTGGGGAGGATTGGGGGGGCGGGGAGGATGGGGGGGCGGGGGGAGGATGGGAAAGGATGGGAAGGGGAAACAAAGGAGGAGGCTACAATGCTTGATAAGAAATGTACTCATTATCTTGCCCATGTAATTGTAACCCCTCTGTACAGTATTTTCACAAAAAAATAAATAAAAATGAAACTATTAAAATAAAAAAAAAGCTGAAGGGGATCAGCAACCATGTAAGTGTAATATAGTATTGGAGACTTTAAGACATGAATTGGTTCAGGTAAAATTCTTTGGGAAAAGTATCGGTTCACTAAATTTATTCAATGTAAATATTTATTTTTATTTACATTTCACTTAATAAATACATACATGTGTGTACATATATATACACATATATACATATATATGTATATATATATATATATGGTTATGTATGGTTAGGTAATTTCATCATATCAAGTTCATCAAAAGGATGGACTTCCATAAATCTTAACAACCCTGCAACACCACTGTACATGCAAACTTAAGTGTTCACCATTGTAAGCCAGACCTGTGTTTTACCAAAGCTTTGTATATAATGTGTTATCTTTTTCATTTAGGTTTCACACAAAATGTGTTTGCCCCTAGAAATAAATGATGGTATTTTAACTACAAAAAAAAAAAGAAATGTACTCATTATCTTGCCCATGTAATTGTAACCCCTTTGTACAGTATTTTCACAATAAAAAAACAAAAGAAGCCTCTCAATATCAGTATCTTTGTGTCATTTTCTTCTATAATGATCTGGAATTGGTCACGTGATTGCTTTGGTCAGGAAGCTGAGGATCAAAGTTCAAAGTCAACCTGGGTAAAAAAGTCTAAGAGGCTTCATCTCCAAAATAACTAGCAGAAAACCAAACAGGGCTGTAAGTGCCAGCCAGCAAGTGTGAGGCCCTGAGATCAAGCCCCAGTATCACCAAAGACAGATGGAGAAGGAGAGGAAGGAACCGAATAAAAATGTGGTTGCTAGAATTCAAAGACACAACTATGTTCCAAGCACTACACAAATACTACTACTTAGCAGAGTGAGTGCATAGGCAATGAAGAAGATTGATATCATTTGAAGACACAAGAGACATTCTCTCCCTGAGACCCTGGAGTAGTACACAACACACTGCTCCTCACCTGTCAGAAGTTGGTGTTCCTGAGACTCATACTCGAACTGGATCTCCATGGGCTGCAGGTGGACGCCTCAGGGCACCCCTGGAGAACTTCCAATTCCTTGTGTACTAGAGGGCCAGGGACCTGGAGGCAACTGGCCATCTGAGGGCTCAGAAGAGAATCCCTGTGCAGACTGGAGACGGGACTCCTTACACAGAGAGACGGCCTCCACCTACACAAGAAGGCGAAGGGGGAAAACACGAAACGGTTCATTTCCAAGTTACTCAACGTTCTCCCCCTCCCTCCACGAGTTGCCCTCATCAACTCCTTTCTAGTGGAGAGTTGTTCAAACAAAGTGTGGGGGGCTAGGGACCGAGCGGGGAGGGGGTGAGGGAACGTCCAGGCGGGGCAGCTGGGGTGCGGGCAGGTGTGTCTGTCATTCCCAGGCTTGCCGGCCGGGGGCGCCCGCGTACGCCGGCCTTCCTCGCGCCTCACCCACAAACCACAGTCCAGCAGCCCGACCTGCGCGGACGGGCGCACACCGGGTGGTGCCACCTGCACCTCTGCAGACACGCCCGGCCTCCTCCCCTGCAGCCCAAGGCTAGGCCGCGGGGGACCGGCTGCCACCAGCACACTAGGCCAAGGACCGATCGCGACCTGGGCCTGCGCCCGTGGGGAAGTGGCCGGCGCCCCCCCACACCCGCCCCCGGGGGTCAACACGCGTACCTCCAGGTGGGCTCCGGCTGTCCGCCCAGCGCCCAGCGTTCGCGCGGGATGCCGGGGCGTCCGGACGCCGCGGGTCCAGCGCTGAGCTCGGGGTGGCTACTACGCATGCGCGAGGGAGAGCGTGTCGGTGGGAGTGCCGGGGGAGTTAACCCTGCCCAAGCCGGTGTCCGCGGCAGGCCCTTAGGGAGGGTGATTCGTAGCTGCGCTTCCATTCTTTCTTCCCGCTGACTCAGGAGTCCTGGCGAATGGGAGTGCTTTTTATTTTTTTTAAGAAGTTTTAGCTGGGCGCCTAGCTAGCTACTCAGGAAGCTTAGATCTGAGGACTGTGGTTCGAAGCCAGCCTGGGTAAGAAAGTCCGTGAGACGCTTATCTGCTATCAATCATCAGAAAACTGTAAGTGGAGCTGTGAGCTCTGGCCTGGGCGGAAAAGCTCAGGGACAGTGCTCAGGCCTGCGTCCAAGCCCTGACATAAACATCTAATGTCTAAAGGCTGTAATTTGATGTTCTCACTCCCACCCATGAAACCATCCCCACAGAAGTGTGCACATCCATCAACTCTTACGTTTCCTCATACAGGTCCTTCCCCCTCTCACCTGCTAGTGATCTTTTGTACTTGTTGACTTATTGAGGTGGAATTAAACATATTTGTTTATTTAGGCCAGTCTTCTTTCATTGAGAGAAACCTTGAGATTTGTCATTATTGCTGTATCAATAGTTCATCCCTTTGGGTTGTTGAATAAAAACTTGTGTGTAGTGATCACAATGTGATGGGTAGTTGATGGGCATTTGGGTTATTTTTTATATTACATTTTGGTTAGCATCAATTAGTATACAAGGGTCCCATTTTGATTTGTCCATTCATTCCCTTACAAAATGTACCTTGATTAGACTCCCTCTCTCCCACTCCCTCCAGAGCAATCTCAACAAGCTTCACTGTTCCATTTTCACACTTGGATATAGCAAAGAAAGTTGTCATTGCCTTAACCCTAGCAGGTGGTCAGGTCCACAGCCTTTTCCAGCTGTACTAACCTTTCATTTCACAAAACACTAATTTGGGTTGTTTCCAGTCTTTTTCTTACTATTGCAAATAAAGCTGTTATGAACATTCTGGTACAAGATTTTATATGGACATAATGCTTTGTGTGTGTGTGTGTGTGTGTGTGAGTGAGTGAGTGAAACAGAGACAGAGAGAGAGAGAGAGAGATGGGGCTTAGAATCAGGGCCTAAGCACTGTCCCAAGGCTAGAGCACTTTGAGCCACACCTCCATTTCTAGTTTTCTGAGGTTAATTGGATAAAAGTCTCATGGACTTTTCTGCCCTGGCTGGCTTTGAACCATGATCCTCAGATCTCAGCCTCCTGAGTAGCTACAATTATGGCATGAGCTACCAACACCTGGCTGACATAATGCTTTTTAATCCTTTCACGGTGAATGAGAAAAAAATTCCTTGGATATCCAGCTTACATTGAAGGCCCTTTCACTTCATACTTGAAGAATTCTGAAGCAACTGTAAGAGAGCCTTTAACCTGAGTTGTGAGGTGCCTTGCGTTGGCTAAATTTATGGAAAAGCAATTCAAGATTATAGTTTTGACCACTTCAAGGCTGTGACTTTTGCACAGGGATTTAGAATTTAGCAAATTTTTTCCCTATTTAAAAAATGTATGATCTCTTGTACAAAGGAGTTGCCATTCAACATAGCATTTTATAAATACAATGCATCTTTGAATTTGTACAGGATTTTATTTTTTGGTCATTTGTGGGGCTTGAACTCAGGGCCTGATTGCTGTCTCTGAGCTCTTTTTACTCAAGGCTAGTGTTCTACCACTTTGAGTCACAGCCCCACTTGTAGAGGATTCTTAATCCTACATGAGATGGGTCAAGTCTGCCAGTGTCATTTGATCAATGATGAAATTGAGGTTCAGAGTTACATTTCCTACACAGACTTGGAACGGACAGAGATGTTCAGGAAAGCAAATGTTTTTATTTCCTCAACTATCCTGGGCTTTATTTTTTGGTTCAGAAAATTAAACAAGTGCATCACACATGCTAGTATACCACTAAGCTACATCCCCAGCCCACTTCCCTAATCTTAAATATATTTTAGCCAGGTATCAGAGGCTCACACCTGTAATTCTTCTGTGATGATGAGCTTGGCTTTCTTTCATAGTCTTAAATTTTCAATACTGAGGATGGAAAAATATACTCCAAGCCAAATACAAGTTTTTCTGTTGGAAGCTTTTCACAGGGAAACTGAATAAAGTGGCTCCAAAGTAGGGTTATAAATTGAAGCTTTGAACACAGTAGCTTTTAGCTATGACCATTAACCTTATTTCCTCATCCAGAAAATATGCACTGTAGTGAAATAATTAATGCATGTACTTCTTACTGATCTAAGATCTCTCTATAGAAACCATTTTCCTTTTACAATGTATCAATTCCTACATTAACACCTTACTCATTGCAGCTTGGGTGTTTCCCTGTAGAAAACAAAGAAAATCAGTTGAATAGATCTATGCTCTACCACTTTGAGCCACAGCACCACTTTCAGTTTTCTGGTAGTTAACTGGAGATAAGAACCTCACAGACTTTCTTACTCAGGCTGGCTTTGAACCATGATCCTGGGATCTCAGCTTTCTGAGTAGCTAGGATTACAGGTGTGAGTCACCAGCATCCAGCTATATCCTGCCATTTTTTTTCCCCTGTAGTTCATGGGTCTTGAACTCTGGGCCTGGGTGCCGTCCCTTAGCTCTTCAGCTCAAAGTGAGTGCTCTACCACTTGAGCTACAGTGCCACTTCCGGTATTCTGGTGGTTTATTGGAGGTAAGAGTTTCATGGACTTTCTTGCCCGGGATGGCTTTGAACCGTGATCCTCAGATCTCTGCCTCCTGAGTAGCTAGGATTACAGGTGTGAGCCACCGATACCCGGCATGCCATTCTTAATAGTTAGTGCATGCCCATACATTGGCCATCTCAGGGATATAACCGTGTTTGTTATAAACATGACCCCCATTTCAACAACTAGAAAGGCCAGAACTTTCTTCCTGGGCTTTGTTATTTCTTCACTGGGAACACTGTCTTTTGGCCTATCCTCTTTCACCAATTTTCTTTCTTAACTTCTTGGATAAGGAAATGAGGAAAGTGCTTAAGGAATACCCTTAGCCACATAGCCTTGACCATGTTAGGTTCATTTCCTGACTGCAGAATTAGGTCTTGTTTCTCATTGTTTCCTTAATCTTTGATGCAAAGCAGGTGTTAATAAAAAGAATCATTGAAGCCAGGCACCAGTGGCTCATGCCTGTAATACTAGCTACTCAGGAGGCTGAGAGATCTGAGGGTCATGGTTCAAAGCCAGCCCAGGCAGGAAAGTCTGGGAGACTCTTAATCTCCAATTAACCACTAAAAAACTGAAAGTGAAGCTGTGGCTCAACTTGTAGAGGACTAGGCTAAGCAAAAGAGCTTGGGGACAGCACCCAGGCACTTAGTTCAAACCCCAAAGCTGGCCAAAATAAAAATCACTGGACAAATTAACTTGTATTCTTCTTGTGCCTTATTTCTAGCTTGCCCCATGCTCAACAGACTTGATAAAACGGTTTCCCCATCTTTCTTGTTGCGCGTCACTGTTTTTGAGTTCCTGAGGAAACGTCCCTCCGGCTGTCTACATTCTCTCTCAAACCTGGCACACTAGACTATCAGATGCAGTGACAGAGCCTAGAGCCTCATGGTCCTTTCATAACATTCTGAAAAATGAGGTTTTGATGTTCCATGACCGCTTTTTGCTATTTCCTGAGTATTCCAACAGTTAAGAGGAAAGCTGGGATCAGAGTCTCCCATGTTATCCTGATAAGTCACAAGGAAAATCTTCAAGGGATGATTTGTAGTACCATTAGGAAGTGATGCATAAACGAAGTTAGGTGACTCAAGACAGTAGTTCACAACCTTGAACTGTTGCTCCAAAGTCACCTGCTCTAAAAGAGAAAAATCTGACAGAAGTATTTAAACAAACATCATATTCACAAATTATTTACAGTATGGACCCTCTGGTGGCGCAGGAGAACTGATCTGTGCCTGAAAGTCTTCCCACATTCATTACATATATAAGCTTCATCCCCAGAATGGATCCTCTGATGCTGAACAAGGGCTGAGCTCCTTTTGAAGGTTTTGCCACATTCGTTACACTGGTAAGGTTCCTCTCCACTGTGAATTCTCTGATGCCTGATGAGGTTGGAGCTCAGACTGAAGGCTTTCCCACATTCACTACATTCATAGGGCTTCTCTCCACTGTGTATTCTCTGATGAGTAATCAGCTCTGAGCTCTGCCTAAAAGCTTTCCCACATTCATTACATTCATAAGGTCTCTCTCCTGTATGAATTCGCTGATGTCTAATAAGCTTTGAGCTCTGGCTAAAAGTTTTCCCACATTCCTTACATTCGTAGGGCTTTTCACCAGTGTGAATTCTTTGATGTATAATGAGATACGAACTTTGACTGAATGCTTTGCCACACTCATTACATTTACAAGCTTTTTCACCAGTATGAATTTTCCGATGTCTAATGAGAGCTGAGCTCTGATTGAAGGCTTTCCCACATTCACTGCATTCATATGCTTTCTCACCACTATGAATTCGCTGGTGAATAATCAGATATGATCTCAAACTAAAGGCCTTTCCACACTGGTTACACTTATAGGGCTTTTCTCCAGTATGGATTCTTTGATGCTGAGTGAGAGACGAATGCTGCTTGAAGCTGTGCCCACAGACATCACATCTATAAGGTCTTTCTTCTGCAGGAACCTTCTGACATGTTATAGAGTTTGCACTTAGAATCAAGAATCTTTGAGGCTCATCATCATGGTCTTTCTTTCCTAAAGATTTGTGTGTGAAGATCACTTGACTGAAGCTGCCCCCATGGGGAGGGGATCTTCTTAACTTCTCCCGTGTAGCACTTGCTTGCTGCCACTCTAAACTGCTTTCCTGCCCATCACCTCCTCCAAATGAAGCTTCCTGACAGAGTTCCTGTGATTTTTCTTCTGAAATGATATTACTTGCTGTTTCATTGTTCTCACAATCTGAAATGATAACTAGCAAAAAAGGGGGAAAAGTCAGATTTTATATTTCTCCTGTCTTTCAATATTCACCTCTTTTTTAAAAAAAAAAAAAAAAAAAACCAAGGTCTCAGTATGTTACCCAGGCTTATGAGTACCCAGGCTTTGGTACTCCTGGGCTTATGAGATCCTCCTACCTTAGCTGCTCAAGTAGCTGGAATTACAGGTCTGCACTGTGATTGGCTCAGTATTCACTTTCAACATGGTAGAAAACAGAGAGGTTTACCTACAAAGATGTCAGTGTAACTATCTTTCCTTTAACTGGCCAAAATAGATGCTATAACTAAAGCCTACATCTCAACTTTGAATTTCATCCTTTTTGCCTCCTTTAAGACTTCAATTGATTAAGTATCTTCTATTATTTTCAACCTCTTTCTAGATTATTGCTTTTCAGCATTTACATAAGTTCAAATTTCCCCCTTAAAAAAAAAAATCAAGCTCAGTGCAACAGAAAGGGTTATCTGCACACCTTCCCATTCTGCAGTCTAGTTTCTCCCTTACCCTCCATGTAAACCACACTGCTTCCACTGGTTCTGATCTCATCAAGAACACTAACATCACAACTTTGTAACCCAATGCATACCTTCTGGATCTGCCTTATTTGGCTTTTTGAAGCAGTAAGTGTGAGGTCCACACTTTCCTTTATATATATTCATGCGTTTGTTTCATTTCTATGGCTGATCCTTCATGGACTGGGTTCCTAATCACACTTGGAACACCGGTGTTCCTGATTCTGTTCGAGGCTCTCGCATGTCCTCACTTTTACAAACTTTCAATGTACTAGTTTCAATAATGACTAATATTTTACTGTGACTATTGTACAAGCATAAAAATACTTCAAACTAAAACATCCTCACATATCATCAGATGCTTTGTTTGTCCTTGTGTTTCCCCTTTTACATGAAAACAGTACCACTATTACCTGAGCTATCAATAGTGTGCCACCCCTTCCTCACTCTCTGCTTTTTAACGATGACTAGATATTGAAATGTACTTTTACCACTGAGGAATGGGATTGAGCTTTGACCTCTCCCACCCTCCCCCAAAACACATGCTGATTTATTCACTGTGGCCACCTTGATAACCAGTGGCTCAGTGCCTTGCCTTCCTCAAATCCACTTTCCACTCTGCAGCCAAGTTCTAAAAATCTAACCACATCACTCCCTTGTCCAAAACTGCACCCCTCTGCATTGAGTAAATGTATTTTTGCAACTTTAGTTTCTCTCTTACTAATCTTTTTTTAAAAATCAATTATCTCCTCACCTCAAACAAAATTTCCTACAATTTCCAGAATGGATATATTCTCTCCTAGAACTTTGTGGCCATTCTTTGCTTGGCCATTCCTTCCACCCATTTATCTGGCTTCTTCCTATTTATCTTCCAAGTCTTAGGTGTCTCTTCCCAGGAAGCATTCCTTTTGTCTTTCTGATTGGGTTAGGCGCTACTGTATGTGTTCTCATACTAACTAATTCACCTCGAACTGAAAATTTCTTGAAGATGGAGTCTCAGTGCTTACCATGGCATTAGACATTTTAGTACTCACTAACTAGGGGAAAGATGATTAAATAAGTGAATGAATGAGAGGGGAAACTGTCACAAGAACAACTAGCTGCAATCCATTAGAGGTCTGCTGAACACAAAGCTGCTGAAGCAAGCAACTCTGGTTCTGATGAATGAAAGTGATGCTCGCATGTGGCAAGCTTGCAAATGTAATTAATTCTGCATCCTCAAAACCAGAACCCTAAGTGATAGGAGTTTCCTGGTAAGTTTCTATTCCTCACCACTTTTGGAGGAACGGCAAGGTTTCCAGGACTTCAACTGTGTCTTCAGAGGCTGGAGCTGGAGCTGGAGCTGGATGTTTTCTGACTCCTTGGATGCTCTGAGATATGTCAAATCCCTCCATGGCACCGCTGGTCCCTGTGGACTAGTTGGGACCTGAAATTAGAAAAACATGATTATCAAAATGCATTATAAATCTTTCTAAACTGATTTCTTAAACTGAAACTCCTTTGTACAATTACAAGATAGTTTTAAAAAAGAAAAAAAAATGACTAGATTGGCCCACCTTCACAGATGAAGGATAGGTACCAAAAAAACCCATGTAAGGGCACAGACAGGTATGTCTCTATCATTACATCAGGAATATGGTTTATTACAGACATATAGCTATGCAACCTACTGTTGGTATACTACACGCTCACTCTCAGCTATAAATTCCTTTTCCTATATCACTTCAATCTGTTCCTACCTGTTGTCCTGGATCATCAAACTCTCTCTCCAAATCCTCCAACAGGGTCACAGCTTCCTCTCCACTTCTTGGACTATGTTGCTGTACCCATATCTGCAGCTCCTCAGGCAGAATGCTCAGAAACTGCTCTAGCACCAGTAGGTCTAGGATCTGTTCCTTGGTATGCAACTCTGGCATTAGCCACTGATAGCAAAGCTCCTGGAGTCGGCCCAGAGCCTCCCGAGGTCCAGGTGTCTCATGGTAGCAAAACTTCCTGAACTGCTGGCGAAACAATTCTTGGCAGGATTCGGTGCTTCCATTCTGTTTAAATGTATGGCTCCAGGAAAAGCCATCTTCTATTTTCACCAGTAGTAATCCTTGTTCTTGATGATCCTGAGTTGAAATTGCTCTGGATTCCACAGCCATTCTGGACTGAAGCAGCTTAAGAAGCTCAGTACAACTGGTTCTGTGCTGGAGATTTGAGTAATCTTTTTTTTCCTGTTGAATATAAAAGCTCTGTTAACTTTTGGCAGGAAAAAAATTCTCTAAAAGTCTTATAATAAACCAATAACATTGAAAGAAGCAAATTTGGGACTATCACTAAATAGCAATCTAGTGTCGAACTAAAAACATTCGCTTTACTTGTAATTCCTATCACTGTTAGAAATTATGAACGTGAATCACCTAGATTATTACCTTTTTAAATTATCTTTTTTTTTTGTGGAGGTGTGTGTGTGTGCCAGTCCTGGGGCTTGAACTCAGTGTACTGTCCCTGAGCCTTTTGCTCAAGACTAATGCCCTGCTGCTTAAGTCACAGCTCCACTTTTGGCTTTTTCTGAGTAGTTTATTGGAGATAAGAGTCCCACAGACTTTCTTGCCAGGGCTGGCTTTGAATCAAGATCCTCAGATCTCAGCCTCCTGAGTAGCTAGAATTACAGGCATGAGCCACAGGGTGAATTATCTTTCAATTTTGATCACATCAAGGAGAAAAATGTGCCTTTAATATACATGTAAAACTTGCAGAACTTTAAAATAGAGGCCTCTGATCCAGGCTTCCATGGGTAATAATGATATCCAGCTAGTATTCAATAACATCAACTTTACAAGTCTTATTTTTAGTTATCTCCTATTGATAGCAGGTATTGATTTTCCCTTAGGGCAGTAATAAAACATTTTTAAAAACTCATATTAGCTGGGTACTGGTGTCTCATTCCTAGCTACTCAGTATGTTAGAATTTGGGGATCATAGTGTGAATCCAACAAAAGTCCATGAGATTCTTTTCTCGAATTAAACAGCAAAAAGCTGGAAGCAAGATGTGGCTTAAGAGTTAAGAGTGCCAACCTCGAATGAAAAGGCCAATAAAGAGCTGAAAAACCTGAGTTCAAGTCCCAATCCCCCCTCCCCACACACTCTAAAATTAAATGAGTTGATTTAAACGAAGTAATGTGGAACATAAGCCATTTGTTCACATTTAGTGACCAGATATTTCTTCAACAGAGGAACTTAATATTGCTCTGTCGTACATGTGCATTAGGTTAAAAGAATGCTTGTTGCTCATGAGTGAACCTGCTTGAGGCATAAAGCAAGAAATAATTGTAAAACTCCTACTATGCGTTCAAAAACAGGCTAGATATTGTAAAACTAAAAGATGCAAAAGGACCAACTTCAGTCCTCAAGAGCTGGAGTATTCTGGGAAGAGACTATTTCACAAACGCAATATGGCACTTGAGAGTTCTGTATTCAATTCTGTGATATAGCCCGAACGTCTGAATTTTTGGATGGGGGGGGTCTATCCACAGGAGCAAGTACCCCTCAGTGTAATCAGCAGGACACACAGTGGAACTGCCTCCCGGCACCACGGAGAGCTTCAGGGGATAATTAGCATACTCATTAGCATTCGCATTAGCATACTCGGGCTTCCTACTTTACACCCCGGGAAGGCGCAGTCGCTCTCAGGGAGGGCCCAGGCGGGGAGGACCGCGCTCCCACCGGAGAGGCTGGGATGGTCCGCACGCCCCGAGACTCCGCCCCAACAGGCAGACCCAGGAGTGCGGCCCCTCCACCCCGCGCCAGGTCGGGCACCCACCCTACCGTCCCCTCCCTCTGCGTCCGGGCCCGCGTCCCTCACCGCGAAACCCAAGAGTCGCCAGGGCGCCAGCCGCCGACCCCGAGCGGCAAACCACAAAGACCGGAAGTGTACCCCCGCCGCGCTCCTCTCGCGAGTCCAGGGAGACTCCGTCCTCCCCGCCCCTCACTCACACACACCCAATCAGCGCCGTGAGTTTTATTCTTCCTCCGCCCTTTTCCCCACAGACATCCAATCAGCGCGTGGATCCTATTCTCCGCCTTCCTGGTTTGGGCCAGGTCTCACCGTCACCCGCCCTTCCAGGACGGGACCTCCTCCGGCTCCTGAGTTCAAGGACGCCCTGGTCCCGGGCTCCCAGGCTCCCAGGCTCCCGCCTCTACTCCACCGGAAACCTCCTATTTTAACTTAGCTTGAGATTTAGATTTGACCACTTGTTACTTTTTGGAGAAATAGCTTTCCCCATTTAAAAAATTGTGTGCGTGTGTGTGCGCGTGCGTGTGTGTGCGCGCGTGTGTGTGTGCGCGTGTGTGTGTGGTTCTTGTTAAGGTTACACGCGCATTTGTTACAAATATGTTTCCATGTATTTGTCTTTGGCTATGTAGAAGATGTTACCTTCCTTCCCGAGTAAAGCCATTATGAGTAAAGCTTTTTATGAAATAACATCTATCTTAAAAAGCAAGGAAATAATGGCCATTTTGCACAATACTAATTGTGCCAATCTGTGCATATGGGAGGAGAGGCCTTTTCCAAGTTTGACTGTCCTGTTCAATGTATCCCTTTAATGTTTTATCGTTTTCAATGAAGAGCCCTTTCATTTGCTTGGGTTTATGCTCACGAGTTCTTCTGGGCTAGTGTAAATGGGATTGGTTTCCCAATTTGTTTCCAACCTGTTCTTGACTGATAGTAGCAAAGCTGATTTGAGTGTGTGTGTGTGTTGACTTTAATCTTGCTACTTTGGAAAGAAGTCTTCCTATCTAAAAAAAAAAAATTTAGGCAGAGTCTTTATGATCTTTTTTTTTTTTTTGATAAAAGAGTTTTTTTGGATTTGTCTGTCTGGGCTGGCTTCAAACAATGACCTTTGGATCTTTCCCGAGGAAGTTGGATTATAAATAGGTGTGGCCACTGGTGCCTAGCAAATTGTTCATCTTTAAAAAAAAAAATCTAATTTTTCCAGGGCTGGGAAGATGGCTCAGTGGTAAAGTGCTAGCCTCACATGCGTGAGGCCCTGGGTCCGATTCCTCAGTACCACATAAGCAGAAAAAAAGCCATAAGTGGTATAGCGCTAGCCTTGAGGTGAAGAGCTGAGGGGCAGCGCCCAGGCCCAGAGTTCAGGCCCACGATCAGACCCCCCCCCAAAAAACAAATCTAAGTATTCCATACCATTATAATTTTATTAGTCTGAAAAAGGATTATATACTAGCAGTATCTTACAGGTTTTATCAATTGTGTGAAGATACTGGGTATCATTCTAGGCAAGTGCTCAACCTCTTGAGCCATACCTCAAAGCCTAATTGGGTATCACTCTAAGCTGAAGAACCTGTGTCACGGGATAAATTCTTCCATTTTTATAAGATAATTTACTTACACAAAGAATGAGTAAAGTTAGTTGTTCTAAAAAAAATCACTAGCTTAAAAGTTGCTTGATTTCATTATAATTTCTAGGGCTGTATTTAAATGATTAGTATGATAAGCAATAAATTATTCACTATTAGGTTGAAAGCTATCAATTATGCAAATGTGAGGTATTATACAGTACTTAAGCATTTTTCAGCTTTTACTTTTCCCTCGTTCTTTTATCTTTTTCCTCTCTACTTTCTGATTGGCTTGTCATACATTACACCTATTATAAATTAGCCAGTAGGTTATAATTAGCAGCAACATATTTAGTCAATAAAATGATTTAAACAATTCCAAGGCTTCCACTACTTTGAAAATACAATTTGTCTGGAGTCATCAGATATTTAATCCACTGTGTAGTTCTGCAAGTTCTGATGTATAAGAACAAATCAGGATTCTTTTAACATTTTCTGGGGATTTGCTGCCACCTCCTGGCCTTTTCAGGCAGAACAGCTTCAGAAGGTCCTGGTGGAGTTTTCACAGAAATTTCTTATTCTCTTTAATACATAGCACTTATAGAATATAGTTATTTGGATTTTTGATATCTAAATGAGTCATCAAGTATTTCAGTTATAAAGACAAACCATGTAGCATCCTAATAAACCAAATAATCTTGAATACTTTCTATGGTTACTTGGAAACAAAGACAGCATGAAAGAGTTATCTCTACTACACCTACTTCTGAGAAAAAGAGAACTAGGCTTGGATAATTTGTTTTCTAGAAGTTTATATTGAATATCTGTCTAAATTTGTTTTTTATAGTGAATGTCTTAAGGTTCAGTTCCTGTTATGTTTATCTTACAAATCTGCTTTTTTAATAAGTAATAAAAAATTAAGTAACGGGCCAAAATGAAAATGTTGGCTATTTAGAAGATTACTAGTATATGAAATACATGCTGTATCTGTTATATTTGATAACTAATTTAATAAAAATACGTATTAATCACCAACGAGACAGGCACTCAGTTCTGTGACTATTTGTGTGAATAGGTGTCATAGAGCTGATCCTCTGAAAACCCATCCAAAGGGTAGGACATAGACAGCAATGGAAATGTAGAAAGTGAAGAGGAAATGAAAGGTACGTACATTGGAGAAAAACTCTCAGCCCCAGCTTGGATTAGGGAAAACAAAAGGCAAAGCAAAATATGCCCTAATAGACACACTAGTTTGTAGCTGACAAATATAGACTTAAATTTGTACATCCTATTAGGTTTCTATCTATACATTTTCTCTTTTTTCTCTTAAGGAAAAATACTTAAGAAAAAATACAGATGTAAATCATTCAGTAAACAAAGCTTAGGCAGAAATGACTAGTTTTTATGGAACTGTATGTATTTATAAGCTCTTTTGATTTAATATTCAGTGTCTTGAAGATTGATCGCTTTTGTCTTTCATAATCACTTATGACCACACTCTACCTAATCTTACAATTGAGTTTAATGATCTGTGAATAATGACTTCTTTAAATAGGTTTTTATATCTGTATGTCTATTACGTTTTCCCGGCTGGTGCTCTAGCACTTGAGCCATGCCTCTAGCTCTTTAAGTTTTAAAAATATAATTCCCTCCTTTTAAATTATCTTGTTTGAAATGAGAAGGTAGGTTGCCAGCCTGGAATGAATGAGTGAATATAATATACAACAAGCAAGAAACCAAATACAGACTCATATGATATGGTCCACACATACCACATGTGCTGTTGTAATCTTTTGCTACAACTCTAGGTTACTGCTATAATAAGCTGAAGACCTCTGGTATTTTTCTTTTCTTTTCTTTTTGTCAATCAGGGGCTTGAACTCAGGGCCTGGGTACTGTACCTGAACTTTTTTGCTCAAGACTAGAGCTCTACCACTTTGAGCTACAGCTCTACTTCCAGTTTTCTTGTGGTTAACTGGAGATAAGAGGCTCATGAAGCAAGGTGCTGGAGGCTCATCCCTATAATCCTAGCTACTCAGGAAGCTGAGATCTGAGGATGACAGTTCAAAGACAGTGCAAGAAAGTCCTTGAGATTCTTATTTCCAATAACCACTGGAAAAGTGGAAGTGGAGCTGTGGCTCAAAGTGATAGAGTACTAGCCTTGAGAAAAAGAGCTCAGGGACAGCTCCAAGTCCTGAGTTCAAGCCCCATAACCAACAAAACAAAACAACAAAAAAACACAACTTTCCTACTAGGGCTGGCTTTGAATGTCTATCCTCAAGTTTTCCACCTCAAAAGTAACCAGGATTACAGGCGTAAGCCATCGGTACTGAGTGAATTTTGGTATATTTCTATTGCAGAAGCCACATCCTCTCCTATCAATTTACTTTCATTGTTTTTCTTACCATTTACATCCCTTTAATATAACATACCTTGTTAGATCTCAGAACTTCATATGGCTTAGTTGTAAAGGCTTTTAACATTTGCAAACCACTGTTTGTATTTAAAATTTTTTAATTGTGAAAATAGCGTATAGAGGGATTATAATTACATGGGCAAGGTAATGAGTACATTTCTTATCAAGCATTTTTGCCTCCTCCTTTGTTTCCCCTTCCCATTCCTTCCTCCCTCCCCGCCCCAAGTTGTAAAGTTCATTTTTCGACATAACATCTTGTACAATTCATTGTTGCAATGGGTCCATCTATATCCCTATTTAAACAATTTGTTTTTTCCCTTCCCCTCCACAAATTATACCAACATCAAATACAGTGAAAACAGGGGTTATACCGTGGGGGAGGTACATACAACGCAACAAAGAAATCATCTTATAAATATGTTAGAAACAATTGCAAGAAAGAAAGAACATTTGAATCCTTATGTTAGGCAAAATGAACCCCAAGATAAGGATTCAAATGTTTTTTCTTTCTTGTATTTTAAATTTTTAACTAGTTTCTTAGTCTGTCAAATAGGAAATAAGTCAGAATGTTAACTCAAGGTGTTCTGTAGCATTCTGAGACTGTAGTCAGTCTTGAAAAATCATTGGGATAATTGGGAAAAGAAAGCAAAACCCAAACTTTAAGATGGATGAGTCACTACCTTACCCAGGCTGCTCTTGAACTTATTAACTCAAGTGATCTTCCTGCCTTTGCCTCCTGAGTAGCTATGACTACAGGTATGTACGACTACATCGGCTTAGGATGACTTTCACTGGAAGTTATAATGAGTAAATAACATTTCTAAAACTGTAATTTAGTTAATCAGCCTCTAAATGAGGTTATTTCTAATTTTTTGCTATTTGAAACAATGCAACAAGAGATAGCCATATGCATTTTAAATAGGATTATTGACCCTTTAAAATGTTTTTTATGACTTTTCCCCCCTTCATTTCTTTGGCTTTGTTTTTTCCATAAAGAACTTTCTGATTTTTTTTTTTGGGTCCAGTGGTGGGGCCTGAACTCTGGGTCTGGGCCCTGTCCCTCAGCTCTTCAGCTCAAGGCTAGCACTCTACCACTTGAGCCACAGTGCCACTTCCGGCTTTTTTTCTCTTTGCTTATGTGGTGCTGAGGAATCGAACCCAGGGCCTCATGCATGCAAGGCAAGTGCTCTACCACTGAGCCACCTTCCCAGCCCAAACTTTCTGATTTTTATGTAGTAGAATTAGTCAAGTTTGTCAGTTGTTTCTTTACTTTGCACCATAGTTATAAGAAGCCTTCCTTACTTCAAGGAATGTTTGTCTTTTATTTTTATTTTTAATATGCAAGTCTTTGAACCATTTAGGATTTGTTTTGGTGCACAGTGTGGATGTTATGGTTTCCATCTTAGATGAGCCCCTAAAGCTCATTGTTCCAAAGCTTGGCATCCAATGTGGCATTGCTCAGAAGGGGAGACTTGAGGAGGGCACTGGACCATGAGAGCACTGACCCGTGATCCATTTGTAGATTCATAGCTTAATAGGTTTGGGGACCAGGGCTTTGTGAAAAGGAAGCGCTCTCTCTCTCTCTCTCTCTCTCTCCACCTCCCTCCCTCCCTCCCTCCCCTCTTCCTCCCTTCCTCTCTTCCCATGCAGCCTTAGTGAGATGCTCATAAATGTCAATTGAAGCTCTGTTATTCATAGTACCCTGAATATCACAATTGCTTCTTGAGCTTCTCATCTACGGCTGGAGTCCCCAAAGGCCCTTATCTAGCAATGCCACAATAAGATGAAATACAATGCTGCTTCTTAAAAAAATCAGTTTAGGCTGTTGTCTATAAGTTTTAAGCTTAGATTTAATCAGTCCAGCCAAAATTATCCCACCCAGGAACTATGATCACATTCCTCCTTTTGAAAGCAACTAAAACCACGAGATGGTTGGCAGTCACATCTAATCCTTTAGAAACAGCAATAACAACAACAAAATCCTTGAAGCCTTCCAGTTTCTAACTCTTAACTTCCTTTTCCTGTTTAACATATTTGTGAAATTATTTGGATAAAAATGATTTGGGGTTTTAATTTGTAAATCTTCAATTTAGAATTTTCTGCTAATGAAAAGGATATTGAACCTGGAAAAATACTACTTAAAAGACTCCTGATTTTAGGGATCTTAATACAGAGAATCTTATGTCGCTTTTATTTATTTTTTAATATATATTTTTTTATCGTAAAGATACTGTACAGAGGGGTTACAGTTACATGAGTAAGGTAATGAGTACATTTCCTCTCGAGCATTGTTACCCCCACCTTTGTTTTTCTCCTACCCTCCTTTCCGTCCTCACCTCCCCAACTCCTCCCTCTCCCCCCCAGTTGTAAAGTTTGTTTCTGACATAGCGTCTTGTACATCTCATTGTTACAATGGGTCAGCCTGTATCCTTATTTCAGCATTTTGTTTTTCCTTTCCCCTTCCCACATTAGAAAAATGTATATACAAGATGCAGGACACCGGAATCAAATACAGTGAAAATGGGGCTTATACCATGGGGGAAGAACATACAAAAGTAGCAAAAAAAATCAAATAGTACATTATAAGTACTATTATAAGTAGATAAGTATTATAAGTATATACTTATATGCTATAAGTATATAAACAACAGCCAGAAAAATAAAACCTCTTGTGTCTCTATGTTGGGGTTCATTTTACTTAGCATCATTTTATGTGGTCATATGTATATAGCTTTTGACCTTTTCTGCTTGTCCTAGATATAACGATGTAACTTTTAAAGCTAGAAAAAGAAAGCATAAAACAAAGGTAAAAGCCTCATTCTGGGGGCTCATGGCTATAATCCTAGCTATTCAGGAGGCTGAGATCTGAGGATAGTGGTTTGAAGCCAGATTGGGCAGAAAAGTCCCGTGAGACTCCTATCTCTCATTAACCACTTAAAATACAGATGTGAAGCTGTGACTCAAAGTGGTAGAGTGCTAGCCTTGAGCAAAAATGCTCAGGGACAGTGCCTAGGCCCTGAGTTCAAGCCCCATGACCAACCAAAAAAAGCAAACCAATCAAACAAAAAGAAAGGTAAAACCTAAGAGATTAAGGCAATAACCTTACAGTGACGTTAAAAACAACTACATTTTCTTCTTCTTCAGCTTCTTTTACTCAAGGCTAGCACTACCACTTGAGCCACAGTGCCATCTCCAGCCTTTTCTGTTTAAGTGGTACTAAGGAATTGAACCCAGGGCTTCATGCACACCAGGCAAGCACTCTACTACAAAGCCACATTCCCAGCCCATTATTCTTCCTTTTTAATCAGCATACAGGTGGCTAAGGCAGGTGGATGATAAGTTCAAGGCCAGCCTTTGTTTCAAAAAGAACATACACACAAATAAAACAACAACCAAACTCATGAGCTTTTAGGTATTAATACTTCTTGAGCTATAACTTCTTGAAAAATTGATAGCTAAAATAAGCTGTAATCTTGCTTTTTTTGTTTTTACCTGTTTATTTTATAGGTATTTATGTGAAAAGAATACTTACAGGTGTATTTTTGTTTTAAAACAGGGTTTCACTAGACAGCCCAAATACGCTCAAACGCACATTCCTGTGAGTTTGTCTGTGCCAAGTACTGGGATTACAGATGTGTAAACATATATTTATTCTACTTATATTTTGTGAGGATAAAAATCTATGGTTTTATTTGAAACCTTTTCCTATTATATGTGATGATCACTTGAAACTTAATAAGCAGACCCTTGATTCAGGTGGACAGTTTACTGAGGAAGGCTTCTTAGAACTGCTCATGAGTAATATAGGATATGCTCAAATTTGAGCAAACCAAAACAATGCAGGCATACTCTTGCCATTTTCTTCAATCTGTTTTTCTTCCCTGAGTTCATACATTTCCACCCCATATCTCATCCTGATTTGATCTTTTGTCTTTAAAGAGTAAGTTAGCATGTGGCTGGATGTGGTGGTGAATGCCTATAATCCCAGCTATGGGGGATGAAGAGATAGGAGGATCTTCATCTGAGGCTGGCCCTAGCAAAAATATGATACACTATTTGAGAAATAGCTAAAGCCCAAATGGTAGTGCCTGCCTAGTAAGCACAAAGCTCTGAGTGCAAACTTCAATACTGAAAAAAAAAAGAAGAATGAAAGAATAAGTTTAGCATGTTATCTGAGAGAGGATGAATCACTGGTCTGTTTTTGTATGATGTAAATATGAGACTTTTATGAATTATCAACACCTCTTCTGAGAGAAGGGCTCGAGCCTGAACAAATCACTGGAGTCCAGCCATCCAGGATTCTCAAGGGAAGAGCTTAAGCTAAAGACCTTCCCTGGTTGCCCATCAATTCAAATCACAAAGTGTCTGTTCATTAAATTGCAAGTGGCCATCTGCTTGCTTAATCATGTGTTTCCCTTTCCTTTAGCTGATAATCACTGTCTGCTCTGTCCTCTTTCCTAATTAGACTACACTTGGTCTTTAGGTGAATCAAAGGTTAATTTTACCTAGACTAGTTCATTTATTTGTCTTTTGGTTATACCATCTGAGACAAATTGGTTGTTATTTTAAAGTTTACATGACCTGGTTATTTAGAAGCTGGATTGATATTTGGCTTTTGCTGAGCTGGTTTGTATACTTGCAGCTAAATTGTGTCGTTATTCCTTTTCTTAGCATGGCAGCGGAGAGCTTTCTAGGTTTTAAGAATTGACAGAATTTTTTCCTTTCTCTCTATTAAGCACTACATATATATTATAATGTGATGACAAATTTTAGGTAACCAAAGTTAACAGTGTGGTGTTCATCTCTTTGACTGTACTTATATGAATACTTACACATGGGGTGATGGAAGATCTAAGTGTAACAAATAAAACTACAGTCGAATTCTTGTAGAATGTGGTGGGGGTGAGATGGGGGACAAGGGAGGGACACTTTCGTGGTTTTTGTGAGGACGGAAACAGAATCAACATCACATGCTCTCATACCACTCCTCTTTGGAAACTTCATATTACCCATATGGCTTCAGGCTTTAATTTGGAACATGATAACTTTTGGCAGCAGAAGAAATAAGGCTACATATAATTTTGCGAAACAAATAACATTTTTGTGTTTTTTTGTTTGCTTGCTTTACTTTTCATCCAATGGTCCTATTTTAGGGAATTCTATTAAATATATGTAAAGGGGGTAGTTCGGGGTCAGGGAGGAACCACCCCCACCATTTAGGGACACGTTGTAAGACAGTATGAATGGAACTCTAAGAACTGCTCCCTCCTCCTGTTATCTTGGCCCAATTCTATGGCGCCAGGGCCTTCGGTGTGGGCATGTGGAAATTGACAAGTAGTCCCAGCTAAAAGCCTCTCCAAATAGCCATCTCCGACACCCAAGGAATAAGGCCACATGTGTCCAGAAGTTGGGGTTGTTGCTGCCTACGCTATTATGCCAGGATCCCAGGGATCAGGAACATGTTACAGAATGGAAGTGTCTTCCTTATGAAGATGAATCAAGTGAGAGGCAGGTTTTAGTGAGTTCTAGGACAAGAGCCAGAGGTCGTGCGGGGTCACTGCATTGGTTATGGAAGCAGTCATATGGAGGTTCTAGCAGGGGAGTGCACCTACCTTTGACGGAGGACCTCTTTTGGGGATAGGGATGGTCGTCCTCTTCGACCAAGCACAAAGCTTTGGGAGAGACTCTGGGAGGGACACACATGGAGTGGTGAGGGAGGGAGGGAACACTGGCCTAGCCAGCCAGATCAGCCTAATCAACCCTCGAGATCAATGGGGTAAAAGGTGTTGCATCCAGATCGCCCTCACATCTGGAAGCAGGCATTTGGAAACTATTGTCTAACAATAGAGGAAAGGTTGGATAAGAAATAATAAATTATTAGTCCTTTAATCATGGAGTTCACATGACAGCATGGAAAATGTTTGTGTGTGTAATAGCCAATGTGAAGCATCCAGGCTGCAAATTGAATGGCAGGCCAGGCCACGTTGGCTCACACCTATAATCCTAGTTACTCAGGAGGCAGAGATCAGAGGATTGTGGTTCGAAGCCAGCCTGGGTAGGAGAGTCTGAGAGATTCTTATTTCTAATGAACAACTCCCTCCCCCCCCAAAAAAAAGAAAGCCATAAGTGGAGCTGTGGCTCAAGCCGTAGAACTCTAGTCTTGAGCAACAAAACCTCAGGGATCGTACCCACAGACTGGAGTTCAGGCTTCAGGACTGGCAAAAACAAAAACAAAGACAAACAAAAAAATCCCAATTGAATGGATACTATGACTCTAACCACATAAAACCCCTAGGATATTATCCCAACAATATAATTTGCATGTCTGCATTAAGATATAAATTACTAAAATTTATCTATAATAGTAAAAGTTTGGAATTTTGTGTGCTACATCCACACATTGAAATATTGAGACAGCTCAATCCCATCAAACTGGGTTTCATACAAATAGCAAATCCACCCTAAGGGATATTGGATATAATCTATTCCTACTAAAGGTCTAGAAAATAAGGCAACCTGAGAATGAAAAAGAGATACACACGCACACACATACACCCGCATAAGAAAACACATATATGTATATATGTGTGAGAGATGATTATGTTTCAGCATTTCCCAGACTTCCTTCAGTGCTTTTGTAACTTCAGAAGGAAAGTTAAGGAAATGGAGAATTAGAAAAAAGGAAGTCCTAAGCCCCCAGGAGAGATTTCTTGTGGTCATCTCTTGCTGTGCTGTTGAATTCAGATGCTTCCCAACAGTGAAGGACACAAGGCCAGGTCACCAGCTTTCATTCTTTTTGTCCTGTCTTGAGGCAGTGTGCCATGATATGGTTTCGGTGAGTACAGTCATGTTTTAAGAACATTGAGACATTATCATAATAATGCATTATCATAAAATTATGAAAATATTTGCTTTCTGAACTTCATTTTGGGTTGAATGGTAGAGCTGGACTCAAGTTAGAGGACTGAGTTCTAGAGAAATCTTCAGCCTTTAGCTGACATTTTCTTGGTGGTTCATTCTGTCTGTGATTTCTGGTATATACTTTATGAGTTAACAAGGTACATGGATATACATTTTTAAAATTTTCTTTGGCTTTTCTACCTTGTACCATTTTGCCTTTAGATATTGTCCTTCCTTCTGTACCTATACTTCTGACTCTTGGTAGCAGTTTAAATAATAAAATAATTTTTAAAATAGATGAAGGTCAAAAGCTATATACATATGATCGTATAAGATGATGCTAAGCAAAATGAACCCCAAGATAGGGACACAAGTGGTTTTATCTTGGTTGCTGTTGTTTTTAATGTACTTATAATGCACTATGTGATTTTTTTTGTTTCTTTTGTATGTTCTTCCCCCATGGTATAACCCCTTTTTTCACTATTTGATTCCAGTACCCCACATCTTGTATATACATTTTTCTAATTTGGGGAGGGGAAGGGAAATAACGAAATGCTGAAATAAGGATACAGGTTGAGCCATTGTAACAAAGAGATGTACAAGACACTATGTTGAAAATGAACTTTACAACTTGGGGGGGAGGGAGGAGTTGGGGAAGTGGGGAGGGAAGTGATGGTAGGGGAAAAACAAAGGAGGGGGTAACAATGCTCAGTAGGAAATGTACTCATGTAACTGTAACCCCTCTGTACAGTATCTTTACAATAAAAAATATATATTAAAAATAGATTCAGTTAGGTGCAGCCACAACAAATGATTTTGGGTTATCAAGGTGATAAAATCAATTAAATCTACCAAGTGTCTTCCTTGTATTCTATGAGACCTAGAAAAACTCATAAATGTTTATCTTCTTGTTGACTATTCAGGTGAAATTCCAAGGGTTAAACTAGTATTCATTTCTTATTAGAAATTTTCTATGGAAATGTCTCAGTTACTAGTGCTTATTAGAGTACTGTGCTGTTTTTCTACTGTAGTCTTTGAATTCTAATGCCTTTTAGCTTTTTCTTGATAATAATTACACAAGTAAGTTAGAACTATTTTCTTTGCACAGATGAACAGGAAATGATTCTAGATTGATTACATTTTATTTCAGGCATTGACAATTGTTTATGATTGTAGCTTCCTTAATTGGCATACAAACTCACTTTTAACTGTGGCTTATTTCCTAAAAATATGATTCATTAAAATTGGAGAAATTCTCTCAACTTATATATAGTTTTCACGTGCCCTTTGTGATACTTTATTTAAATTAGTAAGTATCAGGTTTCCAAGTTATGTTTGTAACGGGTGTTCTAATTAGTTTGGGATGGCATCTTATTTATATGAAACCACATTAGAAGCCAGAAAAAGCAGGTTGTGTTTTCAAACTGAATGGTGTCTCAGATCATCAATTTATTGAATTTTTCACCTGTTTTTTTTTTTAACTTGAAATTTCTCTATTTATTCAAGAGAGAACAGATTCTATCCCACCATCCAGAATGTAATTGGACCAATAATGGGGATGGTAAAACATTTGAAGGCAGAATTCCTGATTGGATTGAGCTAAAAGTTATACAACTCTCTTTGTAAAATTTGGCAGGCTATAGAGTAGTTGAAAACAACCTGGGTGTTTGAAGTTAGGCCAAGATTTGGAATCTTAAATGTACTAATTACTTTTGTACTAGATGCTTTGTATAGTTTGCTAGGTGTATACATTGGATGTTAAGCTTCCAACACATAGTTGACTCATTTGTAACCTTTATCCTACTGAGAGGATGTGGGAAGTAAGAGATTGATCAAGATGTTCAGTGATTGACACCATGGTTTGCAATTGGGCTTTTAATTAAGAAAGCATTCATTGAACACAAACATTTAAATAAAAGCATACATAACAAGAATAGCTTATTATAGTAAAAGAATAATTGATATTTCATTATTTGATAACTCTTTATGCTATACATCTGCATATCTAGTGTATGATAGTGTATCTCTAAAAGCTTTTCAAATGATTAAAAGTAGTACCGGTTATAGGTTTTCATCTTTTCTTTATTGTCAAGGTGATGTACAGAGGGGTCACAGTTATATAAGTAAGGTAATGACAATGATAAATCTACACACAGAACTTCTGTTGCCCTAAATATCTTTTTTGTATAATCATGCTTGATAACCAGGGCACTGGAAAACATTAATAATAACATAAAAATAGCACCTGTCACCCAGTGCTCGGCTCTGAGAATTTCTTATCCAATCTCAATTAAGATTAACTCACCCCATTGGAATATGTAGTATTATCTCATTTTGTAGATCAGACAACTCAGAAAGGAAGAGGTAAATTGTTCAAGGTCACATAGGAACTAAGTGGCAGAAGCTGGACTTGAAGCTGTAGCTGCTTTAATCTACTTTGGTCTCAACTAGCATGCACTGCTAGACATCCTTCCCCCAAGAGTCTTTATTTTGCCTTGCAGTCCAACTCCTTTTCTCTGAATATTTCTATGCTATTCTATTTTGATGCTTCATCAGTATACATTGTAATATAAGCTAAGAGGGTTGCAACAAAAGGAAAAATATACTAGAGGTAGTCAAACAGCATCACAACTCTAAGGTTGTTGAAGTATCAACTTTAGTTATTATTATTGCAAACATGAGGCAGGGGAGGGGATGGAAGGAAGCCAGCAGTATGAGAGTGGCATGCCCAGAATACAGTGATGGAAATGGTTCCTTTCACTTCAGTAGAAAATAAAAGCAAAGAACCAGAGAAACTGCTAGAAATCTCTGGTTGCTATGTAGAACTGTTCTATACGTGGCATGTGCTGTTCTTTCCCTTCTGGGTGGAAGAGCCATAGCATTTGGCAAATTCTTTTCTCTTTTTGTTGTTGTTGGTTGTGGGGCTTGAACTCTGGGCCTGAGCACTGTCACTGTGCTCTTCAGCTCAAGGCGAGCACTCTACCGCTTGATCCACAGTGCCACTTCTGGTTTTCTAGTGGTTTATTGGAGATACGAGTCTCATGGACTTTCCTGCCTAGGCTGGCTTTGAACTTTGATCCTCAGATCTCAGCCTCCTGAGTAGCTAGAATTACAGGCATGAGCCACTGCACCTGGCGCATTTGGCAAATTCTTTCTGGCATCCACAATCAAAGTAATGTTTAGAATCAGCTCATAATAAATTTAATTTAGCCTTTCAAATTGATTTTTAAAAAAGGAATAAAGATGCAGTTGAAGATAATTTATGATTGTGTGTGTATGTGTATATGTGTGTGTGATTTTTTTCTTTGTTGACCTCTTAGTGGGCAGTATTGTCCAGTAGGAATGTTACATTTTGGAAATTAAAACATACATTGGAACATTTGTCACAATCCTGGCCATTTGTAACTATATTTCAAAGGCTCCAATTCCTTTTCTGTACAATGAGGATAGAAATATGCACATCATAGGATTACCATGAGTATTATATGAGGAACATGGGATTATTTGTATAAAGAAAACACAAATGGTTTAAATAGAGTAACTAGTGTGACTCTGGTACTTCATGGGTACTCAGCAAATGGTAAGAGTTCCCAATTCTTTTAATTTAAAACTGAAAATAACTCACCACCTAGTCCCTTTTTTCCCCCAAGAAAATAAAACCAGAGAGATACATAGAAAAGAACAAAAAGATTAAGTTAGGTTAAGTCCAGGAAAGTGAGTTTTCAGCAAACTCAAGATGGGGAGTATGCAGCACGGGCTGGCATGGGAGGTACTTTCCAGGTGTACAGATGATTGGTGGAGACGTGAAGGTTGAGATGCAAACTAGTTGAACAGTTGCAGGAAATCAGCCACTGCTTAGTAGGTACCCCAAGTGTAACAGTAGGCCATACTGTTCAATGTTCAGATGCTCCAAAGTTTAATTGTGCGGATGATTTCTCCAAGGGATACCCAGCTGCTGGCAGAGCCGCTGTAGCCATGCCTCATTTGTCACAATCATGAACACACAAGTGTCCTCAGATTGAAAAATGCATTCGATTTTGATGGAGAGTGGGACATGAAAGGGAGAGATAACTGAAAATATTCCGGAGGTTCCATTCTTGCCGTAGTTATGATGGCCAGGTGCAATCTTGGACCTCAAGGAGGAGAAAGACTTCTGTTTGATTGATGCAAAAGGAAGAAGTGCTTTCCTAACCCAACAGATTCCCCCAAAACACTCACAGCAAGAAACCAGAGTTTCACTGATCAGCAGCAATATTTAAAACTTGAAGACAGGGAGAAATATTGAAAGTTAGTTAGTTTCTGCTGCAACAATGTACGTTCCTGAGCAGAGAATTTGTAGCTCATACAGCTCCCATGTTTTCTCCTCTCCACCCTTTAATGCCTTTCCTATTCAATGAGAACGTCAGAGCTTCTTAGGAACCCAGATTACAACACTACAGTAGTGTTTCCTAATGAATAACAAGTCACATTTCCATGACAAAAATATCTTGTTTTTTTTTTCCCTTTATCTTACAAAAAATGTCCTGCATAGGATTTGTGGCTCCCTTCAGGGTCAGGCATTCTCTGTCCAGAACACTGGAACATTTCTGAAAGAATGGAACAGTGAGTTTTCTCTTCTCTACAGTAAAAGCCATAGGAAAGATATGGACTTGTCCTTAGTTTTATAAATGGGATGGGAAAACACCCACTTCCCTTTCCCAGAGGTTCTTTTCAGAGAATAACCTCTTTTTCTACTTGTACTTACGTTCTAAATCCTCATACAAAGATATAATTGCTGTTTTGAAATTGCTGATTCGACTGAATATATAATCTCAGTTTTAAATCATTTCACATTCTTTTTTTTTTGGCAACTGTAGGCAGCTAACATGTTCCAAAAGGAATGTTCAATTTACTTCCTAATTGTATGAGATGGTGGTGGTTTTAATGCTATCAAAAAAAAAGATAAGGTTTGATCTAAAGAAAAATCCACGTCCAATGGAAAGCTATGCAACTATTTCAAAGTATTAAAAATAGAAATGCTGTGTGATTCAATGATCCTACTTCTTTTGTATTTATCAAGAAGAATATATGGTATGGTGTGTCATGTATATTGCTACCTTATCTACAGGAACTGAGATTTGACACAATCTAAATATCTGTCAGCAAATGAATAGATCAAGAAAATGTGAGATGGATAGACATAGGGCAATATTATTCCATCTTCAGAAAATGGAATTCTTTTTTTTTTTGTCGGTTGTGGGGCTTGAACTCTGGGCCTGGGCGCTGTCCCTCAGCTCTTCAGTTCAGGGCGAGCGCTCTACCACTTGAGCTACAGCGCCACTTCCGGTTTTCTGGTGGTTTATTGGAGATAGGAGTCTCACGGTCTCTCCTGCCCAGGCTGGCTTTGAACCGCAATCCTCAGATCTCATCCTCCTGAGTAGCTAGGATTACAGGCGTGAGCCACCAGCGCCCGGCTCAGAAAATGGAATTCTTATCCAGGCAACAGTGGCTCACTCTTATAATCTAAAGGCTGAGATGTGAAGATCTTGTTTTGAAGCCAGTCTAAAAGTCAAACACAGAGATAGAGCCAACTTGGAATTTACATGACAATTAACAGCAAACCGGAACAGCAAAGGAACATATCATCCAGTTAGTGAATGGGTAAATACATCAAACAGACAATTCTCAAATGAAGAAATACAAATAACTGATAAATACATGAGGAAATGTCCAACACCTTTAGCCATAAAAGAAATGCAGATCAAGACTACAGTAAGATTTCTTCTTATCCCAGTCAGACTGGTCATCATTAAGCAAACAACAGTTTAAGAGAGTTTTTTTTCTATTTCTTTTTTAAAATTTATTTTTATTGTAAAGATACTGTACAGAGGGATTACAGTTACATGAGCAAGGCAATGAGTCAATTTCCTATATGGCATTGTTACCCCCTCCTTTGTTTTTCCCCTACCATCCCTTCCTCCCCACCTACCCTACTTCTCCTTCCCCTCCACAAAGTTTGTTTTTAACATAGTGTCTTGTACATCTCATTGTTACAATGGGTCATCTTCTATCCTCAATTAAGCATTTTGGTATTTCTCTTCCCCTCCCCAAATTAGAAAAATGTATATACAAGATGAAGGACATCAGAATCAAATATAGTGAAAACTGGGGTTATACCATGGGGGAAGAACATACAAAGAAACACAAAAAAATCACATAGTACATTATAAGTACATTAAAAAGAACAGCAAGAAAGAAAAAAAATCTCTTGTGTCCCTCTCTTGGGGTTCATTTTGCTTAGCATCTGGTTATATGGTCATATGTACACAGCTTTTGACCTCTTCTGCTTGTCCTAGACATATACTAGTTATTGCAGATAAGGGAAACCATGAGACCTATGTTTCTGTGGGCCTGGCTTACTTTACTTAATATAATTTTTTTCCCAAATCTTTCCTAACAAATGGGGCAGTGTCATTCTTTCTGATGGAGGCATAGAATTCCATTATATATGTAAACCACATTTTCTTGACCCATTCATCTACTGAGGGTCCATGCCAACATTTGTTGTGGAGACACTTCAAAGAACTAAAAATAGAGCTATCTTGTGATTCCACCATAGCACTATTGGAAACATTTAAATGAATGATTCATTAAATGAATGAAACATTAAATGAAAGATTCCTGCATATCTCTGTTCACAATAGCCAAATGAACCAGCTGTGCATACTCAACAGTCAATGAATGGATAAATGGAAAATATAATAGATATATACCATGGAATATTATTTAGCCACAAAGAAAGATGAAATCATGTCATATGTAGGAAAATGGATAGAGCTGGAGATCCTCATGTTGAGTGAGATAAACCAAACTTAAAATGTGAAATACCATATGTTCTCATTTCTTTGTAAAACCTAGACTTAAAACATTAATGATACTGATGATGATGATAATAATAATAATGGGGCATGAATATAAAAACTAATAGTAGGACATGAGTGTATGTGTGTATATGTATAAATATAAATAAAGATTTATATCTTGTCAACCTAATGAAACCCACCAAAATGTATTTGAAAAAGAAGAATGCATATATAAAGGAGGGGATGAACTTGTTTAAAGCATACTGTATACGTATATGGACTGATCGCAATGAAATCCCATTGTAAGCGAATTCAATAATATTAATCTCCTCTAGATATCAGCCAGGCTTGAGGAGCTGAGGCCTTCCTGGGAGGACAGACAGATACATTTTTGAAAATTCTAGCACCACTTGAGACCAACCTCACAAGAGAGGGTAGCAAGCAGTAGTCTCTGTGGTAAAACTATACAGCCCTTTACTGGTTGTACAATCCTGGAAAAGCTACTCAAACTCTCATGCTTTAGTTTTCTCATTTATAAAATGAGGGAAAACTTAGGACTGCTATTCAGTTTCTTATCAAGGTAAAACAAAAGTGATATAGTCAGGAATTAATTTTTAAATATAAAGACATATTTTTTTTCTTTTAGTTCTCTCTCTCTTTCTTCTGTCTGCATCAGGCACACAGCTGAACCAGAGATATCAACTACCTGCTCACAAGGGGCTCTCATTCCCCTGGAAGCAAGAAAATGGCCAATAAACAATGAAGGAAACAAACAGAAAAAAGTGCTGTTGGCTCATTCCTGTAACCCTTGCAATTCAGGGGGCTGAGATCTGGAGGATCATATTTCTAAACCAGCTTGGGCAAAAACGTTCATGAGACTTCATCTCCAAAGTAATCAGCAAAAAGCTTGGCTAGAGGGCTGGTTCAAGTACTAGATTACCAACCTAGCAATCAAGCTAAGTGAATGTGAGTCCCGTATTAGAACCCTCAACATAGGATCAAGCAAATAATACTTGTGTGTACTTAAAAAAACAACTCCCAAATGGCAGGGAGACTATTATAGTCAAGTAGAGGTTGATAAATTATGGCCCAAAGGCCACATCTGGTCCACTGCATTTTTTTTTAATTTGTAACGATGCTGTAGAGAGAGGTTAGTTACATCAGTAAGGTAATGAGTACATTTCTTGTCTGGTCTTTATGAAAAAAATGTTTTATTGTAACTGCTATAACCTATTCACTTATGTGGGGGTAGATGGATATTTTCATGTTACTTTAGATTTCAGAAATTACCTGTAAGCCTAGACTATATGGCCTATAAAATCTAAAATATTACTGTAGAAACAATTTTCAGGCTCTCAATTGCAGTTTTCATTCTTTTGCATTGATATATTTTCTTTATTAGGTAGTGAATGCTCTTTGCCCCCTATCTGACAAAAATGCATCCAGCTACTCTTTCCCTTCCCAAATGCGTGAGAGCCTGTAGGTCATGGAACTCCCATGAAGAAGCACATTGTACCACCAATGGAGCCGACAGGCTGGCCAGTGCTGCAGAATGAATTGTGACTGGATCTTTTGTGGTGACACTGTGGACCATTGAGACTAATATGAAAATTACCTTCTGAGCATTTACGCAAGATAATTTAATTTTAGAGCTCATAAACAAGATCAGAGTTATGTGGTTTGACAAAAGGTCTCCTTATGTGGATACACCCCTGCCAAAAATCATGATGAAATCCTGAACCATGGTGATCTTCATGTGCACTTTTAGATTTACATGTGGCAAACAGAATTGACTAATGTATCTCTCTGTAAATATTACGGCTGCCATTAGAAGGCACTTGGGGAGTATAGATAGTTCTATTAAGTATGCAAGTGATCCTCACCCTCACTACAGGACCTACATTCTAATAAATATACTCCAAGCAGAGTCCTGCAGGGAATTTATCTTTTAAAAAATTTATAGTCCATAGCATGCATACACTTCACTTCCCAGCATCTTGCCTAGTTACTTGAACCTGATTTTCATACTGCTTGCCTATTTCCCATCTAGAGGCTGCTCTGAAGCCAAGACTTATAGAGGCTCTCTCTCTCTCTCTATATATATATATGTTTTTATATATCACGGTATATAAAAACACTAGACGGAGACTAAACATTGTATTTGATCTATTTACCTGACTTTTTCAGGTACATTTGGAACAAAAAGACAACTGTTTCTTCCAAGATAATTTGAAAATATTAGGCTAAGTAAGACTTCCTATGTCAACTGGAAAAGAATCAGTAGAGGAAAACTAATTTAATTTCAATTAATTCCAATTAATTTAAAGTCATTGAGAGACACAGCCATATATATGTATAGATAGTCAGTTGTGGGGCTTGAACTCAGGGCCTGGGCACTGTCCTTGAGCTTTATGCTCAAGGTTGGCACTCTACTGCTTTTGGGTCACAGCGCCATTTCGTTTTTTGGTGGTCAATTGTAAATCAAAGTGCCACAGACTTTCCTGCCTGGACTTTGAGTTGTGATCCTCAGATCTCAGCCTTTCTAAGTCACTAGGATTACAGGCATGAGCCATCAGCACCCAGCTGACAATTTTTATTTTTTAGTCTGTAAGTATAGAGAGAATATAAGTATTTAATCGCCAAATGTAAGAGTATGTATGAAGAACATGAAAATTTTAAAAAGGCATACTCTGTCAAACTTTATCTATAAAGGAGACAGATCAAAAATAAGACTTAAATTGTGTGTGTGTGTGTGTGTGTTGTGTGTTCCAGTACTGGGGTTTGAACTCAGGGTGTGCCATACTGGGGCTTGAACTCAGGGCCTGCCCTCTATCCCCTAGCATTTTTCTCAGGCTAGTAGTACTCTACGACTTGAGCCACACCTCCATTTTAGGTTTTTTTTTTGCTGGTTAATTGAAGATATGAGTCCTCTGGACTTTCTTACTAAGTAGCCTCCTGAGTAGGATTACAGGCATGAGTTACCAGCACTTGGCTTACATTTATTTTTAAAATGTATTAGTATTAGCATGTATTAATTTCACACATTAATTAAATGAGAGGTTTCATTCTGATATTTCCATACATGCATATGATGTACTTTGACCAAACCCACTCCATCTATTTTACTCTTTTTTGTTTTTGCCAGTCTTGGGGCTTGAGCTCATGGCCTAGGCACTGTCCCTGAGCTTCTTTTGCTCAAGGCTAGCACTCTACCAATTGAGACCCAGTGTCACTTCTAGACTTTTCTATTTATGTGGTACTGAGTAATTGAACCTATGGCTTCACGAATGCTGTGGGGCCTGAACTCTGGGACTGGGCCCTATCCCCCAGCTCCTCAGCTCAAGGCTCTACCACTTGAGCCACAGCTCCACTTCTGGCTTTTCTGCTTATGTGGTGCTGAGAAATCAAACCTAGGCCTCATGCATGCAAGGCAAGCACTCTACCACTGAACCACCTTCCCAGCCCTTCCTAACCCTCCTTTTAAGCAGTTTTTTGGTGGGTTTAATTATGCTATTTTATGCATATACTTCGATATAATCCAGAATGTACTTTTTTAAAAATAAGTTTTTGGCTGTGAAAATACTGTACAGAGGGGTTACAATCACATGAGCAAGCTAATGAGTACATTTCTTATCAAGCATTGTTGCCTCCTCCTGTTTTCCTCTACCATCCCTTCCCTCCCATCTCCACAACTACACTCCCCCCCCCCATAATGTACTTTTATAATATTTACCCTGGTACCTAAAATGAAATACTCTTTTAATTTCAGGTTGACAAAGATGAGAAACATTTGATGCTAGGCCGTATATTTGGTATGAGGAGAAATGACTCCTGTCAAACATATTGAAACTTTAAATTTTTGGAGGACAGTTTGACAATGTATTTGTTAATGTGTTCACTTGGCTCAGTAATTCTGTTTGCAGATGTACATTTCACATGTGTGAAAAGATACTCATTGTAGCATTGTTTAATAATAATAAAAAAAGCTAGAACTAGCCAAACCTATAACATCTGTATAGATTGAATTGTGTCCTCTAAGATTCTGATACTGAGTCCTCCTTCTCCACCAGCATTTACCAGATCACTCTATTTGGAGAGATTATCTTTAAAAGAGATAAAAATTAAATAGGCCACAAGTGTGAGACCCCAATCCAGTATGATTGATGTCCTTTATAGGGCAAGGGAGAAACACTGGGGGAACTTGCCATTCAGTGTTTTACTTGAATAGAAATATTCACAGCTGTCTGTGGTTCACTGCTTAGATTCTTGTAAAAGAAAGAAAACTTAGCTTTAGACAATTGGGACCTAAGGAAAAAATCGTGCAAATATTTGGAAAGATCAAATTTCATCGGCAAGGACTGATTTCATAAGTATTTATTCATATTTAAACCAGTTCCATACCATACATAAAATGTAATATGATAAAGAAATGAGTAAATTAGTAAAGAAGAAAGTGAAGAAAACCATATAACAGAGACTTGAATTCCAGGGATCTTGCAGAGTTTAAGACAGTAATAAGCCAACACAGATAAGGCTATCCTAGAGTATAAAAACCTGAGACTCAAATAATTTAGGAGGTAGCTTAACCTGGAAGTTGAGAATGGGATTTTTGAAATTTGATTATAGTAGTTAAGAGTCCCAGCAGGAGTCAACTAAGACATCCAAATTAAGTTGATTGGAGGAGGGGGCATTTAACAAAACAACTGTACTAGAAGGATTGAGAGAAATCACATCAGAAAGTGCAGTACTGGGGTTAGCAATGATATAACTGTTATGGTCACTGGCTGGAAGGGATGAAGGGGTGGGGAACCTGGAGTGCTATGGGTGAGATTTAGGTAGAGAACCCCATTCTGAGAAGAGCAGTGGTCTTCTGTTGAGGGATATAGACTACCCAACAGGGAGGAAGCTTGGGCAATAGCACTCAAACCTTTGATTCTCATCTCTCATCTTAGCTCCTATGGGTTAAAACAGCTGGAATCCAGAAAGCAAAAAAGCCCATTGATGCAACTTTCTAAGACAACCCCTAGAGAAGACCAAGGTGGAGGGAGACTATACCCTTCATTATGCATGCATTGCTGGAAGAATGTGTGTCTCTCAGTAAATTTAAATTAATTTGAGGACTTTTCCTGGACCAATTCTTTCCATTTGCTAGTAGACATGATTTAGCTTGGCGTTTTCAGATTGGTTATGTGGAGAGCCAAGTGCCAGGTCAATACAATGACTCTTCTGAATTTGAGTCACAGCCTTGCTATGCCTAAGCCATGTACTCTGGATGAGTAATTCTGTCATTACAAGCTTATTTCCTGAGTGAAAAGTGGGCTAATAAGCCTATCCCAGAGGGTTATTTATGTATTTATTTTCGTCAGTTGCAGGGCTTAAACTCTTGGTCCGGGCGCTGTCCCTCAGCTCTTCAGCTCAAGAGGAGCACTCTACATATTGAGCCATAGCACCACTTTCAGTTTTCTGGAGGTTAATTAGAGATAAGAATCTCATAGACTTTCCTGCCCGGGCTGGCTTTGAACCGCAATCTTCAGATCTCAGCCTCCTATGTAGCTAGGATGACAGGCGTGAGCCACTGGCCCCTGGCCCCAGGGTTATTATAAAGATTGAAGGAGTTAATGTATATAAAGCCTTTGGTAGGATGCTTGGTCATAATCTATAAATACTTGCTTATTTCATCTCATTTAATTCTCCAAAAACTTAAGTTTTAATGCCTGACTGCTCAGGTCTTGATCTTGCAAGGATCTGTTGACAAAGATTTTCAGGAGCTGTTCTGACCTACACGAGAGAAGCAGTAGCTCATGCTGTCTGTCAGCTTCCCTCAGCATCGCTCCAGTCAGCTAGCTCTTGGAACTCCTGATTTGATTTCTATCAGACGGCTGACAATTACATATTTATATCACACATTGATTTCTTCTACTTAAAAATTTTTTTCACAAAAACATGATGATGTTGTCAGAAAGTGATAACGTTCATCTTTCTTGTGTGGAAAAATAACTGTCCATGAAACATAACATGTCACCATTGTGGGGACATGGAGCATCCCTTTCATGCATGCACTAGATGTCAGTGTGCTTAGATAGTTTCTGAAAAACTGTGAGCATCATTTGGGCCTTGCCTATGGACAACACATTTATTTCATTTTTTAAAGATTTAAGTAGTTGTACAAAAGAGCTGCCATCTAACAGAGCAGTTGATGAATGCAATGTAGCTTGATCAATGTCACCCCTTTCAACATTCTCACCCATCCCTCCCCTCCCCAGTCTTACTTTATTTTTTTGTGTCAGTTATGGGTTTGAACTCAGGGCCTGGGTGCTGTTCTTGAGCATTTTTTTTTTTTTGGCTCAAGGCTAGTGCTCTACTACGTAAGCCACAGCATCAGTTCCAGCTTTTTAGTGGTTAATTGAAGCTAAGAATCTCACAGACTGTCTTGCCTGGATTGGCTTTGAATGGAGATCCTCAGATCTCAGCCTCCTGAGCAACTAGAATTCTAAGCATGAACTACTAGTTAATTTTTTTTGGGGGGGTCCGGTTTTGGGGCCTGAACTCTGGGCCTGGGTGCTGTCCCTCAGCTCTTCAGCTCAAGGCTAGCGCTCTACCACTTGAGCCACAGCGCCACTCCCGGCTTTTTTCTTTTTGCTTATGTGGTGCTGGGGAATCGAACACAGGGCTTCATGCATTGCAAGGCAAGCGCTCTACAACTGAGCCACATTCCCAGCCCCCTGGTTAATTTTTGTAAGTGCTATGTTTGAAAAAAATGCTTTTGGAAGGCTGAGACTAGAGGATTGAAAGTTTGAGGCTCGCCTGGCCTACACAGTGAGACCTTGTCTCAAAAACCAAAGGAAAACAGCAAAAAGGCAAAAAGGTTTTGCAGCAAGCATCTCTGTGTGTCTTAAAACAAAATAAAAAGTCGATATAACAAATAACTTCTTTCTTTTTTCATTATCTCTAAGTAGTTCTACGCAAGGAGTTCAATTCAACATGTCAGTTCATGAGTAAAATGTGTCTTGATCAGTGTAATCCCTTTCATTATTCTCCCCCATCTTGGAACAGGTAATTTCATTGAATGGGAAAGGATTAATTTCTCAGCAGCACAACAACTTAATTCATTGTAGAAGGCAGATATATGAGAGTTTTTAAGAGTAGCTTTCCCTCATAATTGTGGTTTCTTAGGCTATGACACTTTTTCCATAACAAAACTTTAACCATCCACCAACACTGCAAGTTCTGAACATTTAATTTGACCTATGAGCACGGCATTTTAGCGATAGATTGTGTACCTTGGTTTTTCCATCAGTAACACCAGGCCTTTCTATGTTTTCTTTTAGTTTGATATTGCTTCTCCAAGTAAGAAAATCATCCCTGCTCTCTCCTCCAACATTGAAATTTGACAAACATACGAAAACATGTTTGATACTTCCTTTTCCATGTTCTAGAATCACATGCACTAACATATTCTGACCTGTTCATCATTGTAGGAGAGGCAGGTAGTCCAGAGAGTCTCAGCCCTGGATGGGCAACACATTTGCCTGTCTCTGGTTACTGTAAGAGGTGCTGGGAAATGCCAGTGACACAGTAGCTTCATCCTAAAGAACCAACTCAATTGCACAGTAGAGAAACAGAGCCTTTAACAGATACTAGTAAAGCAGCCTCATTTTCACAAATGCTTTTTGGATAGAGTATAACCCAGCATAGAGAATGTGAAGGGAATCTTGATGATTAACTTGATTAGACTCAGAGATGCCTAGTTGATTATGATTAAGTATGCTTTACTAAGCATACTTCTGGATGTGTCTATGAGGGTGATTAGAAAGAATTTGGGGTTTTTAGGAAATTAAGGGAATAGATTGAAAATGGAGCAAACAAAATTATTTTCTAGTGTAGTAATATGGAAATGTGCTCATATTGCCTTTGTGATACTTTAATTACTCCTTGGATTCTTGATTCTGGAGGAGGGACAAGAAACCCCCTTCCTTCCTTCTTTCTTTCTTTCCTTCCTTCCTTCCTTCCTTCCTACCTTCCTTCCTTCCTTCCTTCCTCTCTTCTTCCTTCACTCCCTCTCTCTTTTCTCCCTCCCTCCCTCCTTCCCCCCCACTTCCTTTCTTTTTCATAACCTTGGCAGGACAGAGGCTATATTTGAACTAGGGTTATGAAATTAGATAAGAGCCATCCTATGTGTAGTTTTAGAATCAGCGTTCTGAAGTTACTGGTTTTGTCTCCACCCAAACTGTTGCCCATTCAGATACTGGCAAATATAACTTCTTATGCAAACCCCAGCCTCCATGGAAATATTCCAGGATATGTCCATACTTCTTGATATTACTTCAAGATTTCTATAACACACTGCTCTCAGGATCTGGGGCTATGTGAATCCTATGTATTTTCTGATTTAGGGAGAACAGCTGACAGGGGTGTCTTTAGGTTTATGTTATTTGCAAACTTGGAGAAGATTAGTTATTCTTCTGTCTTATTAAAACATCTTAAAGACATACCTCCCACTTGCCTTTTCACTGAATGTCAAGATAATGCGAAAAAGAAAATACAGACTCACAATAGAAGTGCTATTACTATATAATAGCTTTATATAGCATCAGATTCTAAATAAACTCATGTCAGTTCCATTTTCTCCTCTTCCAGCACACACATATATACACATACAAACATCTACCCACACATACATACACACACACACACACACACACAGGGATGTGTGTACACATCCCTGTATATCAAAGGGAAAATAAGTTTTGTTGTGCTTAAACAAAGTGATGGTTTGGTTAAAAAAAAACCTAAGAAAATCCTGGATCGTATCTAGTGTCAAAGCACAAAAGTGGAAAATCGGCTCTAGCAGAGCATGGGAGATATTTCCTAATTTCATCAAAGATTCTTCGTAATGGAAATCTTTCACAGTGGTTCAAATAGTATCCAAATTGTGAATTGGTTCCAAGAATTTGTTCCAAGAATCTACTTGTAAAGCAGTTGTCAATGCTTAGAGCTTTTTTAAAAAAAATGTAAGCAGTGTTTTATGGTCTGCTCAATTCCCAAGCTCACTTCTAAAAGCTTCCTTAACATATGTGCAATTGAACAACGATGCTATAAACTTACAGTTTACTAGGACTTGAAGGGTCTTCAGAGATCTTCAAGTTGGGAAAATCATTAAATTATATAATAATAATAATAATCAGAGGGCAGGCCCTTGCTTAGCATTGTCTAGCAGAGCCAAGACTAGATCCATATGTCCTTGCAACCATATTTCAGTGACCTTACCATTATTATACAATCAAATCACGTTATATCTCTAAAAAGGTTATTTATGAATAAGTATGTATCACTTGAGACTAAGAAAATCTCTTCCCATGTATTGTGTTCCCAACATCTTCACACAACAATCTCATGAAGATGATGAGACATATCTTTTTTTTTTTTTTTTTTGTCGGTCGTGGGGCTTGAACTCTGGGCCTGGGCGCTGTCCCTCAGCTCTTCAGCTCAAGGCGAGCGCTCTACCACTTGAGCCACAGCGCCACTTCGGGTTTTCTGGTGGTTTATTGGAGATAGGAGTCTCACAGTCTCTCCTGCCCGGGCTGGCTTTGAACCACGATCCTCAGATCTCAGCCTCCTGAGTAGCTAGGATCACAGGCGTGAGCCACCAGCGCCCGGCGATGAGACATATCTTGAACCCACTTTAAGGGGTACAAGAAAGGAAGTTCCAGGAGGGAAATTGTCTATCTCCACACAGTCAGTACGTGGAGAACCTGAGACCCAAATCCAGTGTTTCCTGGTCAGAGGCCAGTGCCTGTGCCTCTCCTGACTTCCTGCAGCAGTCCAGCCCCCAGGTGTCCACACCAGGGGGTCCCATGCAGGGAACAGCAGGAGGAGCAAGGGGCAGTCTGGGCCAGGTGTGGAACTGGGAAGGAAGCTGGGGTTTTGAAGAGACAGCAGAGCAGCTCAGCAATGCCGATTGTAGCAGGGCGATTCTCACGGTCTCACTGACAGGAGGTTGCAATGGTGACTGAGTGGCTGGGTTGCACTTACTACTTTATATTCTTGTCACCTTTCCTTTGGAACTAACTGCTCTTCCTTCAAAGTTATTTTTACTTAGACATCGATCATGTCGCTGGTGTTTTAAGGAGAATGTTGTATAGAGTCACTCCCAAATGTCTTCTAGAAGTAGGCACTAATTTAAATTCTTTTTAAAAAATAAATTTAATGGGAAATGGACTCATTACCTTGCTCATGTAACTGTAACCCCTCTGTACAGTATCTTTACAATAATATATATTTAACATTTAAAAAATTATCTTTAAGTAGATGGACAGAACAGTTTCAATTGAACATACCAGTTTATGAGTGCAGCGCATCCTGACCATCTTGACCAGTCACCCCTTTCATTGATCCCTCCTCATCCCACCCCCAGCCCCACCCATGCCCTCAGTTGCCTGCTTCCCTATTCACAAATGTACATTGAACATCAGGACTGCCTTTACACAGCCTTCCTTTCTCCTTTTCTCTGCCCCCCTCCCTCCCTTGACCTCTCTCTTTTTCATAACATATGCTTCAGCTTCCTGATAGTCATTTTGTTAAACTGTAGGCTAGTTGTTCAAAGGACTTACATCCCTGGACTCCTCCCCTGAGTATACTAACAATTTGTTTTTGTGTGTATGCATATGAACCTGTATGTTTTCATATATGCTTATAATTTAGATATGACTTCCATATATGAGAGAAAGCATGTGTCCTTTGTCTCTCTGAGCTTGATTTACTTCACTTAGCATACTTTTTGGTTCAATTGAATTCTTAGGGAATTAACTGGAATTGAGCAAAAATTACTCTTTAATAGAAGAAATAATGACAAAATACCTTTTTTGTTTTTTTCCTTAAATAAATAATTCTCATTGGAAAAACAAGTGCCCAATAGAGTAATTTTTTTCCTTTTATTTTTTGTCTTTTTGCCGTCTTAGGAATTGAATCTGTGGTGTCAAGCATGCTAGCAAGTCCTTTATCATGGACCCCTAGCCTTCGCACCAGCTTTAGGGAGTTTAGTTTCTACCTTTTCAGAAAGAAATATTTATTTCTAAGAGGGGAAATAAAAAGCATAGATGAGGAATTAATCTCAGCTGCATGTTCAATAAGGAACCAACATTGTTTACCTATTGCTAACATTGTTTTTTAAGTCCCCTGCAAAAGAGAAATAAAGACTCTTTCAGAATGGCGTGTCTTTGTGCTGACATGTGTTCCTGTAGAGGTTAGGGTGTGATGCTAAGCCCATCCTCATGCTGGTTAGAAATGCTGGTAGGGTTGCCTGTGGGTTTAGGCGGATGTTCATGGGGATTCCTCCCGCTTGTACAGTCATAACGATGGAGTTGAATGCTAATCTACAGCTTGGTGGACTTAAGGATGGAAGAAATAAAATCTGTAACAGCAGCCTGTGGTCTGGAGACTCACTGCAAAGTTGAAAATGGTTCCAGAACAACGTGGTGTTTTAGTGCCATGTGCCGCATTTCTCAGCATTATGTCATGTGGGGATTTAATTTGCATTCCTCCGTGCTTAATTTTCAGTGTGAGGGGTCTGTTTGCTCACTGATGCTTTCAATTTATTACCTTGCTATTGCAGAATGTATTGCTCAAAGTTGCTGAGCCTGTTAATGTCAGGAAAGGGAGGGGAAAACCCCACATGGCAGGACATGGAACTAATTTATGAGAAGCCCGAGAACTGTCTTCCTTTATGTCATTCATATTGCCTCAATATTTTTCTCTGTCTTTTCAGTATTTATTTCTTGTTCCCCATTTCTTTTATTTTCTCTAATTCTTTATTTTTTCTTTATTGATTTATTTTTTCTAATTCTTGTCTTTCTCCATCTCTACTCTTCATTCGCATCTTGCCTTTGCTGTTGGTGGTGGTAGAGGTGGTGGTAGTGAGGCTTGAACTCAGGGCTTGGGCACTGGTCCTGATCTCTTTTGCACAGGCTAGTGCTCTACCACTTTGAGCCACAGTGCTACTTCAGATTTTCTGGTGATTAATCAGAGATAAGAGACTCATGGACTTTCTTGCTAAGGCTGGCTTTGAATGTTGATCCTCAAACCTCCGCCACTGAAGTAGTGAGGATTATAGGTATGAGCCACCAGTGCCTGGCAATCTTGCCTATATTTGTGCTTCCATTTTTAAAAATTGGTGCCAGGACTGTAGTTTAAACTCAGAACCTTGCATTCTTGTAGTCTTGACTATTTCACTCATGGATGACATTCTACCACTTGAGCCATGTCTCCATGTCAGTTTCTGGCTTTTTGCGAATTATTTGCAGGCAAGAGCCTCTCAGACTTCTCTGCCAAGGCTGGTTCCAAACCTCAACTCTCAGATCTGTCTCCTGAGTAACCAAGATTATAGGCATGAGTCACTGGTACCTGGCTTCCATTTTCAATATAAGGCTTTCTCTCCTACCCTCTCCTTAGCCCTTCAGTCTGAATTCTCTCATTTCTTTCCTGGAATTTCCCTGCCTACCACCTACCTACCTCTCAGTGGTTTATTACCTTTTTTTGTTGATAATATTTCTCACAAAAATTCTCTTGTCACTATTAAAATCTGAATTTTTGCCAGGTGCTGGTAGATCACACCTGTAATCATAGCTACTCAGGAGGGTGAAATCTGAGGATCACAGTTCGAAGCCAGCCTAGGCAGAAAAGTCCCTTTGAGACTCTTCTCTCTTAAACTACTCAAAACAGCTGGAAGTGGTAGAGCATTAACTTTGAGCACAAAGAGGCCCAGGGACCTCTCCCAGGCCCTGAGATCAAGTCCCAGGACAGGCCAAAAAAACAAAAACAAGGCCAAAAACAAAAACAAAATCTGAATTTTAAATAGATTCTTGGCCTGATAGTTTGTATCTCTCAGCTCATTCAACTTTAGCACCAGTCTTGTCCCCAGTAGCTTTTCCAGAACTACTGCCTTTATTATAAAGCTTCATGAGTTTTCCCAGTTCGAACTTGGGTTTCTTCACCATTTTTGCTTTTCTAATGAAGACATCATGAAGTGGATAAATAGATTGGAAAGCTTTTTCTAGGTCTTTTCCAATGCTGACTGGAATCAATTTATTAACTAATTCTTTCAAGTCATTTGCCTGTACTTCTCTGGTCATGATTTCTATCATCTTTTTCTAGATTTGGCAGACCTGAGCTCAGGAGGTTTTGTATCTGATTGTTACAGGGTTTTTTGTTTTTGTTTTTGTTTCCAACAGGGAACAGTCTTGACATCAACATGAGCTTCAGTCATGGTGTGCCACTTTTTGACCATGGACCTCGTTTTTTTTCAGGTGAGATTCATGCCATGGATGTTGTGATCAAACAATTCTTTCCCTGAATATCCTCAGTAGTTAGCTTGAATTGTCTACATGCAACTTCATCATTCTATAAATCAGTAGGCGCACTTCAAACACCGACCCTGAAAGTTGTCAGATGGGATTTTGGTTCCTTGAATCCTCATAACTAGTGTTTTCCCAAGATTTCTTATATTGAACATGGCCAGTGCTTTCATATTATACCACTCTTTCTTAGAAAATGGATCAAGCACTTTCTTCGTGGCTCCTATTTTGCTGCATTTTGTGAGGCTGGTTCTAAGCATATAGGCTATATCTTAAAATGCCTTTTGGAAATAGGGAAGAGGCTTCCAAATCTCCTGAGCTACAGTTATTGAACCATATTAGAAAATGAAAGAAAAGGTAGCTTAAAAAGGCAAAATATTTTTTCACACTTGTATTATTAGTACTAACATTAGTAATCCAACATAATGACAAGTCACACCTAACTTTCACATCTTCTAACTTGGATATATACTAGTAACACATCTATTAATATTTTCCATCTTGGGAAGGTGGCACAAAGTATGGGAAAAACAGAGACTTTTTGACTCAAACATGTGCATTTGAATTGAGGTTCTGCCCCTGATTATCATTGCATTATGGGTAAATTATTACCATCAGTTATTGCTTTACTTTTGTTATTAAATATCTCAAGCTCACAGAGGACTATATACTAAACATCTGTATACCCACTATTATGTTGTTTCACTAAACCTTACCATTTTGCCATATTCATATCAGATCTCTCTCATTCTTTTTTTTTTTTTGTTGTTGTTGTTGTTGGTTGTGGGGCCTGAACTCTGGGCCTGGGAGTCCCTCAGCTCTTTAGCTTAAGGCTAGTGCTCTACCACTTGAGCCACAGTGCCACTTCTGGCTTTTTCTGCTTATGTGGTGCTGAGGAATCGAACCCAGGGCCTCATGCATGCAAGGCAAGCACTCTACCACTGAGCCACCTTCCCAGGCCTCCTCTCTCATTCTTAAGAATAAAAATATTACAAGACTGACAGATGCGGGTGATTTACATCTGTAATCCCAGCAATGAAGGGTCCCAGCTACTGAGTATCCCGGTTCAAAGCTAGCCTAGGCAGGAAAGTATGTGAGACTCTTATCTCCAACTAGCAAAAACTCAGAAGCAGAGCTATGGCTGGAGTGGGAGAGCTAAAGGACAATGCCCAGGCCCTGAGTTCAAGCCCTAGAATCAGCATACACACACAAATATTTACAGGACCTAATTGATCTAATTTGCTTTCTTCCACTCTGAAAGGGAGTATATTCATGCCTACATCAAGGGTCATGAGAATTAAACAGCATGGCAATCAAAAGTGCTTCCCCTCCCCCTCCCCCACTTCTTATGCAGAACATCATGAATAAACCATTTTAGTGATCTTTAAGATTTCATATCAAGTTTTAAAACAATACAACCTTTGTTTTGGCAGAACTTGGATTTGAACTCCATGCCTTGTGTTTCTAGGAGTTGGCTCTCTTTAAAAATTGGTTTATATCAGTTATACCAGGGGTTCATGTCATTGTTATATCTCCATATATGTTTATTCTGCATTCCAGTCACATTTCCCTGTAATAAATAGTGTCCCCAACAGGAAGATAATACTTCTTATGGCTGGGCCACACTTGCAGCCTTGGCTGGTTATTTTTTTGAGATAGGGTCTTGCTTCCTGCCTAGGTTTATGCCTGGGTGTTACTTGCTTAAGTCAGGCTTTCTGTCTAGCTAGGATAACAGGCATTGGCCACTGTGTCCTAGATCTCTACTGAGAAGGACTCTGTTAAACTTTTCTTCCCATCCTGGCCATAAACTGAGATTCTCCAAAACTCAGCCTTCTAAGTTGTTTAGGATTACAAACATGAACCACTGGTACCCAGCCATCAACATAATTTTGATAACAACAACAGCCAACATACTTTTGTTGACCATAGGAAGTCCCTAACTTGATTTTGGTATTAGAAACAAAAGAATAAACAAACAGGTGACTCATTCCATAGTCCTCAGAAGGGTGTGAGATTAATCAGGAGGATCGTGGTTCAAGGACAACACAGAAAAGACTGTGACTCCATCTCCAAAGTAACCAGCAGAAAGTCAGGATGGGTCAGGTGGTAGAGTGGTAGAGTGCTAACTTAGCAAATATTAGTTCCCTGTGTTCAAATCCCAGTAAGGATGAAAGTAAATATTTTACACACCTCTGGTTTAGGAACACAAGCCAAGATATGTTTCCAGAAACTAAGCCTTCTAAACATTAAATTTTGACAAGCATTCAAAACTTCAAGCAACAACTGGTTCCTGGTTAAATGCATTTTGGAAAATAACATTTTTTTTAGTCCTTTTACTACAAAAATTTTAATAGGTATTTTTCCTGGAACACAAGGGCTGCAAGACTTGTTAAGTAAGTTTTCCAGATGTTGTATGGAAAGTATTTTTTTGATAGCTGTTGTGGCAGTTATCTGAGTTGTCTGAGCAAACAAGGAGCATACATCCTAGGTGGGGAAAAGGTGGCTCCTAAAGGAGGCTAGTTCACAAGGAGAATCACTGGGGAGAAGATGCCATAGGTATAGTAAACATTCCTCTGGCTTATTATATAATTTGCTTATTTGTTTTATTTATTTGCCTCTTGTGATAACTCTCCATTCAAGTACTGTGAAGAAGAGGCCTTTTTTCTGGTCTGGTTTCTGCTGAGATTCAGATGCTGGCTTTGTTAGTTTTAGCAGCCAGATGGTGTACTTAACCTTTCTGTGTTCATACTCATTATTTATAATGTAGAAATAATAGTGGCCATCATGATGGGTCATTGTGAAATTTGAACTTGTTAACTGTTATTATACACTTAGAACCATGTTTGGGATGTAGTTGGGGGTCCTTGTGAGCAAAGTTGCTGAATTCTCCTCTCTAAAGATAGGACAAGAGAACAAGAGATGATAAATGGAAGCTCGGCTCAGAGACAAATCCAACACATTTTCAAATAGTTTGAATGGGTGTACATTGAAATGCATCACTTTTAATACAAATATTTGTGTATGTGCAGATATAACAGGTATACTTTATCTGATGGGGAAAAAAGCTAGTTTTGTGTTAGTGCACTTGTTCTGCCAAAAGAAACAATCAACCAACTACCACCACCACCAACAAAATACAAAATAATCAGATCACCAAGATTTAATGTTGATTGACCTCCTGGACTGTGGATGACCATTTTCACACATAAGAAATTATGTGTTTGTGGCCATAGGAGGAGACCGTTGACATTTCTTCCTTTTCTTATAAGGACATCAGCTTTAAGGGCTAGGACGCAAGCCTTACAACCTCATATAGCATTAGTTGTCTTTTTCAAAGGCCGTAATTCCCAACATAGTCACTTGGAGGATGGGGCTCATCTTCAATATATGAATTCTGGGACAACCCAAAATTCAGGAATTGACTATTCATGTTAGTAAAAGGGCTCTGATGACCTAGAACATGGAATAAAACTGTATTCTATCTGAATTCCAGTGTCCTCATCTGAAGACTAGCAATATTAAAAATCTATAATCACAACTGCCTAATTTATAAGTGGGCTAAAGACTTAAAGAGAGACTTCTCTGAAGAGGAAATAAGAATGGCCAATAGACACGTGAAGAAATGTTCAACTTCTCTAGCCCTAAAAGAAATGCAAATCAAAACAACATTGAGATACCACCTCACCCCAGTTAGAATGGCTATAATCAAGAAATCTAATAACAGATGCTGGAGTGGATGTGGCCAAAAGGAACCCTACTGCATTGTTGGTGGGAGTGTAAACTTGTTTAATCACTTTGGAAAGTAGTATGGAGGTTCCTCAAAAGACTCCCCATAGAGCTCCCTTATGACCCAGCAATCTCACTTTTAGGCATTTACCCAAATGATCACAAACAAGGCCTTCCTAAAGCTATCAACACAACTGTGTTTATTGAAGCATTATTTACCATAGCTAAGATATGGAACCAACCCAGATACCCCTCAGTAGATGAATGGACCAAGAAAATGCTCTATCTATCTATCTATCTATCTATCTATCTATCTATCTATCTATCTATCTATCAGAATTCTATACCTCCATCAGAAAAATGACATTGCCCCATTTGTTAGGAAATGGAAAGACTTGGAAAAAATTATATTAAGTGAAGTAAGTCAGGCCCAAAGAAACATAGGTCCCATGGTTTCCCTTATCTGCAATAAGTAGTATATGTCTAGGACAAGCAGACGAGGTCAAAATCTATGTACATATGACCGTATAACCTGATGCTAAGTGAAATGAATCCTAAGATAGGGACATAAGAGATTTTATCTTTGTTGCTGTTGTTTTAAATGTACTTACAATGTACTATGTGATTTTTTTGTTTCTTTGTATGTTCTTCCCCCATGGTACAACCCCTGTTGTCACTGTATTTGATTCCAGTGTCCTACATCTTGTATATACATTTTTCTAATTTGGGGAGGGGAAGGGACAAAATTCTGAAATAAGGATACAGGGTGACCCATTGTAACAACAAGATGTCCAAGACACTATGTTGGAAACAAACTTTACAACTTTGTGAGAGGGAGGAGTTGGGGAGGTGGAGAGGGAAAGGATGGTAGGGGAAAAACAAAGGAAGGAATAACAATGCTCAATAGGAAATGGACTCATTTCCTTGCTCATGTAACTGTAATCCCTCTGTACAATATCTTTACAATATAAATATATATTTAAAAATCTATAATCAGATGTATTTTGGAATCCAGATATTTTAAATTGGAAAATCTGAATAATATTTCCAAATTTTTCTACTCATGTGAATCCAATTCAAATATATACTTGACAATTTACAGTATAGAATGTTTTCTAATTTTTAGCTTTGAAGAATAGCTTGCCTGGAGAAGTTATAATGACATAGAGTAATTCTCTCTTGGAATACAAGGAAATGACAACTTTTTTATTCCCAATGATGTATTTCACAGCCAAAACAATTGTAAAGCAATAGTCACTAAGTCATTCTAGAAACCAGACAATCAGTTGAATAAATGCAGTTTCATTAAATATGTTATAATATGAATAATTTTGAAATATGGATATCTAACCAGGTCTTAGCTCAATCTTTATATCCAAACAATAAGTCCAATGGCTTACTAGGGCAACTGTAATAATGAAACCCAAAATGAGTGGTTTAAAATAACACACATCTTGTCTTACCATCTGGAGATAGAAATCTGAACTCAAAGTATCACAAGACCACACTCTCAATGAAGGAGCTCGCTTCTGATTGGCGCATGTGGCCCTTGGTTTCAGTTCTGTCTTCATAAGGTTTCCCTGAGTGTTTTCATATCATCATCCCTCTGTGTGAGTCTGTTTCTCTGTCCATAAGTCCCTTTCCTAAGAATACAAGTCATTATTTCTATAAAGGCCTTGTTTACCCAAGAGCCCCTTCCTGAGGTATTGGGTGTTAGGACTTCAATATGTTTTTATTGAGGGACTCAGTTAAACCCAAAGCAATAAGTTTGAGTTTCTTACTAAAGAAAGCTCATGGATGTTTCAGTATTTATTTATTCTGTAACCAAGGAACTCTGATATTCTTCTTTATTTTTATCATATGTATCTCTGAAAGACATGAAATATTTACATATTCCTATAGTTTTGCAAAGACTGACAATGTTCTTTTTTTTTTTTTAAGACAAGATTCTTGCTATGGAGTCCAGGCTGACCTCAAATTCATGATTCTTTTGTTTCAGCCTCCAGAACTAGAATGACAGTGTCACTTTAACCAGCCCAAGAATGTCCTTAATTGAATTCCTTTCCTTCCTTCCTTCCCTCTCTCCCCCTCCCTCCCTCCCTTCCTCCTCCCTCTCTTCCTCCCTTCCTCCCCTCCCTACCTCCCTCCTTCCTCTCTTTCTCCCTTCCTCCCTTCCTCCCTTCTTTCTTTCTTTCTTTCTTTCTTCCTTCCTTCCTTCCTTCCTTGGGCTTGGGCATTGTCCTGAGCATTTTTTTTTTTTTGGATCCGGTTGTGGGGCCTGAACTCTGGGCCTGGGCGCTGTCCTTCAGCTCTTCAGCTCAAGGCTAGCGCCCTACCACTTGAGTCACAGTGCTACTTTCGGCTTTTTTTCTTTTTGCTTATGCGGTGCTGGGGAATCAAACCCAGGGCCTCATGCATGCAAGGCAAGCGCTCTACCACTGAGCCACCTTCCCAGCCCCTGTCCTGAGCTTTTTTGATCCACAGCTCCACTTCTGACTTTCTTGCTGGTTAATTGGAGATAAGAGTTTTATGAACTGTCCTGCCTGGGCTGGCTTCAAACCTTGATCCTCAGAACTCCGCCTTCTGAGTTGCTAAGATTACAGGTATGCGGCACTAGAGCCTGGTGACTTCTTTCATTTTTGTTGGTTTTAGAACCCATTGAGAGAAGTAGCTAAGCATTCATACTCTGGCATTTACCTTAATGACGGTATAACATTTGCAAAGGCATCAATCATCACGAAGGAAATCATCATCATGAGGTAAAGAACTGAGAGTTTAGTTGTATGTATGCACAAGTGAACAAACACAGACGCAAATGGTAAATATAGCAGAGGTAACGTAGAAAAGGTGGCAGAGTAGGAAGGTTTTTGCATGGAGCTGGAAGAGAGAAAGAGGTACATAGGTTGCTAGAGAGGTCAGGGTTGCTAGCTAGCTATACTATAAAAACAACCCCAAGTCTTTAGATGGTACAATGGGCAAATTGGTGGGTTGGGAGACTTCAGTCAACACTAAATATTTACAGTATTCTATATTATAGATGCTTCGAATAATATATCAGTGCCCTCATAAAGCTTCCATTCTTAGGGAGTTTGTGCTCTATTATTGGTTGATTCTAGAAAAGCTTTACACATAGCCCCATAGTAGATCAGAATTACTTCCTTAGGGGCTTGTAAGAACAGTTTCCTGACTCTTGGTTCTGGCCTAGGGCTCTTTATTTTTTGCTGCTGTTGTTCTTGTTTTTTTTTTTTTTAATGAAAATCTCCCTTGCTTGCTGACTTTTGATCCATGCCAGGTTTGGGCTTTTTGTAATGAAATTACAAACTGATATAATAACTTTTGAAATTGAAGTGTGATGTCAGAATATTCTAGAGAAGCAGATACAGAATTCTAACAACATGCTACAGAGAGACGAGACCTGGAGGATGTGTTGACACTTCCTTTAACACATAGACTTCAGGTGTATCTTTCGTAATTTGGAGGAAGGCTTGAGTAAATTACAGGATTTTTATGGGTTTTTGTTTGTGGCAAAACCCCATGAATTGGGTAATTACTGACTAAATTGGCACTTTGAGGAAATAACTAAGTGTTGGCATTTAATAGCTTTTGAAACATGCTTTAAGAGATTTTTGGTTCCATTTTCTTTGTTGCTTTTTTGATCTAGACTCTCAAGCTCCTTCAGAACTGCAGCAGGAAATTTAGATTTAACCTCAAGAGTCAATGTTTTGTCTTGTGTCTCCTCTAATATAAAACAGATGTTAGGATGGCTATATTTTACTGAATTCTTATTGAATTTCTGCCCTACTCCCCTTCTATTTTTAATGGGAAACAGTCTAACTCCAGTGTTCATTAAACTCAGAGAATACAAGTTGTAATCTTGAATATGAATATAGAGAGAAGATGTAGTTAGGCTATTTACTTAGATTACAAACCCTTAAATTGTTTCACAATTTTCTCAGAGGGGAAAAAAACCCTTCCCTCTGAGAAAAAGACACAGAAAAACAAAAACATGAAGAAAATGAAGACGTGTTCATTTAAGAGCTTAAAAAAGCATCTTCTTACATATTCTTTTTCTAGAGTAGTATATTAGCCTGTTACCTGGACAGTCTGTCATTTGGATGAGATGCTACTTTTTGAACACAATCTAAGTTCACAGTACTTTGGCGTTCCTCCAAAAATAAAATTCTTTAAATTGCAGGGTTCTTTTTTTTTTCTCTCTGGAGAATATTTCAAATCATCTGAATAGCTCAGCAGTTTCTCCACTGCTCAGTTTCGACTCCATGCTGCATGTATTCTTCTGGAGGCCAGCCGATCAGAGAAGCAAAAAGAAAAAAGCCGGAAGTGGCGCTGTGGCTCAAGTGGTAGAGCGCTAGCCTTGGGCTGAAGAGCTGAGGGACAACGCCCAAGCCTAGAGTTCAGGCCCCGAGACCGGACCCGTTATGTTTGGTGACTTGGTAACACAACTAGCTTCAATCCTTAGCCAACCATCTGAATTTTTATTGTATTTCATACAATAAAATTATTTAAGAGCAAAAAGCACTACATGAGATGGATGCATAATGTGAGGCAATTATATGTGCTCTATGTATTTGTTCTTTGTTGGCCTAGGGATAGAACCTATTTCAACTAGTCTAAACAAATGTGTCATGAAATATGTTGGTACCCCTTTTGATTGCAGAATTCTTGTTTATTTGGTTGCTGAGGAAAGTAAACACATATCCATATTCCCAGACAATCACTGATGTGTTTACTAGGACAGTGACAATGAATCACGACACAGTCAGCTGTCTTGCTGATGGAGTGGTGGCCACTCCTGAGTGGGTAAGTGGGCCGTTAGCTAGCACCGCTGGGTGATGGCCATCACTCTGGCATGTATCCAGGGATGTTAGGAAAAGACTCATGCTCTGCAGGAGTGGTTGGTTTTTTACTTCTAGAACCCCTTGTCCCTTCTAGAGGCATGATTAGAACATTTGATCCAGCCCTTTCTGGATAGAAAGTGTCTGGAGAGCTTGATTATGAACTCAGTCATTAGAGTCCTGCTCACATCTGGTTTCTTTTGTGCCAGGGAACCTGCCAAGGATTATATGTGTACACTTGGCCAAGGGTGTAGAACCAGCATTCTGTGGGAGGAGCATTAAAATCATTTATTGCTTAGGCACTGACATTTTCTTTGAAATGTAAAATTTCTATTATGTAGTGTGTTCATGAGGAATGCTTGGCATCTGCTTTTAAAAAAACTTAAAACAACCTGTATCAGCCAAGACTTCTAAACTAACGTAGACACACTATAATAATAACACCAATTATTATGTTCATGGTGCTAGTGCCCCTGCAGGCATCAATTTAGTGTATCTGATTAAGAAGCTTATTATTTTATAAGCAGACAGTAAAATATTGCTCTTACTTTTATTTTGGTACAACTTGTCATATGGAATGATAATAAATCCTTACTTACAAATGCCTGTTTTATCCCCTGCAGTCTGGCACGTGTAAATTTTTATATAGTCTTGCCTTTATGCAGACTTTGCATTGCAGGTTCATGTGAAGTTAAATCACAGAAGGACAAGCAGAAGGCCTAGAGGATAAGGTAAAGGCTTTTTGGTTCAGTGAAGTCTAAATTTGAAGCTTGGCTGTGAAAATCACTGGCTGTGTCCGAAGATAGAGTGATCTCCTCTCCTGAGAGCTGTTTCCAACTTCTTAGAACCTTTGGAAATAAACACCCAGACTCTGTGACATTCTGTTTATTTTCTGTTTCTTTTTTCTTTTTGGAAGTGCTGGGGATTGAACTCAGGGCTTTGTGTTTGCTAGGCAGGTTCTCTACCATTTAACCAATGCCCTTAGCCCTTTTCACTTTAGTTCTTTTGGGGATAGAATCTCAAGTTTCTGCTCAGCTGGCCTGGACTGAGATCTTCCTTATTTATATTTCCCACATAGCTAGGGATGATAGGTACACATTGCCATGTCCAGCTATGGGTTGAGGAGGTGTCTTGCTAACTTGGTTAACCTAAAATTGTGATCTCAATCTCTGACTCCCAAGTAGCTGCGATTACAGATGTGAGCTCCTGACCCAGCCCAGACCTCATGACATTCTGTTTGATATAGTTCCTATATCAAGAAAGAGACATGTTTTCTCAGAGTTCCCACTGCTCCCAGCTGGGCCTGGGGCAGGAGAGGAACAAGAGGCAGTAAAGTAGGTTAAAGGTAATGCCAGAATTTCTTGCATTCTTTTTTCCCCTAGTTGGTTATGTGTTTGTACTTTGTTCAGTGGAAGATCAGTGGTAGGAGAAGAAAGAGCAGCAAGACACAAAAACCGGGGTACAGTATATTAATTTTTGGAAGATAGTGTTCAGCTCCTGTGTGGCCAAATGAAGGCATATTAGAATACATCACTAGAAAATGGGAGAGGCCTATCTGAGGAGGACTTTAATGGAAGATCATTTTTATTAAACTTCACCTCCTTTGGTGTCTCCTGCCCCGTTTTCTAATCTTACTCTCTGGTGGCCTTATCCCCTGTGCATATTGACTAGGCCACTCAGTGGGGTTTATATCTATACTGGGCATTGCTTTCTCCAGTGTGAATAAAGATCACAGGCCTCACTAATGTCCTTTTCTCAACAAATGTTCTTCCAGACTGATGGTGTGAATCCTTGAACCAATCTTGTCTTGGACAGCATTTATTTGAATTTTCTTTCTTTCTTTCTTTCTTTCTTTCTCCTTCCTTCCTTTCTTTCTTCCTTCCTTTCTTCTTTCCTTCCATCCCTCCCTCTTTCTCTCCCTCTCTCTTTCTCTCCTTCCCTCCCTTCTTTCTTTCTCTCTCTTTCTTTCTTTCTCTCTTTCTTCCTTCCTTTCTTCTTTCCTTCCTTCTTTCCTCCCTCCCTCCCTCCCTCCCTCTTTCTCTCCTTCTCTCTCTTTCTCTCTCCCTCCTTTCTTTCTTTCTGTCTGTCTTTCTTTCTCTTTCTCTTTTTCTCTCTCTACCTTCCTTCCTTCCTTCTTTGCCTCCCTCCCTCCCTGTCTTCCACCCTTCCTTCCTCCTTTCTTTCTTTCTTTCTTCCTTTCTTCCTTTTTTTCTGTGTATGCCAGTCCTGGGGCTTGAACTCAGGTCTTGGGTGCTATCCCTGAGAACTTCTTCTAAAGGCTAGTACTTGAGCCACAGTGTCACTTTTGGCTTATTGTGAGTAGTTAATTGGAGATGAGAGTCTCAAGCACTTTTCTGCCTAGACTGGTTTTTGAACCACAATCCTCAGATCTCAGCCTCATGAGTAGTTCAGATTACAGGCATGAGCCATCAGCACCTGGCTTTTACACAGCATTTTTAATGTTTCAAGATTTTGATGTAGATGTACTGATCTTAGATGGTTAAACTTATCTCAGGATGCCCTAAGCTTTGAAGGTCCTCTATTAAAGATTTGGAGTTATTGGATGTATAGACAATTCTCAAAACTAAAAATCTGGGATTTATAATCCAGGTCACTTAAGTGTTTTGATATTTGCATCTGCTAATTATAACAAGTTGACATGTAAGTTTATTTATAGAGGTTCTAGCAAAATATACTCTAAATATACTGTCAGTATTCTAATTTTTAATTACTTTATCATAGTATAGTTTTTTAAACCAAATTAATCCTCTTGATTGCTCTGTGTTTTCTAGATTTTAATTGGTTTGACTAATACAAGAAATGGTATACTTCATATTTTGATAGGGGTATCAAAAGGACCAGGGTAGAAGTTTATATGCAGTTATTTCTCTTTTTTACTTTGTTTTAGTTTTCTGTACCCTTTGTCTTGTATATAAGCTTATCTGATCTGTAAAAGGGAAAGAGAATCACAGAAACAGCAGGACTAAGAATGAACTAATGCAACAATGATACTCACTAGACACTATGTTGGAAATGAACTTTACAACTTGTGGGGAGGGGTGTGGGGAGTGTTAGGAAAATGGAGAACAGAAAAGGAATAGGCTGGACTCGATCATCAACAGGCAAGGACTGTTTATTGAGGAACAGCCTAGGGACACAGACCTTCCCATGGTTTGGAGGTTGTGCCTGAGAGTTGGGACAGGAGCTGGGTTTTAATAGGAGGTCCCAGCAAGGAGGCAGAGGTGAATGAAAAAGCCACTAGGTCAAGGAAGGTGGGGCCCTTTCAGTTGGGCCCACAATGGGATGTTTACAGCTGGTTTTAGGTGGATTGCTCTGCCTGTACTTCAAAGGAGTTCACACATATCTGGGATTTTGCCTGGAGTCTGTATGGATCTGGGACAATGAGGGAGGGGGTAAAAGTGTTTAAAAAAATGTCCTCATTATCTTACTTTTGTAACTGTAACCCCCTTGTTCATCACCTTTACAGTAAATTAAAAAAAAGAGAGAGAGAAAGTAAAGGAAGGGGTGATATTGTCCCCTCCAAAAAGAAAAGAAATACACTCATTACCTGACTTATAAAATGGTAATTACCCCTCTATAGAACACCTTAATGATAACAATAAATTTATATATTATTATATATAATTTAAATATATAAAGTATATATATACATAATTATATATATTTAAAAAGGGACCAAGGTGTGTAATTGCCTTTTACCAGGCACACTGATCTGTGAGCTATTTTCCTTCTGTTTGGAAAGTAGCTTGGGTAGCATGGTAGAAAGCACACTACTCTACTGTTGGAGAAAACCTGAAATTAGAACTGTTCCATGTTCAAGCCATACTACTTGACAAGGAAGTTGCTTGGTGTGTGTGGAGGTAGAAATGGCTTGAAAAGGGCTTAAGCATTTAGTTCAGTGGAACAGCAAGACTGAATTCAGTCTTCCACTATAGAAAGAAAAAAAAAAGAGGATTGAAAAGGGGAAGGGTAGGGACTGACTTGGACCTTGGCTGCAGAACAGGAAAGTAAATGGTAACTTCCAGGGACAAAGCTTGAATGGGGCATCATGGGTATTCAAGGGAAAGTAGGAGGTAGACCCCCTGTAGGGCCCTGGGAAAGGCAGGAAAACTTGGCTAATTGGTGAACTTAGTTATTTCTCAATGAAAATACCTCAAGGCAAAAGTAGGAGCAAATCACTGGGTAGTGCTTGTCTGGACTTGCAGGTCTCATTGTTGTGGTTTGGGGAGACTGAGCAAGGTTATCTCAAGAGAAGCTGGGGTATTGAACCCTGTCCTAATCTATCCACCCTTATCTAAATTAAAAGTAAGGCTTCATGTTGTTTTGATTTGCATGGCTAGAGAACTTGAGCATTTCTTCATGTGTGGACATTCTTACTTCCTCTTCAGAAAAGTCTCTCTTTAAGTCTTTGGCCCACTTGATTAATAAGGCAGTTGCTTCTTTGAGGATTTGGTTTTGGGGGATTTATTTTTTCTGTGTTCTAAGTGTTTTAGATATGAGGCCCTTGTCTGTTGTCTGGCTAGTGAAGATCTTCTCCCAATCTGTGGGCTTTCTATTGAACTGGCTAGCTATGTCTTTTGCCATACAGAGCTCTGCAGTTTCATGCAATCCCATTTGTCCAACCTTTCTTTGATTTGTTGTGTTTCTGGGGCTTTGTTAAGAAAATTTTGGCCTGTGCCAAGGAACCCTAGACTTTCTCCTATTCCTTCCTGTAATGTTTTCAGAGTGTCTGCTTTTACCTTGAGGTCTTAGATCCATTTGGAATTGATTCTGGTGCAGGGTGATATATAAGGATCTAACTTCTGGCCATAAAAGAAGTGTAAATCAAAACAACATTGAGAGTCCACCTCACACCAGTTAGAATGGCTATAATCAAGAAGTCTAATAACAACAGATGTTGGAGGGGATGTGGCCAAAAGGGAACACTACTACACTGTTGGTGTGAGTATAAACTTGTTCAACCACTCTGGAAAGCAGTTTGGAGGTTCCTCAAAGGACTCCACATAGAGCTCCCCTATGACCCAGCAATCCCACTTCTGGACATTTACCCAAATGATCACAAACACGGCTATCCTAAAGCTACCAGCAAGACTATGTTAATTGTAGCATTATTCACCATAGCTAAGATATGGAACCAACCCAGATGCCCCATAGTAGATGAATGGATCAAGAAAATGTGGTATATAAATATAAATAAATACACACACACACACACACACACACACACACACACACACACACACACATACACAATGGAATTCTATGCTTCCATCAGAAAGAATGATACCACCCCATTTGTAAGGAAATGGAAGGACTTGGAAAAAAAAAGTGAAGTAAACCAGACACTAAGAAACAGGTCTCCTGGTCTCCCTTATTTGTAATAATTAGTGTACATGGAGGACAATCCTAGCAGATGATCAGCCTAGCTCAATAGCTATGTATATATTACCATATAAGATGATGCTAAGCGAAATGAACTCTAAGACTTGGATACAAGAGGTTTTTCTTTGTTGTCATTGTTTTTATTGTACTATGTGCTTTCTTTTTTTCTTTTGTGCTTTCTTTCCCTCCTATGGTTTATCCCCTGTTGTTATTGCATTCGATTTTGGTACCTGGATATTGTATATATGTTTATCTGAACTAGGGAAGGGGAACAACAGAATGGTGAGACAAAGGACAAAGGGGGAACCAATGGAACAGCGATACTCATAAGACAATATGTTGGAAATGATCTGCACAGTGTGTGTGTATGTGTGGGGGAGATTAAGGGGCAGGGAAAGAGGGAGAAAAATGAGGGAAGAGGTAACAAGCTAGACAAGAAATGTAATCAATACCTTACTTACGTAACTGTAACCCCTCTGTACATCATCTTGACAATAAAACTTTAAAAAAGCAAGCCTCATAGTAGGAATTAGCATTGTTAAGAGAAAATGCTAGAGAAGAGGTAAGAAAAGTTTGGTCCTTTATAACCAGATTGAACTTTTACAATCTATGTGGCAGTCAAAGATATAGCGATTCTACCATTTCCTGACAGGTCATTTTACTTCTGACCTACAATGGAATATATTAACACATCTTGTAGTCTGCCCTTTGATATTGTGTGATCTCTTAAATAGTAAAACGTGACAGTGAGGGAGATGGGGCTATCTTAGTAGAGTAAGTTTTGGATGGTTTCATTTCAATAAATTAATTTATAATACAAAGAAGGATGTTGAACTGGAGGAATGTTTTCATGTTCTCCTATCAGAACCAAATGAATGAAACATTAAAGAATAGTAGTTGAAATTGTTTCCAAATCAGAGAGAGTCACATTTCTTTGTAATTTTCTCCTGTTGGTTCCTATTTATATTTTCTGTGGAGGCTGAATTGTGGTTGTCATAGCAACTTTTCTACATGAACGTCTGCTACTTGGAATTTTTAAATTATTTGCACACTGTAGCAAGAACAGATCCATTAAAATCTCAGTATTTCTTTCTATGACATCTGACCAGAATATATGTTTTAACCTATCACTCTATTTTTTTCTGATGGCTGAGTTACAGGATGCTTTAGGATTTCATTTGGATGGACCAGGAAATAGTCCTATGAACAAGTTATTTTGAAGATGAATTTGTGAGTTCTGGCCCTTACCTTTGACACCTTCAATGGCTCAGGCCTTTGGAGATTTCCTTCATGTTCTTGGCGTAAATATCAAAAGCCCATGCAAGATATTTGTTTTCTTTTTTTTCATCCTTTTTATATTGACTTCCTTTTGCCTTTAGATATTTCCATCTAGTTTTCATGTGGGTTTTTAAACATTTTTGACCCTACTTCTCTGCTAAAACTGTGCCTTTGAAAAGTTCCTTTGAGTCAAGTCCATTGGTTTCTCAGAATTCACCATCTCTGTCTTTTCTGTGGCTTTGTTATTGTTGATTAGTGAATCTCCCTTGAAATGTTTTCCTTAGGGACAGCTCTTTGGTCTATCCTTTCCTCTTCCTACCCACTCCTAACATTTTCTACTAAAAAATGTGTCCTACTCCCCACCAGGTTCTTGTTCGAACAGCTCTACATTCTAAGAGTAGAAGAGGAAGACAATAACACCTTCTTAATCATCATGAAGCTGGCTTTGATTCTGAGGACTCCGTGGAAGGATCTTGAGAATCCCTGGAATAATAGGATCCCATTTTGACAATCATGGGTGGTAGAGGGTTGCTAAGTCTTTTTCAATTTTGGTTTTGATGTCTATATTAGGAAAGTTAAAAATCAAGCACTATCATACTGTCAGATTCTAATAGTTATTGATGGAATTCAGTCCCCCAAACTCTATTAGGTGACAAATTAGTAGTTTATTTAAGTTTGTGATATTAAACTTTAGCTAGGTTGCTATGGTTAGAACTGTAAGTCTAGCAGACATAGACTATGTGCTTAACAGTGCATGGAGTTTGTTAGGGAAAAGTTTAGAAATTAACCCAGATAATTTCACCATTAAATAGAGAAAGGGAGTTATACACTGTGCTAAGTGTTCATTTATATAATTCTTATTTATTGAGCACCTATCACATGCCTGTTATTATCCTTATGTTGTAGGTAGGGAAACTAAGTTTCAGTAAACAATCAGGTAAATCAGTCTTCAAAGATGGGTTCTTATCTACCATACTCATAGGAGAACTACTTGAGTGCATGTTGGAAGTGTCAGAGTAGTTACTGGGCTAATGTCTGTAATGGTTAATCTTGCTTGTCAACTTTTAGATTTAGAAATGCATTGAAGATTGAGAAATCACAACTCTGGGTGTATCTACAAGGGCATTTCCAGAGAGCACTGACATGCAACATAGTAACTTAGGAGGAAAGACCACCCTGAATGTAAGTGGTGCCATCCAAATGTGTTGGGGGTCCTTGGTGAGATCCAAGGAGGAAAAGGAGGAAGCTAGTTAGCACAGAATGAGCTGCTCTGCTCTGCTACCAGGATGGACCAAAACCTCTGAAGCTGAGACCAAACAAGTCTATAATCAATTGTTTTTCTCATGCATTTTGTCAGTGATGAGAAAGCTAACACACTGTCTCAGTCTGTTTGTACTGCTATAATAGAAGAGCTGGGAATGCATGATTTATGAAAATTAGACATTTATTTCTTATAGTTTTGGGAGCTAGGAAGCCCGGTTTGTGAAAGGCTCCATGTCTGACTGCACCCAGGTAGTGGAATGTGTCACATAGGTGCAAAGAGAGCAAGAGATCAAACACAACTTCAAAACCTTTTATGATTGCCATGAATCCATCCTAATCTCCCCTTTGGCCCTACTTCTCAACACTTTGCTGCGGGGAATTAGTTTTCTAACACATGCTTTAAAAATAATTTTATTGTTATCATTAAGGTGTTTCACAGAAGGATTCCCATTTCATAAGTCAGTAATGAGTACATCATTTCTTTTTTTGGACACTGTCACCTCTTTCTTTACTTTCTCCCAGTCTCTCCCCCCCCCGCCCCCACATACCCATCCCTGCCCACAAGTTATATAGGTAATTTTCCACATAGTGTACATGAACAGCACGATCCCATTTGTTCACCCTTCTGCTATCCCTTTTTGTGCCCTCCTTTGCCCCTCCCAAAAGGAAAAAAAACCCTAAAGCAAAAACGCACACTATCACCACCACTACCACCACCAACACAACCATCACCACCACCACCAATAACAACCATAAAAACATGGTTCTATTTCCTGGAATTCATTTTGATAAACAGTATTTTAAATGTTCAGAGAAGTTACAACTTTGTGTTCCTCCCCTAGTATGCCCTTTAGTCTGATGGTGTATGTGTGAATGCCTGGAATCTTGTACAGGTTATCATGTCCAGTTATATTTTAATTCTAGCTTCTACATCTGACAGAAAACACGTGCTGTTTGTCTCTCTGAGCATGGTTTACCTCATTTAGCATGATTGGTCCTGAGTCAAAACATTTCCCTGCAAATAACATAATCTTTTTCCTTCTAGTGGATGAGTAAAATTCCCTCTGTGTATATGTATCACATTTTATTGATCCACTTGTTTGTTGTAGGGTACCTGGGCTGTTTCCATGCCTTGGCTATTGTGAATACCGCAGCAATAAACATAGATGTTCAAGTATCTTTATGTTATCCTGGCTGGGTAGATGCCCTAAAGCAACATGTTTTGTTTTGGGGTTTTTGTTGTTGTTGTTGTTTTGGTCTTGGGGCTTGAACTCTGGGCCTAGGTGCTGTCCCTCAGCATTGCAGCTCAAGGCCAGTGCTCTACCACTTGAGCCATAGTGCCACTTCGGTATTTCTGGTGGTTTATTGGAGATAAGAATCTCACAGACTTTCCTGCCTGGGCTGGCTTTGAACCACGATCCTCAGATCTCAGCCTCCTGAGTAGCTAGGATTACAGGCATGAGTCACATGCCTGGCAACATGTGCTTTTTTGAGGGACACATTTCAGCCATAGCAGTGACTATATTTCTTGCTTCTTGTTCTCATCATTGGTGACCGAATAGTGTGGTTTGTGGGTGGTGGGGGGAGGGGGCGCGGGGACAGGGGGAATGTCTCACAGACAATCAGGAACCATTATCCTGAAGAATGAGGCCATGGCTTATTTTGGATATCTTTGAATATCCAGAAGTTGGGAATACAGAGAAAGACATGTAATGTGATTTCTATGCTGAACATGAATAGTGGGCCAGTAAAATATGTGTTTTAAATTATCCCTGGGCTGGTTTTTAAAAATCACAACCAGTGAAGCAATCTGCTCCAAAAGATGCATTTCCCATAACTTTCTCTTTGGAAAGAGTCCAGGTTTTCAATTCCTTATATAAAGGAAGGCGTTTGTCAGGAGAAGGAAGTTTGGGGAAGTGAGAAGGTCAGCAGGAATGGGTAACTTTTATAGGTAAGAATGACTTTTAATGAGCTTCCCTAAGTCTCTGCTGCCTCCCTGGCCATTTTGACACATGCTAGTTTAATGATCAGGGCACAGCATGTGACATCAGTCTTGGCTCTCTCTATTACAGGGCTTGTAGACAGACTAGAGAAACTGACATGTGTCACAGGCCACTGCTTCAAGATCTGTGTCATGGCCATGAGGGTGTGCGTGGCAACTATATGATCTCTTGCTTATTTTTAGAAGCAATTTTGTGGGCAGTGTGCTAGGTGTTTTGGAGGGCAGGTGAGACATCTGCTGACTATGTTGTTTCCTCCTGGGTCTCTTTCCTCTCATCCTTTGGTCTCCAGTAACCCCCGCGAGGGCTTGCTGGGAGGCCTGCACTGACTAAAGCGTCTAATGCCAGGATACTAATCATCCTATTTATTGTAATTCCTATATTACCTCCCTCCCATAACTGTAATCCAGACAAAAGTTAGTAATAAACAGCTGCCATTTACCAGAGATCTTCTAGATGTAAGATAGTCTATACTCATTATTTTCATATCTTTTTTCAAAACAACTTGACAAGGTTGGTATAATCTGTATACTCAAAGAGGAAAGGGAAAATTGGTATGCAATTTGTTTAAAATTACACAGCTAGATGTGGTTTTGCCAGGATTTGAATCTGGTTCAGATAATTTTGGGGGCCTATTCTCTTTCTCTTGTACATGATTACCATCTGTGAAACGATTTTGCAACCTGTAAATGTTTTTATATGTAAAGTTTTTTTTTTATTAAAACCTTATCTTCTTTTCCGCTACAGATTTCCTTCTTTCTTTCCTTCATTTCTTCTTCCTTTCATTTATTTTCCTTCATTCGTTTGTTCCTTCCTCCCTCCCTCCCTCTCTCCCTTCCTTCCTTCCTTCCTTTTCTTTCACTCTCTCTCCCTCCCTCCTGCTTCCTTCCTTCCTTTCCTCCTGTCCTGGGGCTGGGCACTGCCCCTGTACTTTGTTATTCAAGGCTAGCACTCTACCACTTGGCCACAGCTCCATTTCAGGTTTTTTGTTAGTTACTTGGAGATAAAAGTCTCATGGTCTTTCTTGCCTGAGCTGGCTCCAAACTGCAATCCTCAAGTCTCAGCCTCCTGAGTAGCTAGGATTATAGCCACCTGCGCCCTTCCCAGATTTATATTTTGACTTGGAAAACACAGCAGCATCTCCAGGCTCAATTTTGTTGTATTTGTGGTGCTAAGGATTGAGCCCAGGGCCTTTGAACATGTTAGGAAAATGCTCTACCACCATGTTGCTATGTCTCTAGCCACTGAGGGATATAGGAGTAAAAACCAATCATTTTATAAACTACACTGAATACTTCCCTGATTGAAACATCAATAAAGTAAAACCAAACTCATATTAGTTTTCTCTTTGCTTCCTGCTTCTGGGGGAAAGCTGTGCCCTAGGCCTGCTTTCCTCAGGTCCCCATGAAGTGGGGTTGGTCTGTCTGCCAGGTTCCTCTTCAGCCTTCAGCCTTAGAGCAGTCTCACCCCCTAGGTTAGCAGAGTGCTTGGGAAAAGACTTAACCAGCCTGCCCTCTAGTACTAGCCAGGCCATATAATAGGTCACACCCTGACTATGTGTATTTACATTAACTAACAGGGCAAACAGCTAGCAGTAGGACTGGTCCTTCTACTGGGCCTTTACTACGCCACCTTGATCCTAGGATGCAGTGGGCTCCCACCAGCTGTTTCATGTTGTTTTGGTCCCTGCTAGACTGTTTTTTTTATTTTTATTTTTTACATCAACTGTGTCTTGGCATAATGTTGTAGGAAAAGCTGGAAACAGGGCTATTAGAACACCACTCTAAGGCTGTGTGATGCTGTGAAAGCCAGGATTCCTCATCATTCTAGAAGGAGTCTAGCCTGAGGAATTTCTCTCAGGCTAAGTGTCTGAACTCCTAAGTAACTGGTTTGCTTTCATCTGACAGACACTTTAAACTGAGTGATGGCTTCCGCCTGCTGTGTTGGCTACTAGGAAGCTCAGGTAATTTTGTTTTGCATGTACTTTTTTTTGGTCAAGGTGATGTACAGAGGGGTTACAGTTATATAAATAAGGCAATGAATACATTGCTTGTCAACCTTGTTACTCCTTTCCTTAATTTTCTCCTTCTTTCCCTCCCCAACCCCCCAAGTTATATAGATTGTTTCCAAACATATTGTCTTGTGTATATCGCTGTTGCATTGGTTCCCCCTTGTCCTTTGTTTCACCATTCTGTTGTTCCCCTTCCTTTCCCTAATTCAAATAAACGTATGTACAATACCCAGGTACCAAAATCAAATGCAGTAACAACAGGGGATATACCATGGGGGAAGAACATACAAAAAAAAGAAAAACATCACATAGTACATTAACAACAACAACAAAGAAAAACCTCTTGTATCCATGTCCTGGAGTTCATTTGGCTTAGCATCATCTTATATGGTCATGTGTACATAGCTATTGAGCTATTCTGCTCATTTGCTAAGATTATCCTAGATGTATACTAATTATTGCAAATAAGAGAAATCATGAGACCTATGTTTCTTTGGGTCTAGCTTACTTCACTTAATATGATTTTTCCCAAGTCTTTCCATTTCCTTACAAATGGGGCAGTGTCATTCTTTCTGATGGAGGCATAGGATTCATATATATATATATATATATACATATATGTGTATATATATATATATATATCACATTTTCTTGATCCATTCATCTATGAGTGATCAAAAACAAGGCCATCCCAAGCTACCAGCACAATTATGTTTATTGCAGCATCATTCACCCTAGCTAAGATATGGAACCAGCTCATGGCAATTTTGTTCCCTTTAGTTTTAGAAGAGTCTAGAAGATGGAACTATTTATTTCATCTCTGGCTTAATCTTCTTTCTCTCCCTTTCTTTTCTCCTTTCTCTCTTTCCTTCCCTTCCTTCTTCATTATCCTTTTCCCTCCCTTCCACCTCTTTTCTCTGATTTTTTTACTTATGTATAATATTCCTTAAAAAAATACAAAGTAGAACTGTGGCTCAAGTGGTAGACTGCTAGCATTGAGCACAAAAACCTCAGGGACAATACTCAGACCCTGAGTTCAAGCCCCAGGACCAGCAAAAACAAAAACAAAAACAAAACCCAATACCAACGTCTTCCGTTCATTTTTATTTTGGGGGGGGGGTCAGGACTAAGCAGGTACCTAAACTGAATGGATTAAGTATGTCTCTATGTGTAAGTGTCCACAATGGTAACTTTTGGATGGAGATATGCTATTTTAGGAAGAATTGCTTTTGACCCCAGTGCTTCACCCATAGTCAGTGCTCAACTTTCACAAACAAATTATATTAGAGGGCATATAAATAAAACCATTCTTCCCAGCTCCCACCCATTTTATTACATTTTAGCTTATGGTTTTGTTTTAGGTATTTCTTAGGTAGAGTCAGCAGCATTCTCAAATCTGTTTTAGATTTCAAGGGTTGCTACGGATGGTAACTTTTCCCTCCCACCTCTCATTTGGGAGACAATTGACTTGCCTTACTTGATGGCTGAGTAGACACTCGAACAGACAAAATTTGTTCCGTCAAGATGTGCCTATGAATGAGCAGCATTTCTGTGAAGCAGCAACCAATTCCTCTGGTTTCCAAGGCATGGACTCTCCATAGGAATAACATGAATGGGAGAAACGTGGCCAGTGCCGTCTTTGTAATGTCCTCTTGTGGTTTCCGCCTCACCCCTTCAGGGGGCCTTCAACTTCCCACACAAGTCCTTCCCTCTCACCTTTCCTGTCCTTCAAGGGCAGCTGCTGCCTCCAACGACCTCATTTTCTGATGGCTGTCCTTGTAGGGCTGTGTTTGAGCTCCATGCTGCAGCTGGGGCTCTTCTGGGCTATTTTCAAACAGGAACACCTTACTTGAAGGATACTGGGAATGTTACCATACTTTCCATTCTCTCCTTTCCTTCAGAAGGAAAACTTAGCAACAGGGCACCAGTGGAGCCCAGTGCAAAGGTGGAGGGTGTGTGTGTGTGTGTTAACCAGGGGCAGAAAGGCCTACGGGCACAGCTCTCCTGTGAACAATGGTGAGGCGTCCTCATTCCAGGTTATGAAGGCCTAACATTTGTTGCTCAGGAGGAAGTGTGTACTTAACCTTTTTATTGTCTGGAAAAGAACACATGAAGGTACTAGGCCAGTTCTCACTGAAAATCGTACATTGAAGGGAACATTAATGTGTTTTTAACCCTTTAAAGACACGTATTTTGCAGCCAGACTTGATAAAGGAGTTACAAAATACCACAAGAAACCTGTTAAAGAAATTCAAATTTGGCAAGCTGAAAAGGTTTCACATTTTCTTTCAGTGAAGAGAGAAAGGCTGGACAAATTCATGTTGGCTGGGCTTCCGCTCCACTCACACTCCAAGCCTTCGAGGTAGGTTCCATGCACATTTTGAGGATGCTCTGTCTGCACAGATAATGGTTGGGTCATAGACTGATGGGGATCTTCCAGGCACCAATGGATTATCTTTTGGCTTTACTTTCCTCTAAGCTCATCCTGCCAGAGCTCTTGTAATGAATAAACATCTTTCATAAGTTCAGGAGCTGTTGGGCATCCAGAGAGAGGCTCTGATCCAGCACTTGTGCTGTTGGGTAGCATTGCCTTGGTGCTGGAAACTGGGTCAGTAATGTTTACTAGTTGTAGAAGCCACCATGGCCACGGTTAGTAGATGTACTTTCATAGTTAGAAGGAAGAATTAGTTGAATGTATTTAGTGTTAGAGAACTGGCATTTATAACTAAAATCAAGTGGGATTCTATTATTTGTTAATAGAATGTAATTAATGCAAGTATATTAATATAACAGAATAACTATTCCATGAACTATTATTAACTACTATTATCTGGACTCACAAGCTTCCAGTAGCAGAATTCTTGATTTGTAGACAATAATAATTAATAATAATAATAAATGGCACAAGCCTCATTTTACATCTGAACCATTGGTAATAGCCTTACTAGTGTTCATCAGCATTTTTAAATTGAAATAAATTATATGTATTTTTGCCTATAGTGTTGAAAGTCTACTTGTAAGGCTTTGAGTGTTTACTCCAGTGTTAATGAATTAAATGGGAAACACACATGTGCTTTGAGCATGCAATTTCATGACCTATGCAATGGCCTACAGACTCTTCCACTGACACACCTTGGGGGAAAAGGATGTAAGAGTAGTAGTGGGTTTGCCCCTGATTATTTTCCTCATTTTCTCTTGAGACAAGTGACTGGAAAAGTTGTCAAAGGGTAGTATAAAACACAACTGGTCTCCAGGTGGTGAAAGCAGTTTACAGAAGGCTGAAAGCTGATACCCTTCAGGATGAAAAGGGTCATGGCCCCAGAGTTGCAGGCTGCAGGGTCAAGTCTACAGGGGAGTCACCGCTTGTACAGTGTCCCCTGGTGGTATATGAGCCAATTTTCGTAATTGATTCTGAATCATTCCAGTGCCCGTGTGTTGTATGCCATTTATAGAGCATGCCAATAAATCACTATTTAAACCCAAGAAAACAAAGCAGGCTTATTTCAGAGCTTCTGCCACTTCGTCAGCTTTCTATAGAAACATCTGCCTGCTGCTTCCACAGTCTCTATTTTCCCAGCTTCGTTTTGTCCAGATGGAGTGGGCTGGACCTGCAAAAGCTGTGATTTTATTTGCTTGCAAGTGAAATGTTTCCCAGGGGAATGTTTTATCTTTATTACTATTTTTTTCTGGTAAAGTATTTTTAAAGATATTACAGCTGTTACATTTGTTATCAAATCCAAACTTGTAATTCCTGTTAAAACACCAGTTATCAATAAATACAAAGACATTCCCCTTCCTTGTGCGAATAAATTATAACAAAATGTGGGAAATGTGAGTGCATATGCAAGCCTCCTATCACATCCACGGTCACTGAGAAGGGAAATTTTAGCATAAAAAACAAAAACTGTAAGACTCGATAAATCCAGACAGACTTTAACATATACTTTTTTTTTATTAAATATGTAAAAAGATCAACGCAAGTCAAGTTATTCACATATTCAGAGACAAAAAACTATTCTACCATGCTACAAGAGGTGGGTAATGTGGAATGGATGTGATACATCTGAATAAGACCCTTTCTTCTATTATGCCATTACTTATCTATATTTATAATTAACAATACATATGTTTACATTCCTTTCAGTTTACATTTAATATATAACAAAAGCTTTATGGTGTACTATTTAGTAAAAGTAATCTGAATGCATATTAAACCTTAACGGAATAATGGAAATACTCACCAGGGAAGGAAGGAATTCTTGGTTCCCTTCTGGAGTTTACTTCTCTCGGGTCAACAAGTATTTTATCTTTTGTTTGTTCCTGCTTTTCTGCTCAGAATGAGCATGGACTTTCTCTTTGCCCCCTGCTTCAATCACTTCCAGTCTGACAGTGGCAATGAACGTGCTATAACCAGCCAACAGTGAGTGTGTGGGGCACTAACGGAAACCCAACGTTCTCAGAGGGAAGGAAGTGCCTTCACTCACATGCCCAGAACAGTGGCATGTGAGTGAAGTTGAGGCATGGAAGAATGTGTGCTCTGAGTACCAAGATGATAGAACAATGGGGTACCACCATCTATGGGTGACAAGTAGTGGGTACACAGGCAGAAGCTATTGGACTCTGAAACCCAGCTGTTAAAGATACTCCAAAGCATTCATGACATCAACTGAGGCACAGCACCACAGGAGATGGTTATGATGGGATAGGAAGAAAAATGTGCAGCTCTTCCTTATACGAAGAGAGTCTCCTCCAAGCCACTGGGAAGGAGCATGGAATGGGGAGGCTGGGGAAGCTCCCTTTTGCAGGTCAGCCTTTCTCCATATGGGAAAGCTGAGATGTTAAAGAACACAGTGGTTCCAGCCAGAGTCACCAGGGAGCCTTATGAAAATTAAATATATCAAGTGGCATAAAAGAACACATGATCCTGACTCCCTGATACCCACTCATGTGCATTCACATGACAGAAGTGTAGCTATGAGCCACTGGGTACTGGACATTACTGAGATGCCCAGGGCAGGCGAAGAATGGCCTAGGAACCACTGAAGTATCTGTGGGGAGTTATTTATTGTGCCTCTTTACAAGAGCTATTTTAAAATAAGGTGAGTACAACAGCTTCAGCAGGGTGACACACTGGTAAGCATGGTGCTATGTATAGCACAGCCATTACCTGTAACCAGGCGTTGGAGGATGTCACTGCTGGGAGCCAGGCTTTTCAGCCTGAGAGAAATGAGCTGCTGTTGCCATGCAGAGTGAGCAGGAGAGAGAAGAAAGGGAAGTCAAACCCCATGGAACATCTATCTGTCCAAATCTGCACAGTGTGTTGTAAGAATCTCAGAATATACAAACCATCTTTTCCACATGTAACTCAATAAATACCACTTTGCTGCGGAAGATTTATTTTGGAAAAAGAGTTCTTTTGGTGCCAAGCTTCAATGCTAGAGTTGAGAAGCAAGTGTTTCATCGATTAATAAAGAGATTTCGAAGCTTTTATGATGCATATTTCATAAATTTATTTTATGCTTTTTCACTTAGGTGGAAAGTGGGGTGGGCACATTTGTTTCTGTTTTTGTTGCACCTGCTAAGTCGAATACGAAGGGGGAAGTAAACTTAATGTTGGAAACCAAGCAAAATGCATGATCTGGGAAGAAATACCATCTGTCAAAAGGCGGGGAGAGAAAGGCAGAGATTTGGAAAAAGACTAAGAAAAATGTGCAACTATTAGTTATAAGGAATGCTTTAAACTCATCAATAGATGTTTCCTCTATTATCAATTTCCATGGCTGAGCAAATGTCAGTGACTAGGTAGGCCCTTATGTTGGAAGAGGGGAGACTCCTCTTTATCTAGAAGATCCCAGGAGGCAAAGGTGTTCCATTGCTGTTCTCCCAGTCAATACCAGACTGCAAAATTCTCTGGGAATTTTGCTCCCATGAATCCTCACTGCTAGCCTCCAACCAGAGGGTAACACCGCGCAGGGCCCTGCAGCTCAGGCTGCAGGCCCACATTACCCTTTAGTAGGAATTCCCCAGTGAACATGGCAGGCCGGGGAGGGGGCGGAAACCACACAAGGACAAGGGATGAGGCAGGAGGGCCTGCACCTATCAAGACCCCCTTTGGATTGCAGATAGCTGATAACAACATCTTGGAGTTCACGGATGCCCACCAAAGAGGACCCTGAGAAAGAAAACACCATGAGAACCTGGGAACAGGGGTGGGAGAGCAGGGGCATGAGGAGAAAGGGCAAAGCTGAGATGGTGTTTTTCCTCGAGTGAATGTCTTTTGAAACTAACAACATACTGTGTGGTTGTTTAACATGCTGCTCTATGAAATACTGCTGGGCCCTGAAGTCCTACTGTTGAATCCATTTCTTTCCCTTTCCTGTTGTGAAGAGAGGGAGAAACTGACTTGTTTTTCCCCCCATGACACAAGTCACTATCGTTATGGCTTTCATATCAAGTATCTGTTTCCCTTTGTTCCAATTCATTACTTGACCAAATTGATGATCAGAGGTTAAAACTTGCAAACATCAAAGCACCACAAATGCATGTGACATCTAGTGACACTGGGTTAAGAAATGCCAATATAAATACCATATACCAAATTACCATTGTTTCACACCAAGATAAAAAGGGGTGGAAGTGGTAGTGGTGTTGGGGTAGGGAAGAGTTGTTCTGGAAAGAAACAGGTGTGGGGCGGGGGAGGGTTGGGGAAGGGAGAGAGCAGAACCAATCTCAAGCAGCCAAGTGGTGACGCTGAAGGTATATAACACTACACTTTCTCAGGTAGGTGACTCAAATGGCCACCTACAAATGCATCTTGGCAAAGGAGGTGGGAACCAAGAGCAGTGGCTGGCGTATGCGATGGTGCGTTGATGGTAACAGCAGATTGGGAACAGTTGGTGTTTTGCTGAGCTTGAGGCCACACATGTTCCAATTCTCCAGAAGAAAGTTCCCATGCACAATGGAAGTGTCAAGAGCTGCAGAGACAGTTCAGTACTCTTCTTGCTGCTGGGGCTGCTGGTCATGGGCTTGCTCCTCTGCTTCTGCCTCTTCTGTGTGGCCCTCCTGTAGGGCAAGGGAGAAGTTTCAGTTGAAATAATTTACTGAATCTGAGGCCCAACGGGAGTCCCAGCTTATGATCTCTGGGTAGCATGGCATCTTCAGTCTGTGGACAGAATCAGGCTTAGTCAGGACTTACCCTGCAATGATTTCCCTCCTACTAGTGACTAATGCACACAGGGATGCCTTCGCATCCATGTGCCATCAAATGATCATTCTGCAAACAACAGTTATCACGCAATAAGCACCAAACTTATTTTTTTCCAATTGTTTTGGAAGGATATTTTCATAGAACATATTCCATACTTGCCTGTCTTCTGCAAAAAGTTAAACAGTCCAAACATGATTCCACAGCATTGTGATAACCACAAATAAATAAGCTGAGCCCTACCACACAAGTCTAGGCTGCTGTATGTGCTGGGTGACTATCCCTACATGAACAGCCCACCATGTGGTTTTTCTGATCTGTTTCCTATTTCCTCCACTGTGGTCATCCATGCCTTGATGCTGTCTGCCTAAAGCAGGGTTTTTCTGTACCAATCTCAGGTGGGTTTAGATACCTGGGAAACCACCTGTTAGTTTCTGAAGGAAAGGCTAACAGTCATATTCATGGGCTGTCCTCATGAAGGAGAGCCTTCTTGGCACAGAACTCAGGCTGTGGCTCAAAGTTTTGGGACATCTGTTTAGGATGCTTCAGGCTCTATTTTATTATTGTCTGCTTGTAGACTCTAAGCTAGGTAGGTGTGGTAGCTCTATTTGGTTCCAAATGTCCTAATTATTACTTGCCTAACCCAGTTAAGTATATCTATAGCTGCAACTTTTCTCACTTTTTCTCTCTTCTTTCTTTTTCCTTCTCCCCTCCCCTTTTCCTCCTTGCCTTCCTTCCTCTCTGTTCTCCCTCCCTCTTTTCCTTCCTACCACCCTCCTTCCTTTCCTTTCTCTCTCCCATCTTTCTCTCCTTTTTCCCTTCTCCTTTCATGTCTTCCTCCCTCTCCTTCCTTCCTGTCTTCCTCTCTCTTCCCCTTCCTACCTTCCTTCCTTCCTTCTTTTTTTCTGTTTTTCTTAAACTTAATTAATGTCTTGTTACTCTTGCTTGGCTTTTTTTTTTTTTTTGTTCAAGGTTGAGCTGCACCTCCACAGACTTTGCTGCCCAGGCTGGCTTCAAACTATTCAAACTATTATCCTCAGATCTCAGTCTTCAGAGTAGCTAAGATTACATACAGGGATGACTCTCCAGTGTCCAGCTAGTTCTTTCATTTTGACCTAGAGGCAAAGTTAACTTATTACCAGTGCAGCTAATTGTCCCTCCTGTAATGACACAGGGTTTTGGGATGCAGTGCGGCATGTAAACTGGCATGGAGAAGGGCTCAGATCCCATCACACAGACTCCTGACCTGCTTAAACCTATCCCCTTTCTAACAAGTTCCTAGTCCCTGCAGCCCAGGGCAGAGCTGTCAAGATCTCATTCTAGACAGGTATGATCCAGACCCACACCTGTTTTCCTGCCGTAGCATTCTATAGTTCATTGTACTATAAAACTGACTTGGAATCTTGTTTGAAATCTTTGGCTTTATCTACAGGATTCTGAGGTTCTTGAGGCAGGACCAGAGCTTTCTTCAACTCAGTCTCATTTTTCTTCCCTCTATAGATTCAACATGATGCGTCAAGAGGAAGAACCCATGGAGGACTCAGAATGGATGACAAAGACTATCAGACTATTAGTCAAGGTCACAAGATGAGTATTTTCTGAGAGGTAGTATGTCAAGGTTGCGTGCATGGACTTTGGAGTCCCAGCTTTGTTATTTTTAAACTGTGAGAGTCAGGGCATGTAATGTAACTGCTCCATGCCTTCACTGTTTTTGTCTGTAAAATGAGGGACAGTAAGAATACCTATATAATAAGGTTTTCAGTGTGATTAACTGACTGATGAATACAGAAATTAATGAGTTTAAAAAACCAATAAAATACCTAGAAGGAATTTTGGCATATAGTAACTATTAAGTGTAAGTTGTGATTATGATTCTACTGGAAGAACTCTTTAACATATTTTTTCCAGAAGTATAAATAATAACAAAGTAACTCAAAGTGACAACTCAAAGTAGAAAGTGACATTGTCTGAAAGACCTGAGATCAAATCAAGCACTATGTCTTACTGATTTTGTGCCAATTATTTGGAAATTGTGTGATCCCCTCATATTCATAACCACATCATGTTACCACCTCATAGGGCTGGACCACTTCCTGCTGTCTGTCTGGCCCTTACATTCCTACTTCAGATGTTCTCTGGCCTCAGGCTCTCTGGGTCCTGGGTACCTCAGGTTGTACACTTAGTAGTATCCTCTGCTAGCTGTTTGGCCCATTGCTTGGCATATGTCAGAGCCGTCATCTTAGCTCAGGAAGCTAGCACTTCAGCTGACAGTGACACTCTGATGAGGACTAAGAGGGCATTTCACTCATGGTAACATTAGCCAAGAAACAGGCACTGGCCTCCATAAAAGCAGGTGTTCTCCCTCTGTTTAGAGGAACGAAAACAATGACCATTTCATGGAAAAGCATGGTTCTTCCATGAAGCCTCTGCTTCCTCTGGATATGAACAGTTCCTCTAAGTTTTGCAGCCTTTGTCCCCATTTTTGCTTCTGAGACACAGTATACAGTAGCCCTGGGTGCATTCCTTACTGTGTGGCTTTACAACTTCTTTAGCCAGGTTCCAGGCCCCCAGTGTGACAGAGTTGTTTTATTTATTACCCTAACTCTTCAGTATAGGGTGATGTCTTCCGTGTTTCCCCTCAACCCTCAGCTGGCCCAAAGTGTGCTTTCTTACATAATTGTTTATGTACATGTTAGACTGATGGGAAAGTCTCAGAAGTGGGATCTGTTTTACATTTTGCAAAGAATCTCATCCAAGCTGGGAGTTAACTATAGGACAATAGAGTTAACCCAGAACTGAGAGTTGAAAGACCCAGATTCAAGTAATTGTTGAGCCTGTAACAAGCTGTAGGACCAGGGATCTATTAAATGAGACCCTTCCCCATGATGAACAAGGGGTGGGTCTTCCTCATGTTGAACAAGTGGAGGCTCTGTGGCCTCCACTGGCTTAGGACAGTAGCCTCACACAGTGAGCTAAAATCCCAGATGGAGGATAATGCAATTGATGTCACCTAACTTCAGAAATGCAGACCTGAGCAATGCTGACTTAAAGAAACAAATCCCCCAAGTTATCAATGCATGGGTGCAAAATAAAGCAGTCAGAAAGTCTGGGAAAACATACCTGAAATTTTGACATGTTACATATCACAGCTGAGAGTTCCCAGCCCATACAATGCCATTGTAGGTTTTCAGGGGAAAAAAAATCTTTTTTTTTTTTTCATAGCCAATGTGAGAATGAAGAAATTAAGCTCACATGTAGGTAGGAGGCCAAGGGAAATTGGCATGGATGCATTGAAGTACCAGCTGGTTAATTTTAGTATTTCCATATCAACCCATTACATCTCTCTAAATGCTCAGTGCTGAGGGATGTTATAACTCTTTATTCTCATGGAAATCAATAAAAAGATAAGCAAGATAGAAGACAGTACTGAAAGACTGTGGCTATTGTAGAAGAGAAATGGGGTCAAAAGATGGAGGAGGGGGTCTTCATAGAAGCTCAATGGCTCCTGCTTCTTAAACACAGGGGGACACTCAGCCTCATGCATGTCATTTATGTCACATGCCATATGTACATGTGTCACATGTATAGTACATCATACGTCCTGTGTATAGTGTCATGTCACGCATTTCATTTGTGTCACACATCCCATACTGCTACATGTGCCACAGGTCTCATGCACACCATGTGTTATGTCACACATGCCACGTGTCACGCTACACGTATCTCGTAAGTGCCATACATGTCACCGGCCGTGCATGTCACCTGCCACGCATGACAATTGTGCCATGTGTCATGCCATCTGCACTATGTCATACATGTCATGTATCATGAATGCCAGATATACAACACATATGTCATGCATATCATACGTGTCACATGTGCCACATATGTCATTCACACGTGTCACACATCATGCACCACACATGTCAATTATGTCATGTTATTTCATTCATCATGCCATGTGTTGTGCAAGTCATCTACATCATGTTGTCATGCATGACATTTGTGTCACTTATGCCATGCATGCCATATACTTGTCTTTTATGTCATGTCATGCATGTCATTTGTCATATGTGCCATCAATGTCATGTGTGTCACGTGTCAAACATGTCATGTGCCAGGTAATTTTATATTTCAATGACACGTGTCATTTGTGTCACACATCTCATGTATTTGGTTTGTCATGCATGGTGTTTATATCATAGGTGTCATGTTTGTATATGTGTCAAGTGTGCCATAAATGTCATTTGTGTCATGTATGTCATTTATACCACATGTGTTAGGTATGCTAACTGTGTTGTGCACATAACCCACGACATGGTACACAGCATACAGAACACACACAACATAACATGTGACACCTGACATAAGACACACATGACATAATTGACCTACATGGCATATGACATACATTGTGCACATGCCATGTGTCACAATGGCATACATGATATAAAGGACACATGTCATGCATAGCATATATGACACGACAAACTACATGGCATATGACACACAATATGTATTACACATGAGTGACATGTCTGACACAAATGTGTCAATTATGACAAATAACATTAATTATATAAGTGAGACATGGCATAAATGTGTATGATATAACACACATGGCAAGGCGTGCACAATGCCAATGCCATGACATAATTTATATTAATGGCACATAACACACATGACATGCACAACACACAGGGCATAAGTGTCATACATGATATACACAGCACACATACCATAAAGGACATGCATGACATATGACACAAATGACATGACACACAACATAAATGACAAGGCACAAAGGTCATTTCCTATGTCACACATGACATGAATAGCATATGACATACATGACACATAGAATAACACATCACCTAACTGATGCCACGGCACATGACATTCATGATACAGATGACATGCATGACCTGTGATGTGCATGGCATGACACACATGCAACCTGTGCCATATAATGTGGTACACATGACACATTTCATGACATACACGACACAAATGACACATTTGACACACCTGGCACACATTACATACATGATACATACTATACGTGGCACACACAATCCATATGATACACATGACATGTACAACACGTGACATACATGATGCATATGACACACATGGTGCATGGCCTGTAAGTGACATACGTGGTATGTCATGTACTTTAACTGAATTGCAACCATGAAAATCTATCCTCTTATTCTCCAGTAGTTCTGCTATTCCCAGGAGCGTTCTGGGAAAGGCAGATGTCTAGAAACATTTGCCATCTCAGACTTGTATACAGTCATACCAACAGCATAGTGAACAAACTAGCGATATATTTTTTTCTGGATCCCATGCATATGAGACTTGCATGTGAGTGCAGACTTGCCATTCAGTGTGGAAATGTCCTGAAAACAGGATATAGGGTCACAGGGTCAGGACCAAGTGCCATGGAAACAAAGGAGGATTTAGAGAGCTGGGCATGGGATTGTGGGTGGCACTGTAGCCACTGAGTATGTCCTCAAAAGTGATGCCTTTCCAGACCACGAGACAAAGAGGTGGTGGACAGGGCTGGCAGTTCTCTAAGGTCCCTCTCCAGTGCAGAGCTTGGAGGCTGCCCCAGAAACAGGACTCACGATCTTCGAGGAGGAAGGCAGATGTGAAGGCTCAAAGTGGCACAGTGCCAGCAGTGACAATAAAAGTGGCTTTAGAAAATATATCAACTAGCTAGCAGAAAATAGATGCTGACTCAACCAGGTGAATGCCAAGGTAGATGAGGCCATGCTAAGACATTTGTAGGTATAAATCAACAAAATAAAACGAGGGAGTGATCTGAGGAAAATCCAGGTAGGCATTTGATTGGCATTAACTTCTTCACACAAAGAACATATTCAGCTAAAGACTTCCAAGAAAATCATCTATCTACATGTCTTCTTTATTTTTTTTCCTGCCCCTTGACACCTAATATGCTAGGAGGGAGGTAACACAGTCCTGGAGATTTGGGGCCTGAAGTCAATAAACCTGGGCTCAAACCACAATGGTGGAGTTTGTTAACCATGCATTGTTGTGAGAGTCATCTTATCTGTAAATGTAGAAAAGGAACATCACTCACTGTGTAGGGATATGATTAGGGTGAGAAATGAACACAGAAGCTGTATGTGGTGGATCCAGCCATCTACCTACTTGGAAGGAGTAGATTAGGGATCAGGTCAGTCTAGGCACAGAAGTTTGTGAGAATCCATTTCAACTAAAGGCTGGTATCCTCGCTACAGGGGGAAAACAATAGCTGGGTATGGTGGCATGTACCTGACATGCCAGTGACAACAGGAAGGATCACAGTCCAGTCTAGTTTGGGCATAAAATGACACCCTATCATGAACATAACCAATACAAAAAGGACCAGCAGAGTAGCTGAAGTGGTAGAATACCTCTTTAGCAAGTGTAAGGCTTTGATTTTCAGATCTCGGTACTGCCAACAAAATGTTCACTATACAAGAATGCTTTATCTAGAATATACTAAATGTTCAATAAATACTAGCCATTACTATCCCCATCTTGTTTAAAAGTTGGCTCACAGGCGGAAGGCGAGCATATTGTTAGCATGCACGAGGCTCTGGGTTCCATTCCTAGCACCCCTCCCCTAATCCCCAACCAAAAAGTACCTCCCAAAAGCCATATGTGGTCAGGTCTGGAGAAGGGACAGCATGAACCCAGGATACAGACTAGTTGTCAAAGATTTTGGGAAAGATATTTAACCTCTCTTAGTTTCTGTTCATCTGTAAAATGGGACAACAATAACAAATACCTACTAGAATTCTCAAGAGCACAGGAGGAGCTAATAAGTGAATACACCCATAGCCACAGGTTCCTCCCAGTCTAGTTTCAGCCAAGGTGACTGAGAAAGGACCTGATAAACTCATTCAGTCTTATGACTAATGAGGCTTCCAAGCATGACTGCTCCTGGGCAGGCATCTGCACTGTGGCTGTGCATGTACTGCAAGAGCAGCGCTGTGGGCAGCTAGGGGTGTTAAGGTTGGACAGTGTGATGGAAATGGCTGAACAAAGCCAAGTATGGACATCTAGGCAGAGACCCCTGAAGACACACCAGGGAGGCCAGCACGCTTGCTAGAGGCTGGCTAGCCTATCTATCTATCCTTCTGCAGGAATCCATGGGCCTGCCACTACTCTTCAACTGGAGTTTATCTGGAGGTACTCCAGCACAAGGTCGCCTTGTTGGGATGAGAGTTTTCCATCCTGCTGCAAGAGCAAGGCTGGGAAGCCATTGTGGGCCTGTGTGCTGGCCTTGCTCCGGCTGGCATGTATTAACACAGCTTGGTCAGTGATGCCTCCCATGGCTGTGTAGCCCTCATTCAATTTAGGGAAATCAAGTTTGGGAAGGCAATAACCATAATTACTCTGTGCTCAACAGACAGCAAAACACTTTGTATGTAAAGAACGTTGTGTAATTCACTGTCACAGACACTACACAGCATTTACCATCAGATCTAACATTACTGGAAGCCACAACAGCTTCTGAGACTTCACTAGGCCAACTCCTAGGGGCTTCCAAATCTACATTCTGACCTACTGGTAATCAAGAAAGAACTCTAAAAAAATACTAAGGGCAAGACAAAAAGTGACTAAGGAAGAGCTTCCAAACCTCAGACACAGTTCCTTATTGCTTAGGAAAGCTTCACTGCTATCATGTTAAGACATAAATCAAGTAAATACTGGCCTGGCATTCTGCTGGAAGAAGAGACAGTAAGCTTGCCAGTGGCTCATTACTTCAATAGAAATACTAAGCCCTGTGCAACTCCACCACAGCACTGTCTAAGCACCACTGGCTTCCTGGTCAGATGGACCTAAGCACTTCAGCTTTGAACCCTAGCCTGTGGCTCTTGCCTTTCACCACTCAAATCTGTAGAAGGTGAGGTTCTTGCTTCTCTGGGTGTTAGGCCTTTCTCTTCCTGCACAGGCAGACTGGTATGATTTGCCCCAGTTTCTACTATTTATCCCTCCCACTTTCCTCCTGGGTTCATTCCCTGCTCCTCACATCTGCTTTTCATTGCCCACACAGACACATGCTGAGTTGCTCTCAGCTTATTTGCTCACGAGCAGCAAATGTGTCAAGTTCTCCCCATGAAAGAAGCCTTCTACCAAGGGCTGTCCCACAGTGCTGGTCTGTCCTGGCTATGGGTATCTTGATTATTTCTCTTGCAATCAGACTCACTGAAAGATCAGAAGAAAGAAGAGTTCTTATAGACATTCTCACTGCTTATTTGCTCACAGAGTTAAAAACTACTTGAGGTTGGATTGTCCTTTCTCAGGTAAAGCCCTTACCTCTACCGATCTCTTTCCAGGCTGATTTATGGATACATGTCCCACAGAACTGAGTGAACAGACGATGATGGTGATGAAAATGTTTATTCCTCTGAGAATGTCGAATGTATTGATTCAGCTATAGTTCTGAAGCCCAAGGGAACCATGGAGACTTAGCGCATGGATCCACTGCACTTGGATGAAGAGTTGTTTTAGAATTCTGGAGCCGACGGCTCCACACACTTACCTGTTCATCTGAAGCATAGAGCACTTCCATTAGTCGCTGCACAAGGTCATCATTTTCCTGCCCATGTTCTTGGCAGAGCAGCTCAATCTCTCTCAACTTCCCAAAGTAGAAATCTCTTTCCTTTTCCACACCTTCAAGGGCAAGTTTTAATGAATGTACCTGCAGAGAGTAAAAGTAGAGAAGAAATCCCCCAAATACAGAACAAGAAATAAGACATCACCTATTGCTTGTAGACAAGGACCTAAAATACATAAAAAGAGAAGATGAAATAAGTAAGTGCAAATCTGAGGAAGAATTAAGAAGGCTGTTGTTTGAACTTAAGCCTTGACCAAACGTCCAGTCTCAGGAGAATGCCAATCACTCTTTTCTATCAACTGTTGATTAACCAGTCAGAGCGATCTGTCTACCTGCATGGTTAATCATTTGCTCTGACTAGCCTCAAACCATGGTCCTCTTGATCTCTGCCTCTCTGACTCTGAACTCTTTCTGTTGTTAATATGAGACCATGAATGTTTGTAAATACACAAGGCAACAAAACTGAATTTCCTAAAAAAAGAAAACTCTTCTAGAGAACTTTTTCTGCTTGAAACCAATAAACCTCATCTCTTGGCTTAGCCAAACAATCCATGTCTACCCTGAGCTGGTGCCAGCGCATGGATCTGTGGCTGGTTGGTTAGATATACCACCACTCTCCCAACCCAACCAAGGATACCATCAACCCACAAAATTGAGGTTTGGCTGCTTTCTGGGAGTGCTTTGGTTTGTGCAATGAGAAAGTAGCTGAGGTTTTTGTACAAATACTCAGCCCAGGATGGGTTTTGGTGGTATTCCAGATGTGTTAGGCAAGAGGCACTCAGCTATAAACATTCTCTAGTTAAAACTGGCAGCAGCTAGGTTAGTGGATGAAAGATCAACTGGAAAATATAATTCCATTTTCATGGCCCTATTCATAAAGACCGAGGCCAACCTCATCTCTCACATGTCATGGCAGATGTCTGATGGATCTGTAAGAAAAGTCAAGGGCATAGTACCATGGAGTGTATATTCCTTTTCAACAGAGCTCACAACTCCTCCCAATGTGTCCACAGACTGCAGGTCTTCCCAGGCCTTGATGTATGAATGACAGCCACGGTCTCTCTGCCTGGGTTACCCAGAGCCTATTTTCCCTCCCCATCAGGGGTCCCTGCACACAGTCTTGGCCCTAACTCACTTCCTGTTGGCTAACCCACTGCCCAGAAAGAATCCCTAATTATTTTATTTATGTCTTCCTCCCCTACATCTTTTGATTCATCTCTATTATTGAGATTGTCTAGCCTAGTGTTACTTTTATAGCAGATCATGGGAGATTGCCTGAATAAAGGCAGGAGGCCAAGTAAGTGAAAATCCTGAAAGTTTATGGCACTTGTCACTTTCTCTATTACCACTGTAACTCACTTGGCCTCTTCTGTCCTTGTGTTCTCAGCTGTAGCACTGTGGTGTTTGGGTGGCCTCCCCTTAGGCTCAGAGAGACTCTTGAAGGCTTCAAGATCAGAAAGCAGAAGGGGCAAATTGCAGATCGGGAGAAGATACCTGCTGAAGGACGGATTCCCAGGTTTGAGTGTGTGTCTCCTCCTGGGAGGCACAGTAGGGTCAGGTACTTCCTCCTCTGTGTCAAGGCCTGGGGGTGGAGGGCAGAGGGGCCTCTTGGGAATAATGAAGGAATTACAAGAGGAAAGAAGACCTTTCTAGAGTAGCATTAGGATGACAAGATGGTTTAATCATGGTGCTTTGGAGGTCTTGGGATGGGAACTCTGTTGGATTTGAAGAGCTAATGGGGAGCTAGGAGGTGACTACAAGGAGAGGAAGTAGCCTTGTTGGTCAAGGCTGTAAGAAAGAAAGGGGGCAAGGGAAGAAGGCTTCCATTCAGTGAGCATTTAGGCCAGGTAGTTAGAAACTTAAGTGTGGTGGAAGGAGAAGACAGGGAGGAAAGGAGTCACGAAGAAATGAGGTATAATGATATCAAAAGATCTGAGCCTTTAAAGCAGAATGTAGGCATAAATCTGAAGTGTTATGGACTTATGTCAGATTCTCTTTAGGTTCACTATGGCTTTCTTGGAGCCTTAGGCTTGTGGTCTAAAGCTCATTACTGCTATCCTTACTGTCTTTCATTAGCGAAGTCATTACTAGAAATTCTCCATGAGCTCAAACTAAGAACCAGCAGGTAACTGGAACACTTCACATTTCTAAATCAAAGATCTACCTGCCAGATGACTTAAGGTTTTAACTTTTTCATTAAAGTGATTGGAATTGTAAAGAAACACCCTTGTGAAACCAGCTGCCTGCTTTTTAAACTAGATTGTTGATTGCAAATATGCAATTATCTTTTAAAAGGAAGAAACTTTTCAAACTCTTGCTGACTCAGCAGAAAGAAGATTAATCACTGGGACTGGCCTGCTGAGTGGCTGGGAACAGCCTGAGGGCTTAGATTCCACGTTCTTCACAGACTGGTAGCAGCATCGGGATGGTTCCACAAGGCATTTTGTAAAGACAAACTTATGTTAAGTAAATCTAGCCGAAACAGACAAAGGTTCCATGTTTTCCCTGCTAAGTAGAAGCTGGATTTAGGTTATAAATACATAAGTAAATATGTTGGGTGGTATGCAAGAGTATACAAATGTATTACCTGAAATATGGCAGATTCGAGAAAGAACTCAAATGGTATGAAGCAGGAACTTCAAAGGGGTGGGGTAGGGTCAAGAAGGAAAGGGTAGAGAAGAAGACGAAGAAGAAGTCCGTCAGGGGAGGGGGAGAGGAGATGCAGTCAAGAATTCAATGTATATTCTACAACATTAAAAATGTTGAGGGAAGGGGTAAGTTGAGAGGGATAGAAGAGAATGACAAAAAGGGTGTCATTGGTCAAGATGCATTGTAGCCATAAACTGTTTCATTAAATGGCACCTTCTGTGAACTACTATTTAAGGACAACAAAACACAATGACATCTTGGTTTCTGGGGCTGGCGGGGGGAACTTCTGCAGTGTCCCTACAAATCCCATTGTTTTAATATTTGTAAGTAAGCTGTGGATACTTTTTTTTTGGGGGGGGGAGCTGGTTCTGGGGCTTGAACTCAGGGCTTGGGTGCTGTCCCTGAACTTTTTTGCTCAAGGCTAGTGTTCTATCACTTGAGACAGCTGTATATATTTTTACACAAAATTAGCTATTACTAGTTAGAATACTTATGATTTTACATTGGGAATTTAAAAGCCAGTAAAGCTACATTTACTATATTAGATTAAAAACAGACTTAAAACACAGCTGCAGTCTTTGTCCAATGTCTGGCTGGCTGGCTTGCTCACTTGCATGCTCTCTTTCTCTGTCATTCTCTGTCTTTCTCCTTCCTTCCCTTTTCTTCTCTCTCTTCCCTCCCTCCCCCTTCCCTCTCCTCTTCTTCCTTCTCTCTCTCCTCCCTCCCTTCCTTCCTTTTCTCTCTCTCTCCCCCACCCCTTTATCTCTTCTTTCCCTTCCTTCCTCCTCTTTACTTCAACTGTTAGCTGTAAGTTCTAAAGGAAGGAAGGTCTCTATCTTGCTACCATTATATTACCAGCATTCAGCATAGTATCTGTCACATAAAATAGGCTCAACTGACAGTTACTAAAAGGAGAGAGTCTAGGAAAAGGGGAAGGATAGGGAGATAGTTTAACCTAAAACACCCTTTAAAATTATTTGGACTGGCCAGAGTGGGTAGGATGAGTTACAGACCAGACTGGAGCTCAGGATGCCACTGAGCCATGGGGAAGGCTGAGTACGGCCTGAAGACTTGCTGCGACTAAATTATCTGCCCCATCTTGATGTACTGCTTTAAGATGAATGACTAACACCCTTTATTCACCAGTCTACTGATTTTTACCTCAACTTCACACCTTTGTCTCAGACCTACAGGGGTTTGCTTTTCTGTGCCTCACACATCAGTGATGACAGAAACATGGATGGAGACAATGACTTACCTGCTCATTAAGCTGTAGGACCTGTGTTTCTAAATCTTTGTCAGACCTGGATGCTGAGCCACTGGATGAAGCCCTTTTGGCAGAAGAGGGACGAGAAGGTGTGGATCCCGGTTTAGATGCTGGACTTGATTTAGCTGCACCTGGAAACAACCAACTAAATGATGAATGCTGCAACGTTAAAAATGGTTTTTAGATGTATAGCAAATGTATGATATTAAGGGCTTCCCAAGAAGTATATGAGATCCAGTGATCCCTACCCATTACAGACATAAATACAGTTAAAAAGAAACACAAATGATTAAACTACAGGGTCCATGGGCAACACTTGTGGGAAGTTCTTTTTTTTTCTCAAGAAACAAACAATTAAGAAAATTGTCCCTTTCCCCTCCAGACAGACAAACAGCCATAAAGGAAACTTAAGGTTTTCACTGTTGTTATAGTTAAGAAGAAAGGCTCTTAGATAGCCTCAAATAATCATCCCAACTGAGTTTCTAACAGAGAATAGATTTATACTTCAGAAAAAATAAACATGTTTTTCTTTTCCCATTCAACATATTTTGTAGCTTCAGTAAAGAGTCCAGTTACAAAGGCATCTCCTTAGCACTGAGCACCTCTGATGCTCAAATCTTGATTTCTAAGTGTCATTCTGTAATGAATGAGCTTCTTGAGACATGGCTGATTTCAGAGGTGGGTAGGGAATGTACCAGATGAGCCTAGGATGTTCTGTGTGAAAAAGCAAGGATGTGTTATCAAAGGAAAGGACACAGCCAAAAGTAGCTCCCAACTGGCCACAGTGGGACAGTGGCATTATCAGGAAGAATGGCTGTAAATTTCTTGCAATGAACTTGGTATGTAAATATCCACCAGGCTATAATGGGGGGAAAGAGACAGAAAGAATACAGAAATATTGTCATTTACTAGGGAAGAAATGCTAGAATTGGAAAAAAAATCATAGCTTTTCAAAACTAAAAACTCGGAGCTGATCCTGCAAAGTCTTGTCAGTGGACATGAAGCAGCAGGTGAGAGAGTTTTAGGAAGTAAGATTGCTAGGTGACAAGGGATTGATTACTCTATCACTCCTTTACATCCATGCCCCTGTACATCAGGAAGTCTGGGAGTCAGCACCTTAACCAAGTGATCCACTGAGTATCATGAATGAGGATATATATATATATATATATATATATATATATATATATATATATATACACATATATAAAGAGAAAGCACTGAGTTCAGGTGAGACATTACCTGTTTTGTACTCAGCTCATGGAGACTCACTGTATAGAACAGAGCACAGACAGAAATCACAGGGTATATACAGTGAAGTGTGTGCGTTTCATGGGTTAAGAACTGTCTCGCCATGATCGGGCACTGCCCTGGATCCTCTTATTCTGAACACAGTTGCAGGGAGGGGGAAGCTCTGGCTTCCTTAGCTCTCTGATGTAAGTGATCCTCCTACACATTCTTCCTGACCAACTACATTGCCAACTGGTCCCACACCCTGTGTCTTTCTAGAAGGTTCTTGGAGGGCAAGGAACATACCTTAGTCATTTTTGAAATACAAATACCAAAATAAATACAGGAGCAAGCAAATAAAACCTTGGTTATGTAGTTTCCAACTTTATAGTTTATCCCCCTCCCTGGTTTTCCAACACATTAAAAAGAGGGCAGGGATTCTAAAGACAGTATACGACAGAAATGACAAGTTTCAACCAATACCTTAATTACAATGCAGCCAACAGGAAGACTATAAAACACATTACGTACCCCCAGGTGTCTGTAGTCATTAGTTACAGATACTAGTCATACATACTCTTGGAAAGCAGGAACAGTGCGGAAGCCTCGAAAATACTTATCTCTCTGTTATAGAGGGGGAAATCTTTTTTCTTTTCTATTTTTGGTTGCTTACAGGGCTTGAAATCAGGGCCTGGGTGTTGTCCCTGATCTTTTTTTGCTCCAGGCTAGTGATCTACCACTTTGAGCCACAGCTCCACTTTCAGTCTGGTGGTTTATTGGAGATAAAGAGTCTCAAATTTTCCTGCCTGGGCTGGCTTTGAACAGTGATCCTCAGTTCTCAGGTTCCTGAGTAGCTAAGATCACAGGCGTGAGCCACCAGCACCTGGCAAAGGAGAGAGGGGCGGATTTTTAAGAATACAAGAAGAGGTTCGAGAGACTTGAATATCATTCAGCTGGGAATGACAAAATAGGCTGCGTATTCAGAGTCAGTCTTCAGGGATCTGTGAGGATGGTGTGCTTTGTTTAGTTGTGACTTGGTCATGGCCATCAGGACCCTTCTTCTCTATAGATGCCTACAGAACACTTCAGGAACATTATTTCTCTGTCCTGCTAAGCAAGTTTATAACCTGCTGGGTAAAGCAAACTGGAGGAACAGACGGGAAGCAGGTCACTCTGACCTGGTTGGAAGTTGTGGAGGCAGGGGACATGGGACGGGTATTGCAAAACTGAGTTCCATTATGCCTTTTGGGAAGCGACATCACATTTTTGCTATAACGCCAAATAAAAAGGGGGACAACATCCAGCTATGATTAATACCTTCCTAAAATGTCTAAGAATCTTTTTAAGACCTGAGTTTCTTGGCAGTGATAGTCACTTAAGAGCCCCCAACTGGGGTACCCTGAGCCTTCTTAGAGACGAACCCATGTTCCATGACTCCATGACCCACTAGTGTGATTTGGGCTGTTTTCCTTCTGTCCACACTAACCTCCCTCCTGTCCTTTCCTATCTCTTCTGAGAGAGCAGGTCTTCTATTCTTCAGGTCTGAGCTTGGATGTCACTTCCTGTAGGTGGTCACATACCCTGAATACTTACTTTCCCTACTGTGCGAGTGTAGCTATTCTTGAGTAACCCACTTTGCCTGCTGGACAGACCAGACTCCACGGTGCAGGGGATGCATCTGTTTGGTTCGTCATTTTACACCTTTATGGCCATGCACAATGCCTGGCCAGACACACTTTGTGAGGTTTTAAGATTGTAAACAAGTCCTAGCAGAGGTATCACTCCAGCAGGGACCTCATGCCAGCATCAAAGTCATGGCTGGGATAGGCAACATGGGAGAAAACCATTCAAAGGGTGTCATGCTCCTAGAAACAGATTTCTTCTTTGGTTGCCTGTCAAGATCACTTTCAGTTATAACACAGACCCCTTTACATGTGGCACCAGGCTCATCAATGGGCTTCATGAGTAAACAAAGTTGGGCAGTATCTAAGTGGAGGGGGAGGAATCCAGTGGTTTGTACTGGGTTGTCCACATCTGTCACATACAGCCCCGCAAAGGAACTTCCCAAGAGAGTATACAACACATTGCCTGTTCATCAACCAGCAGGTCAACAACTATGATGTAACTGCTTGCAATAACCAGGCCTGGGTTAACACAAGTGGCCTGTTTTTACTCTCTGCACAATCAAAAAGAAAAAAAAAACCCAGAGGATGATTGCTAGTAAAACAGGGCTATCAGGGCTTATGCTTCAGGATACCATCAAATGAAATAAAAAAAGAACTGTTTAATAAGAGGGAAAAGGGTGATAATAAGCCAACAATGGGGGCACAGCCATAGTAGGAAGGAACAGAGGACGCTGGCTGGGAGGGAGAGACCAGGAGCGACACTCTCCACACAGCTCATGGCAGAGGCCATGGTTTAAGTCACATAGTCTTACAAGGAAGATGCTTTTTCTGAGAAAACACGTGTCTGTTGTGTGTTGCCAGATCCCAACTTAAATATGCCCATGGAGGTCTGACTCTTAAAGCTACTGTGCTTCCATGGTTTTAGTCTTAAAATAGCATTTCTTATACCCGTAAATGTCAAGAGGAGCCTGAGGACCCTAGAGCTTTTATACTGGCCCACATGAGTGCCTCTTACAGATTCTCCTGAGATGAGAAAGATGAAGGCATAAAAATCAGACTTTGGTGTCCTCAGTTGTTCTATTAGCTCAACACACACCGTAAGGTGGGGACAGATTCTGCCCTGTCCTCTAGTCACCCCTGAGAAAGACAAGGTTTAGGCTGAGCCATGAAGGAATGGAAAAAATGCCAAATTCTGTAACAGATCAATTATTCAGTATTTAGTAAAAATTAGAGAGTTTGTAAAAGTAAAGACATGGAGCCTGTCATTAACTAACTGTATTATTTACATGTCCTAATGAAAAACAGAAAGTACACAAAAGATATTGCAAAGAGCTTAGTATTATCAGAGGTTTGGGTTGTTTTATGTACAATTCGGTATTAAACTAAAGACTCATTTTGAGAACAATGTAAAGTGAGCTCTTTCAACAATTGATCTTAAGCCATTTACCTCTCAGCATTATCTTATAATTATCAAACACTAAAACAAAAAGAAGCCTCCAGATACTCAATGAACTTAGGATTTACTTTTTAGAGAAATAATGATAGACAATATCCAAAAAGATAGCATAACCTTTAGACAGTCTGGTTTTTGTTTCTTTATAGATCTTGCTGTCTTTTTTTTCCTTTCCCAAATAACCACAATCCCCAAAAAATCAGTTTCTGGGATCAGGTATTTTTTCCCCACTCACTAGATCTACTATAATAAAGAGTGTTAACAGAAAATTGCAATTAGCAATGCCAGTAAAGTTAACATTGATATCATACTTTTAGGTAAGCTATTTTTATTTTCTAATCTTGTGAGATGACCAAATCATGTCCTATATATCCAATCCTGGCTTTAGATACTGAGTTCCTCAATAGCTATCCTGTTGCTTTCCAGCATGCTCTTCCTGCCAGTAATCATAATTCTGTATCTTCTGTGTGTCATGGCTCAACAGTGCTTATGTGGAAAATACTGACATGATGAGATTTTTCTTTTTATTATTATTTTTAAGCAGTTGTATCAACAAAGCAGTTTATGAATGCAACATATCTTGAGCAATGTCACCCCTTGTTTTGTGCCAGTATTGTAGGTCCAACTCAGGACCCAAGCCCTGTCCCTGACCTTTTTTTTGCTCAAAACTGGCACTCTACTACTTGAGCCACAGCTCTACTTGTGGCTTTTTGTTGGTTAACTGGACATATGAGTCTCACAGACTTTCTTATTGCACTGGCTTTGAACCATGATCCTCAGATCTCAGCCCTTTGAGTAGTTAGGATTATAGGCGTGAGCCACCAGTGCCCAACTGACATAATGACTTCTAAAGAAGGTATAGATTCTTTGGCTACAACAGTTAGAGATTGCTTTCTTGTGCCTATCAAACATTTTCATTTTTTAAAACCACATTTGATGATGTCCTGAAAACCTAATTAATGATAGCTTTGTGTATAAACAATTGTTTTGCCCTCAAGCTTTTCTCTCCTTCCCTAATTTTTGCTTTCAAAATAAAAAGCAATTTCAGAAGCAAAGGAAACTAGACATATAAATTCTGTACAAGTCCCTGTAATTCTCTAAAATTTGCCCACTGGATTATGGACATGATTCACAATGCTGGTCTTTGAGTTGTATCTTAATTAAAGCCTTTAGGATGGGGGTATAAATATGATTCTAGGACATTTTAACCATAGTTGTTAAAAAAAAAACCTAAGAGAGTGAGTGGTCTGATTTACAGCCTTAGTGAAGCCAGAGCATTGCTGTGTCTAATGTCAATAATTAGTAGCCTGTTTGATGTTTATGGAAAATGCTTCATTTGGGGCATACGAGGCTCAGTGGATTCAGAAGGGAGAAGCAAATAAAAGCCCTGTACTTGGCGTTGCTCTCTGTGGCCAGGGTTCTGCTAGAATTTAGAAATTCTTCTCACATAATCTGTTATTCTCCTTTTGCCAAAATCATAAACAAAGGAGCTAAAAATATGACATTAATACTGTTGACAAAAACCACAGGGATATTAAAAACATGAAAGAACGTGCACAGGCAGACAGACAGACAGACGTTCCGCCTCCTTCCCCCCCCCCCCCGCCTCCATCACTTAGAAAGCTACTGGTCCAGTCACTCTCAACTTCTTTCCTACTTTGAAAGACCATTTCTTTCCAACCCCTCCCCCACAGGCCTTCTCATTAATTTAAAGCCCTAGAGAACAATTGAAACAGGGCAGGCAGACATACCACACCTGTACTGTTTGTGGATGGATCTGTTATTACTTTCTTATCTCCTCCGTCTTTGCAAACAGATTTAATTTTGTAATTCATATAATGACTGTGATATAAAACCAAGCAAAAGAAAACAGCTGCTAATGGGGGAAAGCATGTGAGGGCCCACAGGGATGTCCTCAGTGCCTGGTACCTGGACCATCAGACAGCAGTAAGAGGGACCACCCCTACACAATTCTGACTTCTGCAACTTCAATTAATACAGACTTGATCTCTTCTTTTTAAAAATTGCTCCATCCTTTTATTTTGTGGATCCTGCGATCTGTCCTGCTCCAAGGGTAAAAACATGGCCCTCAGTAGTCAGATCAGAGTTCAGCCTCACTAGCACTTTTCCAGAGCTTCAGGGTCCCAGGTTCATAAGCCCATTAAGAGGCTGATTCTTTTATTCTGAAATGAGTTCAGAACCCTCATGACTTCATCCTTCCCAGTGTAGCCAGTGGCAAAGTTTGGCTGCTCTCCTTTTTCACTGTGTCAGTGTCAGCTCATAAAAGTGGGCCACTCCTCTAGGAGCAGCCTGGGGCAGCTCCACACTGGGAGCAGGAAGCACACTGATTTGTGGGACTGGCATAGAGTTGGATAGCCGCCAGCTTGCTCCCAGGGAGGCAGGGAGGTACAGTGTAAGAGTGGTAAGGAGCTGTGATGCTCACAGCATTGTGAGCATGTAGGCAGGAGGCCTATGAGTTCCAGGCTAGCCTCTGCTTTCTAAGGAGATCCTGTCTCAAAACAACCAGTAAGTCTCTTCAGCCTAGTAGTATTCACAAGGAATCCTGCTCTGCTACTTGCTAAGTGGGCTGACTCTGCTGCAACCTGCTTGTTTGGGGTTTAAATAGGAAGAGGAGTACAGCTTCTCAGCAGTGGGAGGAGGACATGGGTTCAAACAGAGAAAACTCTCACATCATAGCTGGTATATAATATGTGCTCAATGAGAGTCAGCCTGCTTTGCCAGCATTATCTAGTAAATGAGACTTGACTCAACCAATGATTCCAAAACACACTGCAAAATAAAAATGAAAGTGCTGAAAAAATAAGGAAATGAAAACGCATTTTTACTTAAAGAAAGCTCTCTAAAAGTGGCGTGCCTAAAAGTGGACTCCAAGGCACAGGATCCCCGCCCTCCCCAACTATCCACCCTCCAACCATAATGAAAATCAGTGTGCTGCAGCACAAGGCTCTGTGCTCCGTAGTTATCCTCTTCACTTATCCATGCAATAAATATTTATTGAACCCTATTATATATCTGGAAAGCTAACAGGCAGTTTGAAAAAAAAATAGCACATGAAACACAAAAGATACCCATCATATGGCATATGCAAGAGAGCAAACTAGAAAGTCAGTGCTTTAGGAAAGAGGGAATTGGACAATGGGTCTTGGCCTTCTCTGGTTCTAACTCCTCGCTCAGACCTGCAGGACTTCTACAAGCCACATTGAGCTGAGTGTACTCAGGCCAGGCCAGGAGTCCTTACGCCAGAAAGCTACCAAAGAGAGCCACCAGCTAAGTGTGAGGTATCATACTGGCTTGGAAGTCTCACACCTGTAATTCTAGCTACCCAGGAGGTAGGGATAGGATTGTGACTTTGAGACCAGCCCAGGAAAAGACAGCAAGGGTTTATCTCAAAAACAACACAACAACAACCACAAGGGCTAGGAGTGGTACAGCACTTGCCTAGCATGCGCAAGACCTTGACCAAGTTTAATCCCTAATAACCACCTCCTCCCAAGTCTTACTCATCATGTAGACCAACAGCCTACATAACTTCTAGGATCCCTGCAAAGGACACTACAGAGGCAGGAGCAACCCTTAGGTCTTCAAAGTCTCAACTGGAAAGTAAGCTTTGAACCAAGATCTGAACCAAGATGAGGAAGGGAGCCATGTGGACAGCCGGGCAGAGCAGTCAGGAGATAAAGGCCTAAGGACACTGTTTAAGGATCCTACTTTGCCTGTTCAGGGCCTCGGGCAGGTAACCGGAACAGAGGGCAAGGAATGCTGCAGACAGAGGATCAGAAACACACTGGAGGTACAAGCCACACAGAGCCTGAGTGGAGGACTGACATGCCTTGACTGGTTTTAAAAGGCTCACTTGCTTTCTGAGCCTGCAGACTTCGAGAGAGGACACAGAAAGGGCAGTGAGCAGGCTACTGCAGTCATCCCTCTGAGTCAGTGCAAGATGGACAAAGTACTTGCAGTGTTTTAATTAACAAATAAATCCTATGTCCGGTGATGTTATATAACCTGTGCTTTGCCATCTTAGCAGAAGCAAAAAGAAACCACAAGATATTCTCTGATTGATAGCATCTGCTGTTGATTCCTCAGGGAGGGGGTGAAAGAAAAGGAAAAAAGCAATCAGGGACAAGGGCTATGAGTCAGTCTCCCTCCCTTCCAATGGCTGCTCTGGTGTTATCCCATAGATCTCTGCCCTGAGAAAGCACAGTGGTGAGTCTCGCTGTAGGGCAGTGTTCCCCAAGGGCATGGCTGCCACTTCCCATTGCAGGGTCTGAGGACCCCTTCCTGATAGAGCAGCAGGCATAGAGGCTGCCCTGTGGTAGGCTGAGGCAATACTCCATTGAGCCCATCCGGCAAGTGGGAGCGCTGGTGTGCTGAGTTTCTTCTGCTCTGTTTACAGTCCCTGCTGGAGATGAGGAGCTTATTTTTAGCCATCATGTGATTCTCCAGTATTTTCCAGGCTCTGCTTGAGTCACTCTAGTTTCAGAGAATTTTTCATAGGGAAGAAAAACGCAGTAAAGCACTTCGCATCTTGAAATGGCTCAGATCTTAAAAATGTGAACTTCTAAATACTTATTTCATCCATGGTATGCATTTGCTTGCAATAACTGCGGACTTTTCATGCCTCTCATATCTTGAAACATATCATGTATCAAATCCAATCACCATCTTAGTTTCAATTCTGATTTTTAATTGCTCCCAGAACAAGAGAAATGTTGAGTGTCCCTTCACCCCAACAATCCTTTTGGGCAGCAGCCCTTACCTGTTTGTTACAGAAGAGAAGGGAGTGGCTGAAAAAGCCCAACTGGCAGAGCTAGCCCCAGAAAGATAAGGGTTTGGTTGCCATGACAACCATCACGTTGCCACTGTATTTGAAGTATATGACACTCACTTAAGCAAAAAACTTATAAACTATGATGGCCATTTTGGGATATAAAAGTATTAAGTTGCTTGATGTTTTACCTTTAATTTCAGTCAGAATCCCTGTTGATATACATTGTCTGTTTTCTGATGGTGGCAAGCCTGTACTTTTCCAGTAATGCTGTCTTATCCAGACTTCCCAGAAGAGACCTGGACTGAGAGGCCACAGAGCTAAGGAGGTGAGAACTTCGGGCACAGCCCACTCAATCACCCACTCTCCCTCACTTAGGTCAACTGGCTCTTACCCTAGGGTTCTCTGCTTCTAAATGCAAGCCAGATATGTGGGTACTGGTTTATTTTCCATTTCCTTCCCATTTCTGACTAGTCATCAATGTATGTCAGTCATGTCTCCCTAAATTCTCAAAACCCACATGACCGCCACCTTCACCTAGACCATCACCTAGACCATCACTCTCCCATGTGGTCAATCTGTCCTCTGGATTACAACCATACGTCTTCTAATGTGTTCTCTTTGAGGCAGAGCACATTTTAATAAATCTTTCAATGGCTGCAACAATCTCCATTATAAAGCATAGACTCTAAACCTTTGTGAGCAACAGATTAAAAAAAACTTCAATTCCAATAATTTCTGCTTCCTTGTATTCACATATTTGTGTAGCACTCTCCCCTTCAATGTGCGTGTGTGAGTGTGTGTGTGTGTGTGTGCGCATGACGTGCCTCTAACCAAAACAAGTACAGTGAAGGGATATCATTCCTTCCAGTGCATCACTATATTCAAGAATCTGATTTGTTGGCAGACAATCTAGACACTTTCTCTACTGGCCTCAAAGAAGGAGCTGCTACAAAAGAATGCAGGCACCTTGTTGGTAAGGCCCACGTGCAAGGAGGTACAAGAGGCCCCTAGGAACTGAGAAAAGCCTCTAGCAAGGAACCAAAGCCTCAGTCCTACAGATGTAAGAAATGTGCTAACAACTTGAGAGCCTGGAAGTGAATCTTTACCCAGCTGAGTCTTTGATGAGATCACAGCCTAGCACATACTTGGATTGAAGTCTGGCAAGACCCAAAGCAGAAAGCTAGCTAAGCTGTGCTTGCATGTTAAAAGTCTGTGAGAAATTCTTTTCAAAGCTGCTAAATTTCTGATTTTCTTTCTTTTTCCTTTTTTTTTTTTAAAGCAGTAACAAGGGCCCTGTACCTTTACAGACTCACGTCTCAAAATATCCACAGGAAACATGCACTCCAATGAACTAAGCACCTTATCTCTTAGATTCAGCATTCTGTTCTGTCTGGCATGCTCTTCACCACACCCTTTATCTGGTGGACTTCTATTCATTCCTTGAGTTTCAGTTGAACTTCAAATTTCCCAGGAAACCTACACAGGATATGCAACAGCAGCTTAAGTGTCCTTCCTATCTTCCCTTAGAGCCCTCTCTTTGCTTTACTGTCACTGTCAACTTTTCCCAAGAGGTAGTGACTTCCCTGCAAGCAGGGGTCTGGTTGGAATCTCTGTGTATCTTTAAGATCCTTTATAGTGTCCCAACAAATACTTGGGAGACTAAAGGAAGGGAAGACTACCAAGTAAAGCATTCACAAATAGGACAAGGAGCTATATATTATTATAAGAAATATTTTCTGTTCGGTGCCAGAAGAAAATGCCTAGAATTCTAGCTACCCAGGAGTCTCAGATCTGAGGATCATGGTTGGAAGTCAGCCTAGGCAGACAAATCCTCAATTCTCTTGTCTCCAATTAACCAGCAAGAAGCTAGAAGTAAAGGCATGGGTCAAGTGGAAAAGTCTAGTAAGTGTGAGGCTCTAAATTTTAACCCCTGTACCAACCAAACCAAACCAAACAACAAAAGCCCTAAAAAAATCAGCAAAATAAGCTGGTGTCTATTCTGTACAACATACTGAATATTAAAGGAAGGTACTACTAAAAAAGAAAAAATAGTCTCCAGTAACCTGTAATATATGGCTTATAGAAACTGAAAGAGAATGCTCTAGTCTTTCTCTTTTGAAAACTAACAATGTCTAATGTAAGTCTGAAAAGCAAAACTCACTTTCCTATGCCCAGAGAAAGGGATGTCAGTCTATCCCAGTAAAACATGGTTTATAAACAACTTAACGAATCCAGGTAACAGCTTACTAAGAATAACTCAATGCTTGTTAGGCTTTTGTTTTTGTTAGTTGTGGGGCTTGAACTCAGGGCCTGGGTGCTGTCCCTGAGCCTCTTTGTGCTCAAGGCCAGTTTTCTACCACTTAAGCTACAGTGCTAACTTCCAGTTTTTGAGTGGTCAGTTGGAGATAACTGTCTCATGGGGTCTTTTCCACCCTGGCTGGCTTTGAACTGTGATCCTCAGTTTTCAACCTCCTGAGTAGCTAGGATGACAGGCATGAGCCACTGGTACCCAGCTCCAGTGCTATTTTAAAGGGGCTACCATGATGGCTTCTTAGTGCAGTCTCCAAAACAGGGCCTTGTGACAGGAAATGGAAAATGCATGCCAATTTTGTCTCAGGGGTTTTACTTTTTACATCCAAATCCCTCAGACCATTTGTCCAGAGAGATATGTGAATGGAAGGATTAAGAAACTAGAGATTAGTAATCCTACTAATCTAGCTCAGGATTTTGGGCATTATACATGCTTCCTTTGGTGTTGATAAGAGGCCAGGGACAAGTGGCCTTCCAGTTCCTGCATTTAGTAATAATATGGCAACTCTCTCTGACTTGAAATCCTATTGTAAGTGGGAACATTTTCAAAATATAGAAGCTCTTTTCTAAGCAAAAGAAAACTGCAGGCTGTATTCTGTTGTTTTAAGCATTAGCAGTACTAAAAAATTCGTTTTCTTCTATATACTATACAATCTGAATTTGGTTTGTGAAAACCTACCGTGGTTCAGTATTGCACAGAGAGGAGGTAAGAACAGAAAGTGCAAGGCCACATCTGTGATATGTGAGAGGTAATCTAATAAAAAGTTTAAAAGTATAGGCTCTAAAGTCAGTATCAATCCTGAGTCCCTTACTTACGGTGATCCTGGCAGGATTCTCCGTACACTATCCTGGACTTAGTACTTAGTTCAGTACTGTCTTGTAGTTTTTTAAACTCTAAAATGAGGTCATTAGTGATTTAACTTTTAGGTTTGTTGTGAGGCTGAACTGAACACATACTAAATATTTATAACCATTGGTGGCACTGTCTATGTACTCAATAAATATTCACTAAAAACACAGGTGACAGTGGTTCACATCTGTAATCCCAGCTACTTGGGAGGCTGAGATCTGGGAATCTTGGTTTGGAGCAAGCATGGGAAGAAAGGTATGAGAGACTCCATTTCCAATTAGTCAGCAAAAAAGCTGGAATGGAGGTAAAGTTCAAGTGGTAGAACACTAGGTGAGAATAAAAATGCAAGCACAAGGCTCTGAGGTTATGCCTATATACATCAGCTATCATGAGGATCACTGACTCCATTAAAATGCTCTATTTCCCTTAAATTTCATGAAAAAAAATCTGTGCACATTCATTTTAATTACTAGCTGGATGCTAGTGGCTCATGCTTGTTGTAATACTAGCTACTCAGGAGGTTGAGACCTGAAGATCGCAGTTTGAAGCCAGCTGAAGCAAAAAAGTCTGTGAGACTCTTATTAATTTATCACCAGAAGTGGAGCTCTGACTCCAGTGGCAGAGTGCTAGCCTTGACGAAAAACGCTCAGGGAGCTCAGGGACAGTATCCAGGCCTGGTGCGAGCGCATACGCACGCACGCGCACACGCGCGCACACACACACACTCACACTCACACACACACAGAGTTATACAATAATAGCTTTATAATTGTTTATAAGTTTTAATCTCTAGGCTTTACAAGACTGTAGTTAGAAAAAAAACAACACAAATGCTTTGATTTTAAAAGGGCAAAATAATTAGGAAATACAAATTGAATTAGTATCATCTTTCAAAAATAGTGTCTCAGTAGGCAAACAACAGGACAGAAATGCAAAATATATGGCTCTTCCACACACTGTCAAGAGATTCCCACTGGAAACTCTTAATTTTCATGTGTTTCTGCTCTTCTCTATACCCTGTGTTTGCAATTATAGGTATTCTGTCTCATGGCAAGGCAAAGCTTTACTCACATGCTCCGTTGTGGTTTTATCATCCTGAGGGGTAGGTGTTATGGGTGGATGTTTTGTGTCCCTTACCCTCCCAATTCACGATCCCCAATGAGACTGCACTAAGACATGGAGCACATTTAGAAGGTGATTAGGACATGAAGGCACAGTCTAGATAGCAATGGAATTCCTACCTGTAGCTGAGGCCCAAGGGAGCCTGCTTGCTTTTATCACCTGAAGAGCCAACAGTAGCTACCATATATGAACAATGCTCATGAGAAATGTGTTTTTTTTTTTTTCGAGATATGGAATCTTCCAGCACTCTGTTCATGGACATGCCGTCCCCAGAACTTAGGAGGATTAAATTTTTATTGTTTATATAGCCAAATTGGAAAAAGTAGGGAAATTCAGTTGTTCTCCAGGAAGAAAGTATCGTATGGCAACCAGTGTCATATGATAGAACTGAAAGAGCAAAACCCACTTATACTTCTTCCAGGGAGGAGATCTCCTCTAAGAATTCACTTGGCTGCGCCATTAAAATGTTTCTTTATGATTTTTCCAGGTCTCAGTGCACCTAAGGGAGCAGCCACTAAGTGTTATGTAGCTGAGAGATAAGTTAGTTTCTTAATATGAACAAGCCAAAGGCACAGAATGTCAATATGGGCCAAGGGTTGAGCAAAAGGTATAATAAACATTGTTCTATATCATATTGAGGATGGTTAGCATATTTTGGAAAAGAAGCTTTGTCAGTTATGATGTTGGTAAGAAATGGACTTCCTTCCTGTATTGGTCTTTGAAGGGATGGGTAGCGGATGGAGGGCCTGTGTCTAACTGAGTGAGGAGGTGGAGATAGCAGTATCAAGCAGGTACCTGCTGGGAAGTTGTTAGAACAAATAAAAATGTCTCATCTTGATGGGAAACCATGACAGGGCAAAAGGGTCCCTGTGCCTTCTCTACAGGGTCTGGGAAAACGAATACCATCATGAACACCTTTTTTCCCTAGTGCCGATCCTGGGGCTTAAACTCAGGGCCTGGGTGCTGTCCCTGAGCATTTTTTTAACAGACTAGCATTCTACTAATTGAGCCACAGCTGACTTTTTTTTTTTTGCTGGTCCTGGGGTTTGAATTTAGGACCTGGACACCATCTCTGAGCTTCTTTGTGGTCAAGGCTAGCACTCTACCACTTGAGTCACAGTGCTACTTCCAACTTTGAGTAGTTTATTGAAGATAAGAGTCTCGACAAGAAATGTACTCATTACCTTACTCATGTAACTGTAACCCCTCTGTACAACATCTTTATAATAAAATAAAATAAAAGAGTCTCACAGACTTTCTAGCCAAGGCTGGCTTTGAACCGTGAGCCTTAGATCTCAGCCTCCTGAGTAGCTATGATTATAGGTGTGAGTCATTGGCACCCAGCTCATTTTTGGCTTTTTGATAATTATTTAGAGATAAGAATCTTATGGACTTTCTTTTCTCAGCCTTGGCTGAAATCCTCAAATCTTAGCATCGACAATAGTTAGGATTACAAGAATGAGCCAATATGAACCACCCAACCATAAACAGTTTTCATATAAGAGGAGATATAAAAAAACACATTTTTTAGAATAAATTATGGCTTTGGGTGAGATCAGTACTGTGGTTAAAAGGTAGATTTTTCTCAAAAGATACATGGTGATTTGCATCTCAGTAATATTAAAGAAAAGGAAATCCTTCATTAAGGCCCAGGCCTCAGGCAAAGGTTAGGATTCTGCAGTAATTTAACTTCTTGACTGTTCAGGTTCTGGTTAAGTGCTGGTTAAATAAAAAGCATCATGCCTCCATCAGAAAGAATGACATTGCCCCATTTGTTAGGAAATGGAAAGACTTGGAAAAAATTATATTAAGTGAAATAAGCCAGGGCCAGAGAAACATAGGTCCCATGGTTTCCCTTATTTGCAACAACTAGTATATGTCTGAGTCAAGCAGAAAAGGTCAGATAAGTTGATGTTAGGGGAATTAACCCCAAGATAAGTATTCAAATGTTTTTTTTCTTTCATGCAATTGTTTCTAACACATTTATAAGATGATTTCTATGTTGCTTTGTATGTCCCTCCCCCATGATATAACCCCTGCTTTCACTGTATTTGATGTTGGTATAATTTGTGGAGGGGAAGGGAAAAAAACCAAATCGTTTAACTAGGGATACAGGTAGACCAATTGCAACAATGAGATGTACAAGTCGTTATGTCGAAAAACGAACTTTACAACTTTGGTGGGGGGGGATCGGGTAGGGGAAGGTGGGGGGAGGATGGGAAGGGATGGGAAGGGGAAACAAAGAGGAGGCAACAATGTTTGATAAGAAATGTACTCGTTATCTTGCCCATGTAATTGTAACTCCTCTGTACAGTATTCTCACAATAAAAAAAATAAAAAGCATCAACATGTTTTGTAGCAATATTAACAAAATCCTGTCTATACAATGTTAACTTCACAATATCCAGTATACAATGCAAAAATTATTTTCTATACACAGGAAAAGATAATTAGCAGATGACAATTGTGATGTAGCTAGGATAGTAGAGTGAGGAGATAAGTAATTTAAAGCAGTTACCATAACCATGCTCAGTGAACTAAAGGAAAATATGTTCATAATGATTAAAAAGGTAGGTAGACTTAGCAGAAAAAGTAAAAACAAACAAAAAAAGTTTAAAGACTGAGAACTAAGGCAGGATGTTGTGACACACACCTGTTAGCCTAGTTACTTGGGAGGCAGAAAAAGGAATATTTTGGTAAAAGGTCAGCCTGGGGGCCCAAAAGACCTTATCTCAAAAAACAAGCTAAACACAGTGCAGCTTCATGGGAGGTAAAGGTCGGAGGATCCTGGACCAAGGGCAATATTGGACAAAAACACAAGACATTATCCAAAATATAACTAAAGAAAAAGAAGAGGAAGAAAAAGAAGCAAAGGAGTAAGAGGAAGGCTGTTCATGACTCAAGTGGTAGATCACTTGCCTTAGCATGCAGAAGGGCCTGTATTCCAAATCCTAGTACTGCCCCCTCTCCCAAAACTCCCCCCAAACCCAAACCTGAAAAACACAACAACTAAAATATTGACATGGAGAAGAAATGAGGTTAAGCTTGAATATACGTGAACAGAAATCATCTAATCTAAGAAGAGAAAACAAACACTGGGAAGAAATCAACATCACATCAAAAATCCATGGCATGGCTTCTAAAGCTCCAGCATATGTATAAACAGAGTCCTAGGAGAGCTGGATGGAAAGAATGGAACTGAGAATGTATCTGAAAAAATGCTGCAGAAAACTTCTTGCAGACATAAACTTATAGTTCCAAGAAGTGTATTAAATGATGATTAGGCATATCAGTCATATTATATTTAATTGCATTAAATATAAGTGTGCTAAACAATCAAAAGGCAGATCACCAAAATGAATATACAAGACTATCATATGGTAATATAAAATACAATTTAAATGTAAAGTCAAAGGTAAATGGAAAGTTAGCTTATCACATGGAGCTATATGAAGCAAACAGTAGGTATAACAAAGCTAAAGAGGCTATATTATTAAAATAAAATAGCTTCTCTTTATATGTATGTATGGGGGTTGAACTCGGGGCTTGAGAACTGTCCTTGAGCTTCTTTTGCTCAAGGCTAGAACTCTACCACTTGAGTCACAGTACCACTTCTGGCTTTTTCTGAGAAATTTGTTGGAGATAAGAGGCTTATGGTCTTTCCTGCCCCAGCTGGCTTCAAACCAAGATCCTCAGATCTCAGCCTCCTGAGTAGCTAAGATTACAGGTGTGAGTGATCAGAAGCTAGCTAAAATAAAATTTTAAGACAAAGAATATTTAAAAAAACATAAGCTCAACTCAACAAAATGACAATAATAATGAATATGGATGTAGCTCAGAATGGAGCAGTAATAAAGCAGAAAGCAAAAGTAGATAAAATTAAAAAGAAAATAGACAATTTCAAAATGCATTAGGAGAACTTAACATTTTTTGCAGCTACTACTAGAAATAGGCAAAAAAAAATCCTGTCAAACCCATGCAGGATATAAATAATTATATTAATTACCTTGAGCATACAGATATTTCTAAAATACAACCAACTACAGAATATACATTTTTTTCCAAATCCATGTGGTACAAGAACTAAGAGAACCCATACTCTGGGCCACAAAATCATAGCTATTCTTAAAAAACAAAACAGAAAAATAAAGTAAAAGTAATTTTCCTTTCCCATATGAAGGTGAGGGGTGATGTTTACTTAAATTGTAGATGCCAAACAAATGCTCATACACTGCTAACCAAATAAACATGGTCACATCAAAAGGATATTTAATACAGTCTTACAGGATCCAAAATAAAAGATAATTGAGTGAGTGTTCAAATTTTCAACAGATTAAAATAAAAGTTAGAGTTTATTTAAATCTACATCTAGGGATTTAATAATGATTATCCAAATATCTGATTTTATTATACTTCTTAGGTTGCTTCTTTTGTGAAACCACTTCTCTAGGATTTTTATTAACCTGATTTGAAGGCGGAAACACTGGTCTCTAAGGAAAAGAGAAAAGCTCAGACTCAATTCCCATAGCAACTCTAAATCCATCACACTATATTTGTATATGGGAGTTTGAGTTAAATGCATTAATATATGTGAATTTGCAATATGTCTAAGCTATAGTTGCTATAGAAACCATAACTCTGAATTTCCTTTTAAGTTTAGTAAGTGTTCACACATAAAAAGTGATCTCCCCAGGCAGCTATCTTGAGTTGCAGATATGGCTCATAGCAATATATGTATAAATGTCATGATTCACAATGAAGTATGCACTTAATGTGTATCTATCATGTGAAATGTATGTTCTTAGGGCAAAAGCAAATCAAGATGTAACTCATCAAACTGTAGACAGAATAAAATTCGCCTGGCAGTCTTCTACCTTTATGTGGCACCTGTTACACTGAAGTTGGTTATAGTGTAGTAGGTCAGTCAACTATACACAAACACCAAACTACTTGATGGCTTCTCTGAGTCCACGGAAGAGAAGCTTTTATTGCTATTGAAGTGGTGGGGAAATCTGGCATGTAGTCACAAAACATCAAGGATACAGAATGTATCTATGTTTATACAAAGAACCAGCTGGGGTGTGTGGCAATGCAATCTAAGTAGTCTGGATAATATAAATGCACTTTTTTTTTTTGGTGCCAGTACTGGGGTTTGATTCAGGGCCCAGTCCTTAGCATTTTCTCTCAAGGCTGGTGCTTCATTCGAGTCATAGTTCCACTTCCAGCTGTTTGCTGGTAACTGGAGATAAGAGTCTCCTGGACTTTCCTGCCCAGGCTGGCTATGAATCATGATCCTCATATCTGTCTCTTGAGAAACTAGGATTACAGGTATGAGCCACTAGTGCCTGACAAAAAGCACATCCCATCTTCCCTCCGTGCCCCCCGGCCTCCCCCGCCTGCTATAATGAAAATCCTAAGGTCTCAGGTATTACACATGTTGTGGACAGCTGAGAAATGGAGCTATTTTAATTTTTAAGTGGAGTCCACACTGTTAGGTTCTTTCATAAGATTTTAACAAGTTTACGTCTGTGTGTGTGCGCGTGTGTGCGTGTGCACCCTGGGGCTTGAACTCAGGGCCTGAGACTGTTCTAGAGTTTCTTTTGCTCAAGTGGCACAGTGCTAGTCTTCTGAGAAAAAGCTAAGGCTAATAATTGGAGATGCAAGTCTCATGGACTTTCCTGTCTGGACTGGCTACTAACTGTGATCCTCAGATCTCAGCTTCTCGAGTAGCAGGGATTATAGGAGTAAGCCACTAGTGCCCAGCTTTTTTCTGTTTTTAAAAACTACAGGTCCCATGGTTTCCCTTATTTGCAATATCTAGTATATGTATGAATCAAGCGGAAAAGGTCAGATAATGTGATGTTAGGAAAATGAACCCTTAGATATGTATTTTAATGTTTTTTCTCTCATACATGTGTTTCTAACGCATTTATAAGATTATCTCTTTGTTGCTTTGTATGTCCCTCCCCCACAGTATAACCCCCGCTTTCACTATATTTGATGTCAGTATAACTTGTGGAGGAGATGGGGAAAAACAACTTGTTTAAGGATTCAGGTGGACCTGTTGCAACAATGAGAAGTACAAATTGTCATGTCAAAAACGAGCTTTACAATGTTGGTGGGGGGGGAAGGATTGGGTGGGGGAGAGGGGGGAGGGGGAGGCTGGGAAGGGAGGTGAAAGGAGGAGGCTCCAATGCTTGGTAAGAAATGTACGCATTATCCTGCCCATGTAATTGTAACCCCTCTGTACAGTATGTTCACAAATAAAATAAAATTTAAAAAAAACCCAAAAAACCCAAAAAAACTGATGCTTGGACTCTCTTGGTTCCTACCTCTTTACATTTAGATTAAGAAAGAGCAAATCAGCTCTGGATAAGTACCCTAGAAACTCTCTCATGAATAAAGTGCATTAATTTTATAGCTTAGACTTTATAACATGTATTCTGACTCTAGAAGACATTTTATCTTATATTTTTTTTGGCTTGTGTTCCCAATATCTGGACACATGACTTCTAGAACAATGAGCCCTTAATTTTTTTTATCCTATTAGGGCTTTTAATAATAATGTTCTACATGTGACGTCTATCCTGCTGTAACTGTTCTCCGGTATAAATTTATTATCTCACAATGTTCAATAGCCAAACATTATTTATTTATTATTATTATTTTTTCCAGAGCTGAGGACCGAACTCAGGGCCTTGCATTCACCAAGCAGGAGCTCTTCTGCTGAGCTAAACCCCCAGCCCCTCAAACATTATTTATTAAGAAGGGAGTGGTTAATTTGTTTTCTGAAAATATCCCTTCTCCTTGATTAAGGTAATGAGGTAAACATGGTCCAGGAATTAGGAAAACAGCTCTCAGGAATTACTGCATTCTGGATCTTTAAAAACAAAATTTATTATCTGTTGACTTTAATGGGTTTCTTGAGCTTTGTCACCTGAGAGTTTTAAGCTCTGGAAAATATGTATTTCTCTTTCAGGTTCAAATGGCACAAGTTTCTATGCAGCTTTTGTGAGATGAGGAGGGGATTCCTGGCAAATGAGGCCAGGCCGCCGAGCAACAGCCTCATTTGCAGGAGGAGGAATGTTAGAGCCAAGGTTAAAAAAAAAATTAAGGCCATGTTATGAGATCTAATTTCACTAGTAAAACATGAAACATAGCAGCTGAGTTTTATCATGGATCTGTCCTTCTCTAACAGCTCTAGAAAATGACATTAAGATGAAAAATGTCAGCCACCATTTTCTCCTCTCCTTGTCCTCCCACGCCACGTGTTCCTAGATTCCAAATGCTGGGGAAGACCATCCTCCTCTCTGCTCTAGGTCCAAGACTGATAAAAGGTACTGTAATTAAAGCACATGGCCAACTTGACTATATGAATTTTTCCTTTCCAAACTTCATAGTTTTTTTTTTTTTCTGGCCAGTCTTGGGGCTTGAACTCAGGGCCTGGGCACTGTCCCTGAGCCTCTTTTGCTCAAGGCTAGCTAGCACTCTACCATTTGAGCCACAGCACCACTTCTGGTGGTGCTTTTTCTGGTTAGTGGTCTTGAGGAATTGAATCCAGGGCTTCATGCATACGAGGCAAGCACTCTACCACTATGCCACATTCCCAGCCCGTGTGTGTGTGTGTGTGTGTGTGTGTGTGTGTGTGTGTGTATGTGTGTGTGTGTGTGTTTAAACAAATATTTCCCATCACTTCTGCTCTGAGGACAAAAGAAAATCTTCTCTTTAACCCTCTGACCTCATTTTCTCCTTCTTGCTTCAGCGTATCTTGCTCTAGTTTCTCCATCTCCAACTTTGTTTCTTTCTTTTTGTATTTTCAATTATTGTTTCTCCATGGATTTCTCTTCCATCTTATAAGCCTGATATTTTTTCCTTTCCAAAAACTAAACTGAAGCAGATAAACACCATTTTCCTCCCAATCTCACTTCTTGAATTTGTTCTTTTTCCTATAGTAAAACGTTCTTACTTTCTTTAATAATTCCATGACAAATTTGTGAAAGGCTGAATCTACTCCTACTCTGTCACTGTTGTAATCCTCATGGCAAATTGCTACAACCAGGGGTAAGCTCTCAGCATCTTAATGGACCAGTTCTCTGAAGGACTATTAATCATCCCCTAGGAATCAGATTTCCTTGACCTATTTTAAGGATTCATCCACTTTCATATTTCCATAATTAATATGCAGCACTGTTGGCCACCCTCTTCCTAGAAGTTTCCTACTGTTTGTTCTCTGTTACTGAGGTATCCTGGTTTTCTTTCATTTTTTTTTCCTTCTTCTCTTCCCTTCCTGTTCGCTCTGGTTTTCTTTTTTGTCTCCTGTTTTTCTTACTTCTCTTTTCCCTTGCCCTTTGCCTTTCCTCTTCCCTTTTCTGGCTTTCTTTTGGATCTTCATCTTTTCTCTTAACCTTGCTTTTCCTGCTTTCTCCTTACATGTATGCATGGATTCTCAAAGATCTTAGTTTTCTTTTCTACAGAGATCACCCATTCTACTGAATTTTTCTACTGAATCACTTCCAAGCGGTGCAATCCAATGGACTCCAACAGACCTCATGTTACATGAATTCTCAGTAGATTCAGAGACTGGAGGATTATTTTGCTTCCTTCTTTTTGCTTTCCTGACACATCACTCCCTAGTTTCCTCTAATCTTCCTAATCTTCCCAGACAAGCTGTTCCCTCTCGTTAGCTATGGTAGTCAGAGTTCAAGATTCCCACTCCCCAGCCCTCCCCTCCCCCCCCTCCCCCAGTGATTTGGGGCTTAAACTCAGGGCCTAGGGGTGGTCTGATCTCTAAGCCTTTTAAATCAAGGCTAGTGTTTAACCACTTGAGCCACAGCTCCACTGCTGGCTTTTTGGTGGCTAATTGGAGGTAAGAGTCTCACAAACTTTTCTGTCCCGACTGGCTTCAAAACACGATCCCCAGATCTCAGCCTCCTGAGTAGCTAAGATCATAAGCATGCTCCACTGGTGCCTAGCTAAGGCGCTCCCTTTTTAGAGACTGTATTCAATCTTTCCCTCCAGTTCCACACTCTCAGAGCCACTCTCCCCAATGTGTACACGGGCACACATGCACAATACCCATAAATTGTCAACTTAGATTTCCTCTTAGATGATGCAAAGAAATTTCCAGATTTCTTTCCAAATCTGCTTTTCTTTTAGTACTTCCTGAACAATATCCCCATCCTTCCAAGTGTGTGAGACAAACCAAGAAGTCATTCTTAACACTTTCCTCCCTTTCATATCAGTATCTACCATTACTAATATCCAACCTATTTTATCTTTTATATATCTTCCTGGCTTATCTATTTATTCCTATTTTAATTAATCCAAATGAATAAAAATGCATCTAAAATGCTGGCAAATAAATTTATCAATCCTGTTATCTTTATACTTTTGAAGTATTTTAATACTTTTAAAATGCCAGATTGACAGTAGTCTGAGTTTTCCTGAACTATGCCTATCAATACAGAAATAAATGGGGGAAAAGGCTCCTTCTTCTTCTTTTTTTTTTTTTGTCAGTTGTGGGGCTTGAACTCAGAACCTGGGTGCTATCCCTGAGCCACAGGACCACTTGAGGTTTTCTGGTGGGTAATTGGAGAGTACAGTCTCACAGACTTTCCCACTCAGTCTGGCTTCAAACTGTGATTCCCAGATGTCAGTCTCCTGAGTAGCTAGGAATACAGGTGTGAGCAACTGGTGCTTAGCAGAAATAGGTTTAGTAACAGTAAGGAAAACAATGGTTACACAGTTATCCATACCCAAGTGGTGCTATTAGCCATTTCTCACCCGTCCTGATTCTGGGTAGGGTATAAATAAGAGATTTGAATAGGGAACTGATTTTATAGGTTTGAACAATGGGCTCTACACTTGGAATTGAAACAAATGGCTCTGGAGCTTTCACTGTTTAACTTTCCAGTATCCAACTGGTGTTTAGAATAGTGACAGTTCCAGAAGAACATGTTTTACTAAGCAAAGTCTGCTTTTTTATGGAAAGGATATTTATAATATATTTTAGGAAGTCTATTTTTAAAGTTTAAAAAAATTTAAAAATTAAAAAAAAAACTGAAGCTCTAGGTATTTATCCTCAATGACTTCACTAAATGAGATATCATTCCATTTCACTTTGCCATATAGAAAACTGACACTGTCTCTACAGGGGACAAGATCATAAAATTCCTTTGACAGATGAGAAGTAATGATTGAGATTTAACTTCATAAATCAATTCATATTATGGGCTATACCACCAGTAAAAATATTTCAGGCAAAATCTAAACAAGACTACTTGAATTTTCTCAGAGAAACTAGATGTATTTTTTTAGCAACCTCTCTCTGTGATATCTGCTTTTTTTTTTTGTCAGTCATGGGGCTTAAACTCTGGGTCTGGGGGCTTTCCCTCATCTCTTTAGCTCAAGCCTAGTACTCTACCACTTGATTCACAATGCCACTTCTGGCCTTTTCTGTTTATGTGGTGCCTCATGCATGCGAGGCAAGCACTCTACCACTGAGCCACCTTCCCAGCCCTCCTCCCTTTTTTTCTTAGTAGTTTAAATCAAGATCATTAGATGTATGACAAATGCGCCATAGGAAGATTAGTGTGGTCACACAGACTATAATAAAAACCATTGTAAGGCATTAAACATTGACGACTGTGAAGAATCAAATCATAAACACAGTGAAATGCAGGAGGGTGTGAAGTGAACCAGTTTCCCATTTTTTACAATGGAGGTGATTCCTTGAGTTCATTGTGACAATACCTGCTGTGGGGGAGTTTGCATGGTGAGACTTCTTGGGAAGGTTGAAAATCTGCTCGCCAGGGTCAGGGGGAGGAATTGCATCTTGCCCTTGCCGAGCCTCCACAGGGTCATACTCCTTCCCATCGTAGTTAGCGTCGTAGAATTTCTTAAACCACTGAATGAAATCCAGGTTGTCCTGGAAACGACCTTTCACTAGCTTCTCCACTGGAATCACCTGCAATGGGAAATGAGCGTGAGCCATGAGCCTCAGGCTGGCTGGTATTTAATACAACTCTAATGCTCCCCTAAACATGCCCACTTGCCTGCAGTTCACGCTCTCCTTCTCAGCGAGGTGTACACTAGAATTAACATGATCTTTTTCGTGTAATATGGTGAAAGCACTTATCCAAGAAACACCTAGTTGGGTGTCTAAGAATATTTAATGCTTCTGAACTAAAAAATGATATATTCTTTTCTGTTGAGAGGGACTGATCTGCCAGGTATGGTGGTATACACCTGAGGCAGGAGGATTTTGAGTTTGAGGACAGCCTGGGCTACAAACAGTGAGGCCCTTTCTCATTTAAAAAAAAAAAAGCAAATAAAATCAAACAAATCATTTAGAAAAGAAAAGAAAAAAAGAATAAAAGAGGAGCTTATAGAATTCTTATTGTTAAAGCATCTCCCATACAGACACAGGCCTGGGAGGTTATACTGTTTCAAGATTGATGGCTTTTCCTATTAGTCACACTTGACTCAGTTGTATTGGAGTAAATGCTTATAAGGATTATAATTACTAGAGAGTACCAATGAATAAGATTCAAGTCAATACAAATGGATACCAAGCCAATGGTTCCTATGAAACAAAACGAGCTTTCCCAGAGCTCATTTACAATATAAAAAGACAAGTATGAAAACAACTAACCTCAATCCAGGGCCCAGAAATTCTTGGACCACCCAGAAACATAGCTCCCTGAGAATGGAGAGGAAAAGAGCTGCAGGCTGTCTAGGGGTTGAGGAGAGGTGCCCCGGGGGGACAAGGCACACAACATTCACATGGGTTCCCAAGACAGGAAGCTAAGCATTTCATGGGGCAACCTTGCCCACTGCAACCAGAAGGCTCTATAAGTATTCCCAATAGGTGGCTGACATTAATATGGGAAGGCATTGGAATTATGACCAAGAAAAAAATGGGGTTGGATTACTTAGCTGAAACTGATCAGGCCACTATTTTCAAAAGAAAATGGAAAGGTAATGAACTCCCCAAACTGCACTATTACTAGATTTTACTTCATCGCTGGATAGGGATTCTACCATGAGAGAGTGAACAAACCAAGGGGTGAGGTTGTAAATGTGTAAGTATGAGACTTAGTGAGAAACCCAGTGCCCTGGGCACCAGACGTCCCTGTGTGCCATGGGAATGAAAGCTGCATAAATTCCACTTGCAGCAATGCTTTGCCATCTCTGGATCTCCATGCTATCAATGTCCTAAAATGCATCAACAGAACCACTTAGAAACTGCAGAAAGACTGTATACATCAATGTCACCAGAAAGAGAAAAGGCAATGGAAGCATTTTTAGTGAGCCATAAAGCTAAATTATTAGTAAGAAATTTTTCTTTTTTTTTTTTTGCAGTTAAAAGAGAAAAGAAACCAAGTACAGAACAAAATAAAAAGAAACAAGCTTTTGAAAGGAACCATTTTTCTCATAAAGGTTCTTCTGGTACTGGAGACTTTGGTGTTGATATTTCCTTTCTTTCTCTGGAAGAATTTCTGACACAGATTTTGTTTGTTTGTTTTTTCGATCATGGGGGCCTGAACTCTGGGCCTGGGGGCTGTCCCTTGCACTTCAGCTCAAGGCTAGCACTCTACCATGAGTCACTGCGCCACTTCCGGCTTTTTCTGCTTATGTAGTGCTAAGGAATTGAACCCCAGGGCTTCATGAATGAAGGCAAGCACTCTACCACTGAACTACCTTTCCAGCCCTCAACTGACTTTTTATTGTAATATTAACTTACTTTTTATCTTCTAAGTTTTGTTTATTTATGATTACTAGAAAGTGACAGTATAGTGCTTCTGATTGCATAAACAGCCGAATATACTTTTTTTGCAAGGCATGGAAATTGATAGTTTTAGATGATGTGGTATGTGAACAATTAAAAGGTGGCTGTTTTTTTTTTTTCAAAATTTTTGGCAATACTAGGGTTTGAATCAGGGCCTCTTGCTTGCTATTGATGCTCTATCACTTGAACTGTGTGTTCAGTCCTATATTTTGCTGGTTATTTTGGAGATGAGAATCTTTTGGACTTTTCATCTCAGGCTGGCCTCCAACCTTAATCCTGCTTTCAGCCTCCTGAGTAGCTAGGATTATAGATGTGAGCCACCAGCACCTGGCAAAATGCACTTGCTTCTGCTGAATTAATCTCACATTCTCTGTAGGAATGTTACGTTTCAGGGGTCTAAGTTCCAAAGCTGAGGTGGCAAGCAGAACTTTGCACAGAAAGGGTCTTGTTATACTCTTCGGGCTGTGACAGATATAAGAGGACTACACAACATCATCTCATGGCAATTGAAAGTAAGAGGAGCCAACAAGGGTACTGAGGCCAGGCTCCTTACACTGCAAGACTTTTTCTTTGACATGCTTAACAATTGTTCATCTGTCCTCTTGTATACATATTACTAGACATACAGAATCATTAATTTGATATATGGTAGTGTCTTCAATACACCTATGGACAGGCATTTCATTTTTTCCAATGTAGAAGCATAGATAGGAAATTGAAAAAGACAAAAGAAGTACTATTAACTCATAAAATGAGAAAGAATCTGGTTTTGAATATATATCTTAACAGCTAACTGGAAATTAGCCATTGTAAAAGGCTAAGGTGTGATAAAGTATATTTTATTGTATTAGAGTATTGCTATGCTTCTAAGGTTCGTCTCAAACTCATGGGCTTAGTGATCATCCTGCCTCAGACTCCAGAATAGCTGAACTACAGGTATGAACCATCAGGCTCAAGACTACACAATTTGAAATAAAAATTCTGAGAATGTTTGGCCAGATTTAATATTTTGATAAGAATGCATTTACCTAGAAGGGAAAAAAACTGCATTAAATAAAAAATATAGCTGTGCCTGGGTGCTCACACCTTGAATCCTAGCAATTTATGAGGCTAATGTGAGGAAGATCACAGTTCCAACCAGAGGAGGGAGGGAATAGTTTGTGAGACTCCGATCTCAACAGAAAAGGCTGAGCATGGTAGTATGTGCCTGTTCCAGGACAGTCCAGGCAAAAAGCAAGACAAAACTAAAAAATAACTCAATTATAAAAGGGCTTAGGTAGGACTCATATGATAGAGTAACTGCCTTGCAAATGTAAGGGACTAAGTAAAAATCTCAGTACCACTCTCAATATAGGTATTTCACCAACTCTTCTTCCCTTTAATGCCTCTCTCTTATAGCCTAGTATTCTATGTATTACTGCTATAATCAATTTATTGCAAAGAAAGCTCTTCAAAGTTTATTCAAAGAGACATACCCTAAATAAAGAATGTGAATTAATAAGCATATATCTGAATAGCAGTCCATAGGCAGAAAAGAGATTGAGTAGTTTTAGGTAATAAGCATTTAACTCCAGGTGTATCATTCTAGGATAAAATTAAGAAAACTCAAAGAGGGAAGAGGGAAATTTATGAACCAATATTGAGAATCTGAGGGTATTTACAATGCTGGAAACGTATTTTCCTCCAGTACTGGGGCCTGAATCAAGGTCTCATGCTTGCTCAGCTTACTTGCTAACATTCTACTATTTGAGCCATACATCCAGCCCAGCTTTTTGCTGGTTAGTTTAGAGATGGAGCCTAGCATTTTTCAGCCTTCTGAGTAGCTAGGATCACAGCATGAGCTACTAGTGCCCAGCTGTTGTGCTGGTCATTTTGTGTGTGTGTGTGTGTGTGTGTGTGTGTGTGAGAGAGAGAGAGAGAGAGAGAGAGAGAGAGAGAGAGAGAGAGAGAGAGGCCTGGGCACTGTCCCTGAGCTATTTTTCCTCAAGGCTGCACTTTACCATTTGAGCTACAGCTCTACTTCCATCTTTTCTTTGTATGTAGTTAATTGGAGATGAGTCTCATGGACATTTCTGCTTAGGTTGACTTCAAACAGTGATCCTTAGATCTCAGCCTCATGAATAGCTAGGATTACAGGCATAAGCCACAGTGCCTGGCTTGTACTGGACAGTTTTACATGCATTCCTTCATTTCAACTTCATAACTATGAGCAAGAAATTTCTAGACTTCTTTTATAGATGAGTAAACTCAGGGTAAAAGAATTCAAGTAACTTGTTCCATAATGAGCTGGGACTGAGAATCATGCTGTTCCACAGTAAGATGTTTTTCCCTGGAACAAAATATACAAAGAACCACAGAAACATCTGGAAAACATAAAAATTTCTCATCTGCAATAGTAAACATAGCCATTAATGTTTAAACACTTATAATTCCTGTTAAAAGTTTTTAGTCAAATGGTTGCAAGTTTAGACAATCTCTTTAAATTAAAACTTCATCCAAATATGGGAAGTTAGGATTGATCCTTTACAGGCTCCAATTTGTTGAGATATCAAGAGATATTCCCATTTACAAGTTTATAGATTTCTGACAGAAAACAATTCTAAAGAAAAGTGCATTTTATTTATTTAATTTTTTTCGTGTGAGTTCTGGGGCTTGAATTCAGGGCCTGGGGAGCTGTCTCTGAGCTTTTATGCACAAAGCTAGCACTCTACCATGTGAGCCACAATTTCAGTTCCTATTATTATTATTATTAAATGGTGATAAGGAGCCTCCCCAACTTTCCTGACCAGGCTGGCTTTGAACCATGATCCTCAGATCTCAGCCTCCTGGGTAAGTAGAACTAAAGGCATGACCCACTGGCTCCTGGCTTGAACAGTGCGATTTATAGAGATAAAAGAGAATTTCATACCTTATCAACGTTCATTCGCTTAAATGATGCTTGCAGAAGTTTGAAATTATGAATATACTCATGCTCCAATTTTGCTTGAAATTTTACTTTCTTCAAACTAATGCAGCCTGGAAAGAGCATGTCCATGAACTGGCAATAGGCTGCTCCTGGAAAGAGACAAGAGAAGTACATGTATGAAGTCTTGCTGTGCCCAGAAGCAGTGGAGGATAGCTAGGTAGAAAATGACCAGGCTTGGAGGTACCATGATACCAAGCCCTTCCGGCTGCACATGCTCCTCTCACCACTGCACTGAAGTCTGACACCTCACCTGCCCACTACCCAGCTACCTCACCTCATCTGCAAGGACTGGATATCAGAGGATGCTCAACAATGCAGCACCTGCCACTTCCTACTCCCGAGCACTGTGATTTGTAAGACATGCATGAAGCACCACAGCCACAAAACTTCATATGGGGATACCAAGGAAACAAGAGTTATTGTAACTTTTCCAAGCATCTTCTAGAAAAAAGGAACAGCTTTTCTTCTGCCTATCTATCATTCTGCTCCATGTCATCAAAATAAATAAATAACTAAGGGAAAAGTACAGAACATGAGAGAACTGCAAAACTTCTCAAGAAATATGTAGCTCAACACCATACATATTCTCAAGCTACTTTAACTCCATCTTGCAAAATAACTACAGTGAAAACTGTAATACAAAGCCATCTAATACCCAAAACAGTGGCACAGAAATTTAATTCCAGCCCAGAGCTATGGGGTTCCGATATTAACATGAAACATGAAGACAAGGAGAATATGAAACGTATAAAAGTTCAGAATCATGCTGTTTATGACTCAAAAAGAATGTTTAATGAGTCCTCTGAGAAAATGGTCATAGAAAAACTTTTTTTAAAAGGCCTTTTAAAACATGAACATTTCAACTAGAAATCTCTAGTAAGATCATGTTTACTTGATTTGCATCTTAACAGGACAGACTGAATCCAAAGGCACAATGATTCTTTTTCTTTAACAAGAAAGAAAAGTAACTGAGTGGCAAAAATAAGAAAAAGTGGCCATTTTAAAATTATTTTCGGTGTCAGGCTTGTTTAGTCTGTTTCTACATGTGCAGATTGGGCTTTCTGGAACATGCAAGGTTTTCCTCATCCTTTAGGTGGATGCTTCTGTGAGTTTTTCTCCTATGGGGCAATAGAAGGAGACTCTCTCTATTCCTTATGCCCAACAGATATAGAAGAGCACACTTTACTGAGATGGAATCCCAGACAATGCCTGTTTTACAGGTAGGGGTATGAGGATGAGATATAAACCATAATAAAAATCTACAGTCTTTGTGACTGTCTTCCTCTTAGATGCTAATATCCTAAACAGTGAGTTTCTCATGAAGCAGATGGGTCTCTTAAAATCAACAAAATAAACATGGGGGGGGGATATAGAGAGACCTCATGAACTGGGGGCATTCAATGATTTAGATCTTCCTTTTAAAATGTGGAACAAATTCTAGTAAACATCACTTACACAGGTAGGGATGGAAACATGCTGGCTCATTACCTGCTCTGTGAGGTTATGTTCACATTTACTTGTGAGAAGCCTGACACTGTATTCTCACCAACCAACCAACCAACCAACCAACCAACCAACCAACCAACCAATCAGCTAGCGAGCCAATTTATTTCAATATAGGAGAGAAGGAAGGCAAAATCATTTCTAGTGTCATCATCCAAGAGATCTTCACTGGTTATTTTCTATCTATAATACTCTATAGTCTTTTTTGGAGGTATATATACAAATACATTTTTTCTTTAAAAATTGATAACACTAGAGATCAAACCCAGGGCCTGAGCATGCGAGGCAAGCACTCTACCACTGAACTATACCTCCAGCCCTGAACTTCTGTTTTTAACTTAACAGAACAGGATTTCCTTTCTGAGTTGTTTAATTCTCTACCAATATTTTAATGGCTTTCTGATATTTATATCATGCTTAGCAACTTACTCTCACCAAGATCACATCAATATTCATGTGTAGTTTCTTTAAGTACTTTTATGATCTCACGTTTTACATTTAAATTCTGAACCCATGTGGAATTTATTTTGGTCTATGATACAAAGTATGGTTCTAATTTTAATCATTCCAAATGTTAGTGGAAATCTGTCATTTCTGGCTCTTTCTCTTCCTACCTGATTGATGCTACAGCGTGTGCCTTCTACCCCAGTAGCTGAAGGTGGACACTCCTCTTTCTAGACCATGACTGAGCTCTGCCCCAGTCTCTGAGAGGGAGGAGTCGCAGAAACCTGGTGTCAGTAGTAGGTCTACAATCCTGAGCAGCAACAACAGACTGGGGACATCCCCCTAATTCCAGTGACCTTTGGAGGATGTTTTCCTAGCTCCTTAGTGGCCTATGCTTCCTTCATCTTCTGAGCTTGGTTTTCCATTGATGCTGAGGTATCAGTATCTTTACTGTAAATGCCTTTGTGACTCAGATTGCCAGAAATAATTTATGCTGTTTTCAACCACAACTGCCAACTGGTAAAGCTTGGCAGGGTATATTTCTTTATGATAAACACCATTTTGTGTGTGTGGGGGAGGAATACTGGGTTTTGAACTCAGGGACTATGCTTGCTAGCAAGGCACTGGACCACTTGATTGACACCCCCAACCCTTTTTTCCTTATTTTTCAGCCAGGTTATCACATTTGGGGGTGGGGAATTTGGGCCTCGATCGTGATCTGAGGAGCACTATTTTTTACCTTACTTATATATTACTATGTTATATATGGTAACATAAATAATACACAGTATATTATTTTCCTAATACATGTGCTTAAATCTCTTTCTAGACCTTAAATTGTTTTTGTTTGACTCTCTAATAGTCCCACAACCTTAGTTATCTAAACTCTGTACCATGTATCCTGAAATATTGTGCAAATTTCCTCTTTATTCAAGAATTATAATATGTATTTTTTTTCCATTTTGGGGGTTTGTTGTCTATGACATATAAATAATGGCTTTTTAAAAAGTCATTTATTCACTATTTAATAATTTTTGGATAAAATTCATGTATTATAAAGTCAAATCTTTTAAGATATGCAATTTAATGATTCTTATTCACAGAATTCACAGAATTGCATAACCATTGCCACTATATAATTCTGGAAGATTTTCATTATCACAGAAAAAACCCAAATCTTTATGCTCTCTCTACATTCTCTTCTTCCCCTAGGCCCTAGCAATCTACAAATATAATCTACTAATCTACTTCCTGATACTAAGTATTTACCTTTTCTGCACATTTTATATGAATTGAATCATATAAGATGTGGCCATTGTACATAGTTTCATGCAGGAAAGTATTTTCAAGGTTCATCCATTCTGTAGTATGTATCAGAATTTTATTCCTTTTCATAGATAATATTCCATCCTACAAATATACCACATTTTATTGACCAATTTTCAGTTGGTGGACATCTGGGTTTTTACTATGGGCATATTTTGAGTAATGCTGCTATGAACATTTTTGTACACATTCTGGTGTGGACTCATCTTCAATTCCCTTGGCTACGTACCTACAAGTGGAATTGCTGGGTCATATGGTACTTCCATATGTCCAACATTTTGCCAAACCATTTTCCAAAGCAGGTGCACTCTTTTCCACAGCTATGTATGAGGACTTCAATTTCTCCACATCTTTGCCAATACTTGTTATTATCTAATATTTTGATTCTAGCTCTCCTAATGGGTATGCAAACAGAATCTCATATTGAAACCAGGTTGATTTCTCTAACGACTAAAGATACTGAACATCTTTTTTAATGTGTTCTGGTCATTTGTGTATCTTCTCTGGAGAAATGTCTGTGTAAATCCTTTACACACTGTTTTTTTGTTGGTGGTAGTGGCGGTCCTGGGACTTGAACTCAGGGCCTAGATACTGTCCTTGAGATTTTTTTTGCTCAAGGCTAGCACTCTATCACTTGAGACACAGTTTCACTTTGGCTTTTTTGGTAGTTCTACTGGAGATAAGAGTCTCATGGACGTTACTGCCTGGGCTGGCTTTGAGCTGCAATCCTCAGATCTCAACCTCCAGCTGTGAGCCACCAGTGTCTGGCTTCCTTTGCACACTTTTAATTTTTAAAATTTATTATATTTAAATAGCTGTGCAAAGATTTCCAGCTTTGCACACTTTCAAACTGAGCTGTCTTTTTATTGTTGAGTTCTAAGAATATTCTCTTCCTTTCTCCCTCCTTTATTTTGCTCCTGGGCGGTATCAGGGATTGGACCTTGGGTCTCAAGCACGCTACATGCTACATTTTAGAGACCCCTCCTCCTCCTAGATCCACTTTGAGTTAAGTCTTGTAGACAATGTAAGGTTGAGTCCAACTTCATTATTTTGCATGTGAATATTGCTATCTCAGTAATATTTCTGAAAAGACTACCCTATCTACACTATCTTGGCATGCTGTTGAAAATCCATTAGCCATAAATGCATGCTTTTTATTTCCTGGCTAGACTTTCCATTCTACTCTATCGATGTGTCTATCCTTATGGTAATCACACACTGTCTTCATCGCTGTGCCTTTACAGTAATTTTTTAAAAGGAAAGGAAGTCTTTTAACTTTGTTCTTCTTTCTTAAGATTATTTCAACTACTCTGTGTTCCTTGCATTTTTATATGAATCTAGGATTTCTCAACTTGTACTAAAAGGGAGTTGAAATTTTGATAGGAACTGCACTGAAATCTATTTACCAGTTTGGAAAGTTCTGGTACATTGATAATATTTGATCTTTCCAATCATGAACATGGCATGTCTTTTTATTTATTTCTTGCAATAATGCTTGCACTTCTTTTCTTATATTTAGTCCTTGATATGTTTTGTGTTTGTTTTGTACTGGTCCTGGGGCTTGAACTCAGGGCCTATGTACTATCCCTGAGCTTTTCTGTTCATGGATAGTGCTCTACTATTTGAGCCCAAACTCCACATCCAGCTTTCTGGTGGTTAAATGGACATAAGTCACAAGAACCTTCCTGCTCAGGCTTAGCTTCAAACCACCATCCTCAGATCTCAGTCTCCTGAGAAGCTAGGATTAGCGCTATGAGCCATTAGTGCCTGGTTTATATGCTGTCTTTTTAATGCTTTTATAAGTTATTTTAATATGCATAGTTTTTCAGATTGTTCCTTATTAATATAGAAATATAGTTAGTTTTTCAATCTTGTATCTTACAAATTTCCTTGCATAATTTATTCTAATGCTTTTGGTTTCTTTTTCTTGCCTTCTATCCTTGGCTAGAACCTCCAAGACAATGACAGCATATTAAATTATATCAGCTACCTTTTTGATGACCATGGAGAACATAAAAATGTTTTCTCATTTATTTCATTAACATGCTCAATCATATCCATTATTTCCTAGTGCTGAATCATGTTTGTATTCTGCAATAAGTTCTACTTTGTGATGTATATATTTCCACTACAGTGATGGCTTACATTCACAAATACTTATGATTTTTACAATACATATTGGTAAGACAGTCTGTAATTTTGTGTTCTTTTGTTCTATTTTCTTAGCATAGTTCTTTTAGCTTTTAAAAATAAATTGGGAAATTTTCCACTTTTTTTTAAAGGTTGAGCACAAAAGTTTTATTTGGTTTTGTTTTTTAAAAAAGAGGCTTGGTTATAATCCTAACTACACAATTTACTACCTTTATACCCTCAGCTTTTCACACATCTTCCCTATGCATTTCAGAACACATGAACAACAAATATGTGGAATAACCACTAAGAAACCACTAAGAAAGAGTGTAACAATTAGCATTCCAGTAAGTGGTACATGTTCAGGTGTTATGTCATAGTAGTTTCAAGAGTCAAAGATCCTTGAGAATTGACCTGTAGGATTATGTTGAAGACTTGTGTTGCATCTGGGTAAGTGTACTTGGATATGTTTTAACTTCTGGCTCACCGCGTCTTTTAGGAGACATACCACAAGTTCATTATAAAAGAATATTTTGAAATTAATTACTGCTACTAAGAATGTCTTCAAAGGTTCCTACAGTGGGACAAAACCTTTTTAGGGTATAACTTGAATAAGGCTGTTATACTCTGGTTCTTATCAAAAGTCAATCCTTGCACGGTGGTAGAGCACTTGGCTAGCTCAGTTCAACCTTGGCACTAAAACAACAACAGCAACTACAGGTCAACCCACTATTTGTTCTGTAAATCACAACTCCTTGTCTTCTTATAGAATGGCAGCTGTAGCTATATCTATTCACTTGTTAGGTAAATTTCTCTATGTATAAATAACATCTAATGCGTGCAAATATGCTCTTGAATCATCTGATTCTAACAAAATAAAACAAATATATTCCTTGGTCCCACATTATCCCTGAGCTACTATTATCTCTTCACAACAAACTTTCTTCTCTACTGCCATTATTTCATCTGCTATACAATTTATTTCCATGTCAATTCAAGAGTCTTTCAAGTTTACCACATTCTGCACAGGATCATCTATAGCTTCTGCTATCAAATTGGTTACTTTTCTTTCCTCATTCTACTTAACCTCTTAATTGTATTTAACATTGCTGATCATTCTCTCATTTTTAAAAATCTACACTTTTCCTTAATCAAACAAAACAGATGTCATGAGGAGACTTAGGAATCATTTTCCCCATCTAAGAAGTTTCAACCAGGCACAAATCAGAATGTTTATCAAGAGGTGTATGGTTTTGGGGTTATTTCTTATTCTTGCAATAATGTGATCTGCATATTGCCTATTATCCAATCTTAATTACATGGTGCCCAAATTCCTGTTATTCAGGTCATGTAAATTCCTGCAAAGAATATTAGGGTTGTTTTCTGTGAAACCACTATAAAGTTCAAACTTCTCCCATGGCTTATAATGTCCTGTGACCAGGTTTCTGTGTGCCTCTCCTCTGGCCAACTGTCCTTAACTTAAGGAAGTTCTTTTCACCCTGGCTTCATTGTTCCTGTTAGACTACTTCAGGTTGGTCAGCTATCCCGTGCATTAGGACCTTTACACATAGCATGTCACCCAGATCTTCACATGACTACTTTCTTCTTGCCATTCAGATCAAAGCTTAGATATTACTTCCTTGGATATCACTTCTCTTCCCATGTCATCTGATGTAGCCCTCCAGTCACTTTTTTTTCTTTTACATTTTATTTTATTTTGTTGTAAAGGTGCTACACAGAGGGGTTACAGTTACATAAGTAAGGTAATGTGGACATTTCTTGTCCACAATTGTTACCCACTCCTTTGTTTTTCTCCTACTATCCCTTCCCACCCCCGAGATGTAAAGTTCATTTCCAACCTCGTATCTTGTGAGTATCACTGCTGTGTTGGTTCACCCTTTGTCCTTGTTTCACCATTTTGTTATTCCCCTTCCCATTCCCAAATCAGATAAATGTATTTTATCACCTCATCTTGTCTTAGAATTTTATTGTTAATGCACAGACTGGTTTGTAGCTTATCTTCTATGGAATATGTATTCCAAGAATGCTTGTACCTTATCAGTCTGGGTTCCCTTTGTATCTAAGTATTTACAATAGTAAATACTTGGCATAAGAAGATTTCAGTAAATATGTGGTTAATGAGTAAAGGTGAGAGGGTTGTAGCAGCTGAACTACAATAAAGATTAGCAAGTAATTAAATGTTACTAAATTCTAATATTACTAAATCCCAAAGTAATAAATATTATAATTAGTATTAACTCTATATTCCTTTAAGATTTTTGGTGGAAGTATTTTTTTAAAAAAGCTTAATGTCCCATTCATGTGACCAAATTTGCAGAAAATGAAATAAGCTTGTTCAAAAGGCTAAATGTAACACATTGCGCTCAAATAAAAGCAATCCAAAATGGAGGAGGTTCTGTTTATCAAGAGGTTGATTATAGTAGGCATGCTGAGTCTATTAGCTCAAAGTGATACTGCAGTTATGGAAGTCAACAAGATGCAGAAAGTAAGTCAAAATAAGGAAAGTGATTCTGGTGTTCTGCAGTGCCGTACTATGATAGCACCTAAAGTATTAAAGTACTTTATAAGTTTTTGTTATAAATGAGTCCAAATTGAATACTTGGGGTCCTGTATGAGGAAGACAGAGATAAAAATGAACAATGACATGCAAAAGTTTTGAGAGTATACGGTTTGGGAGAATACTATCTCTAAGATGGTAAGAATGATATGACAATCTCATTTTCACCAGATCTCAGCAGTTCAACAGTAAGAGTAATAGCAGAACAACTGTATATTTCTAAAATGAAATTCTCAAAATATGTATCACTTAATAGTACACTTATTGTACATGTAAGAAATAGAAGAAACAAAATACCTACATTTGTATAAAATCTGTTAAAGATTGTACATCTATTTTTATAATTCTAAACACCAACGTATCCTTATGAGGCATTTATTATTAATATCTTATTCAACAAACTTTGATTTTTTTTAAAAAAAAAAGGTGTTTGTTTTGTTCTGTTCTGTTTTTAGACAATAGTGCTAAAAGGAATTAAAAAGAAACTACAAAAGAACACATGAAGCATTTGGATGGATGTTAGTGAAACCAATTATATTCTGCAGAATATGCTAGTAAACTCTAGGGGTGAATACATAGCTACTGATTGGCCTCAAATTATGGTTGCTCTTTAGGCAGTACTGGGGTTTGCATTCAGAGCCTTGCACTTGCTAGGCAGGCACTCTATTACTGAGCCACGCCTCCAACTCTTTCTCACATTGGTTATTTTTTAGATAAGAATCTCCTGGGAACAAGCCTTGACCACTATCCACCTATTCTAGGCTTCCTGTCATAGGTGGGAAGACAAGCCTGCATGTAGTTTCACAGACTTTCCTGCCTGGGCTGCCTATAACTACAATCCTTCTGATCTCAGCCTCCACTGTAGCCAGAGTGAAATGCCCATATTACCGTACCCAGCTATTGCTGGAAAATGGGTCTTGCAAATTTTTCTAGCCTGGATGACTTTGAACTATGATCCTCATTATAGCCTTCCAAGTAGCTAGGATTAGCCACCACTGGGACTTGGCTCATGCTGTGATTTTATGTCTTTGTGTGTGTGTGTGTGTGTGTGTGTGTGTGTGTGTGTATGCATACATATATTTGTTCATGCATATATACATGTATATACTCATAAGACTTTCATGTTACATATAAAATAAGCTTTTTATATCTCTAATTTTACTGTTCTCATATATCTTATATTTTTTACATGTGCACATACCACAAATACAAATATGCAGTCCTACTGCTGTCAAATAAAATCTCAAAGCAGTCTTCCAGAAATGCAACACATCTAACCATATTGGGTTCTGCCACAAACAGCTACTCAAATTACTCATTTGATTTTCTCACAGGCCAAAGACCTATTGTACAGCAATGCCTGTATTACCGAGGGATTTAGTGACAACTTTCCACTTTCTCTGACCTTGTTTGGTGTCTATGAATGTTTACAAGAAAGACTCACACCCTTAATTTACTGGATTCCTTCATTATAGGAACTCTAACAGGTAGACTATTTGTAATAAAGCATATTCTCTCAAGCTGATGTCAATGAGGGGGGGGAGAGAGATAGAGAACTGAAGTGTTGGCTCTTGGATCTAAGCGTTCATCAACTTAAATAGGCTATGCCGTGTCATCACACTCCTCTAAGCCAACAGTGTTATGTGCAAAATGTCAGGGTTGGATGGAACTCTAAGCTCTAAAATTAGACCATTCTCTAATTCTCAGACTGTCACCAACTTCTCTTATAAGGGATACTCGAGGTTTCTGTTAATTATGATACAGTTCTGTTTCATTCTCATATAACTAAGATATTCCCCAGCTTCTAGGCATCGTTAATACAAGGAGTCACTAGCACGTGCTTACAGCTGAAGGCGTACTCCCCTCATCCAAGCTCCTTATTAAGTTCATGGTATTGCTGACCTATTTCCACACTCTTCTCTTGAGCACCTGACATTTACATACAGAATACCACAACTATTCTGCCATCTTCAACAGCTGAATATTAATAATGAAAATATCTTTCACCATCACCATCATCACAAAACCATTCCAGCTTTCCTTCTGCATTTATCCTTAGCATTCCTGGAACTGATGTCCCTGCAAAATGCCATCTGTTACCAAAACCCAAATCTCATACTGAAGGAAGCAATTCCTCTGGAAAACTGAGGCTTACTAACGAGAGGCTGTGAACACAGGATTATATGTGTCCAATCCATCAGCAGAAATCTCTCCTACACTTTGAAAGATTAACATCTGAAAGCAATTTAAAATCTCAAAGTTCAACTGTATTGTTCTAATCCAACAAAAATAGGATAAAAATAAATTGTAGCTCTGTATTGTTTTCATGGTCATCTTTCGCATTCCTGGCATGAAAAGCAGCTTGACAGCTTCAATTACCACAGTGTTATTTCACGCTGCTAATGTGAACTTAGGACACAGTTTACCTCACCTGTCCCAAGTCTCAAAGGCAAAAATAAAAATCAGGAGGCTCAGGAATTTGGTTTCAACAGAGATTGTTTCTCTGGGCTCCCATGATCCTCAGCTGAACTTCTACTCACAGCCTGAAGTCAGTCTTTAAGACAGGTAGCTTTCCTAATGACTCTACCACAGAAGACAAGGAACATAACCAGGATTTCAACACCCACAGATGTGAAGCAGGCTTGTGTGAATCACAAAGTGCTGAAAAGCACCCCATCCTTTCCTTCAACATGAAGTAAGCTGGCGAGGGACATTCTCATCTCTCTTCTTTCATAAGAAAAGTAATAAACTACCAATCATTATTCAGGCAGATGGATGTTTTTAAAGAGTAGCAGCAGATAAATAAAAAGGCCTCGTGAAATCCCACCTTTCATCTGATAAATGCCCCTAGTGTTTTACTAACATTTTTTTAAAGTCCTTAAAACATCTTATAAGACTGCAGCAGATTGCAGTAAAAGGTGCCAGCTTTCTTTGTCCACAATGAAGAACCAAGAGTACTTTTAAAATGTAATGTTACCTTTAGATCTGAACTGTATTAAAAGACTTGTAGAACAACTCGCTATCCTGAAAACGGATTACAGGTTGAAATCAGTTGACCAAGTGCATGGCAAAGTGCTTCTTCACAGAACATATGGGAGAATGAAGAATTGTTTCTTCTACTGTTCAGTTTAATTTGGTAAATACCTAATTAAATTTTATATGTTTTTTATTGTAAAAATACTGTACAGAGAGGTTACAGTTATATGTGCAAGGTATTGAGTACATTTCCTATCAAGGATTGTTGCCTCCTCCTTTGTTTTTCCCCTACCATCCCTTCCCTCCCACCTCCACTACACTCCCCCACCCCAAATCGTTTTTCAACATAGTGTCTTGTACATCTCATTGTTATAATGGGTCAATCTGCATCCTTATTTAAGCATTTTGTTTTTTCCCTTCCCCTCCCCAAATTAGAAAAGTGTATGTACAAGATGCAGGGCACCGACATCAAATACAGTAAGAACAGCGGTTATACCATGGGGGAGGAGCATACAAAAAAACAAAAAAATCACATGGTACCTAATTAATTTTAATGTGGTAAAAATCGAAATACCAAAGTCCTTGATTAAAACTTAGGTATCAATATTTTTATTAAAAATTAAATTTTAGGGCTGGGATGTAGCTCAGTGGCAAAGTGCTTGTCTAGCAAGTGCAACATCCTGGGTTCGATCCCCAGTACCCAAAAAAGACAAAAAAAATACAGTTAAAAAAAAAACAAATAAAAATTAAATTTTAGAGACAGAATTAGAGATCACAATGTAGAAATACACAATATACTTTGAAAGCTGACCTTTTAAGAGTGTAATTTGCAAAAAATGATTTTCATAGAAAATCACCATTACAGCTTTGCATTATTTTTATACTTTAATGGACAAAAACTAGAGCATCATCATGTGCAAGTTGTCCACTTACAGTTTTTTTAATCAAACCACACTTACCCTATAAATTGTCAGGGTTTAAATTTGAGTTCTAATAAGAAAGACAGTGCAAAACAAACTTGCCTAATGAGATAGAAAACAATTCAGAGAACTGAAGGAATAAAGAAATGGCAGATGAAGAAATTACCTTGTTGGTTTGAAAAATGAGCCAAATTTTCATCTCCTAATCAATAAACCATTGCTAAGTGCTCAGCCTCCTAGCCAGTTTCCAACACCAGTGATTTCCTTCTAGGTAATACACTCACCACACTTTACCAAAACAAGCCCTGTGACATGGGGAATCTCCAGTGGCTTTGGAGTTGGGGGGAGTAAAGGTAGAAGAAGTAGAAATGACACTTGGAGCAGGAATGGTGCTTGGTACAAAATGTTACTGGCATCTAGGAAGCCTGATATTGACTCACAGTGAGATGTCCCAGAGGCTAGAGTCCGAAAATAGAGCTAAAGTTAGAATGTGGCATTCCAGACAGTGAAGGAAAGGGGACATAAAAAGCCTGTTATAAGTTAGAAAGGTACATATGAAACCTAATCTGAAATTTTCAGTTTTCTTCTTAAGGTCATTAAAAAAAGAAAGTTCCAGAAAACTGTATGATCAGGGAAATTTCTCTATATATTATTGCGCATTTGTTTGGATTATCTTTATACTTTAATGGACAAAAAGGGTTAAGACTAAATCAAAAAGAATTGAATTATGAAAAGCTTGAGTTAGAGGCAAGAGTTTGAAAAGACACATATTTCCTGTACTTTATTGCTTTTATTATTATTATTATTTGGTCCAGTTGTGGGGCCTGAACTCTGGGCCTGGGTGCTGTCCCTCAGCTCTTCAGCTCAAGGCTAGTGCTCTACAGCGCCACTTCTGGCTTTTTTCTTTTTGCTTATGTGGTGCTGAGGAATCGAACCCAGTGCCTCATGCATGCAAGGCAAGCGCTCTACCACTGAG
>NW_012267241.1:9590868-9770715 GCF_000151885.1 Dipodomys ordii
ACATTTTCTTGATCCATTCATCTACTGAGGGGCATCTGGTTGGTTCCATATTTTAGCTATGGTAAATAATGCTGCAGTAAACATAGATGTGCTAGTAGCTTCAGTATGGTCTTGTTTGTGATCATTTGTCGTACCTTCGTTTTAAAAATAAAAACATAACCAAAAAAACCCTATTCTTCCCTACAGGGTTGTTGTAAGAACCAAAATAAATAAATATCATACTGAAAGTGTAGAAAGAGTGATAAAAAAGCTGATGTACCATGACATCATTATGTCCCTAAAGTATAAAAGTATGTGCCCAGTGAAAATAATCAAAGCTATTAAAAATGAGTGTGCTTGAATTGGGCTTCTCTGATATGAAATACAAAATCTCCCAAAAGCATACTTTAGATTCAAAGGACTAAAACATAACAAAACAAAATAATGTCTTTGGCTTCCCACCAGCACAGAGAGGGTCTGAACACATTCCTAAGATCTTCCATTTTATCTACTGAAAACCCATGAAGGTATCTCCAGTTCTAAAGTCTTTCCTCAAATAGACTGGAAGAGCAAAATGAGAGAGAAAAAAATAGAAATATGAATTCAGACAATAATTTATAAGGAATACATGTATCAAGTAAACTAAATGACATGTTGAGGAAAAGCAAAACAACTCTTACTATGTTGGAACACCCTTTTTTTCCTTGTTAGGATAATGGCTTTTATAGACCTTGGTAAGTGATTTCAAAATAAGCATGTGATGACATGCTTTAAAAGTAAGCACATCATCATAAAAACGACAAAAATTAGAAGAGAAACTGCTCTAAATAGTTCTGTAATTAGAATGATGTGCTACAATTCTTGAAAGTTAACCGAGTATGTTTCTTCAGCAAGATTTTGCATATTCCTTTCTAAGCTCCCTGGGCCTGGAGTCAGAGGTCCTGGCTCTAAAGCTAATTGAATTAATGTTGGAGCATCCTTCCATTAATAACCTTATTACAGCATCTGTATCATCTGCACCCATCCTATTGTTTCCATCATCTATTCCATAGCATCACAATTCTCATTTCTAAACTAACAATCACAATCATTTGTGGTTTAGGGACAGGCAAACCTCAAAAGGATCTTAGTGTAGTAGATATAGTAAGTAGACTTGTAAACTCATCTGTGATCTCTGGGAATTCTCCCAGATAAGGTAAAGTAATAGGAGGGAAAAGTGTAGAATTTAACTAAGGATGATGCTTTGCACAAATCCCTAAAATTATTTTTTTGTAAACTTATTAAGGATTCTTTAAGTTTCTAAAAAAGTTCCTGTTAACTTTATTAAGTTCATTGTGATTCTACCTACCTTCTGCATATATATATATATATATATATATATATATACTATCAGTTTTCAATAAAATAACAACATTCTAGGTGATCTATTTTCTCTATCAGCTTTCTTTCTGTAGCCTTAAAAACATTTCCCTGCCCTTTTTAGTGCTCATAGAAACTGATAAAAATAAGGGTATGGGGGTGGATCTGCTGGTCTGTTTTTAAATGCTAACACAGTCATGTGACACTTAACCATGAAGAGACTCAAGCAGTTATCCCTGAAGTTTGGCTTTATCAAACTTAAAAATAGCTATTGCATTCCTCCCAATGAGGTCAGCTATTTTATGGTTTCCTGAGCTAACCCACATGTATGTATAGCTGCTTTGAATAAGAGTAAAACCAATTTTTGCACACTCCTCTTATGAGGTCATCAGGAAATCCCTTTCTCTTAGAGCAGACAACATGCTTCATGCATTTAAGCACTGTACCTAATACAGCACCTGCCTAGTTTTTTGTTTTGTTTTGTTTTTACTAGAGTGCTTGTGTCTCAAGACAAAGGCTACCTTAGCCTGAGAAATCTGTGCGTAGAAGAAACTCGGTACTCACACATTCTCCTATACACTATACACCTCATTTCATGTCAGAGGGAGGATAGCATGTCTCGGGAGTTTCCTGAACAGTGGCCATTAGGTCACTATACCCCACCTGAAGAATAAGTCTTTTTACACTGAATTCTTGGTACCTGTCTCCCTTCACTTACTCCACAGTGTGCTCCAAGCTCTCTTAAATAATCACTAACCACAAGGTGATCTCTAGTCTTCTTTACAACAGCACTCTGTTGTATAGAGCTCTGACAAAAAATAAGAGATAAAGGGCTACATCCTATTTATTCCCTGGCCCCTAGTGTCTAACCCAAAGGGCTCAAAATATGTGTGCTAAATAAAGCCATGTTGATGATCAGAACACAAATACCATGAGAATGTTGTAGCTTATTTGCCTGTATGAAAGTAGAAGTATGAAATCTGTTGAAATTGTTTTAAGAAGGGGCAGTGGGAGGGGGAAGAGGTTGATGAGAATACACTGTTCATGAGCCCCCCACTGTCATGAGCCCCCCCACCCCCACACACATTGGTCAACTAGTATATGCTAAAAAAGATACATCTTCCATATGTATAAGAAACAATATATACGCCAGTTTGGTAAATGAAGGTAAGAACACACACACACACACACACACACACACACACACACACACACACACACTTTGTCCTGCTATGGTATTTAGCATCACAAAAGCAGATAAACAAAAATCCAATTTATTTTCTCTTCAGTAGCAAAGTGTCAAGATAATGTATATGTAAAAACTCAGAGAAACAAAGGCGGGGGTAACAATGCCCAACAAGAAGTGTACTCATTATCTTACTGATATAACTGTAACCTCTTTGTACAGCATCTTTACAAGAAAAATTTTTTTAAAGTATATAAACTGCGATTCAAATATGTGTTAATTTAGTAATAGCTAAATCTTAACTATATGTAATATAAAATTTTATCAGCATTAAAAAATTCAGGGAAAAAACCTTACAATATTCTTCTAAAAAAATAAATAAATGGCAGGGTGCTGGTGGCTCATGCCTGTAATCCTAGCTGCTCAGGAGGCTGAGATCTGAGGATCGTGGTTCAAAGCCAGCCCGGGCAGGAGAGACAATGAGACTCCTATCTCCAATAAAACCACCAGAAAACCGGAAGTGGCGCTGTAGCTCAAGTGGTAAAGTGCTCCCCTTGAGCTGAAGAGCTGAGGGACAACGCCCAGGCCCAGAGTTCAAGCTCCACGACCGACTAAATAAATAAATAAATAAATGGGCTGGAAGGTGGCTCAGTGGTAGAGTGCTCACCTAGCATGCATGACGCCCCGGGTTTGATTCCTTAGTACCACATACACAGAAAACGCCAGAAGTGGCTCTGTGGCTCAAGTGGTAGAGTGCTAGCCTTGAGCAAAAAGAAGCTCAGAGACAGCACTCAGGTCCTAAGTTCAAACCCCAGGACTGGCAAAATAAAAACAAACAAACAAACAAACTCCCTTTCAGTCAGTTCATCAGTGGGAACACAAATATGTACGCACTGAAGCAATTCAACCTCTGGCTGGACCCCTCCTTGTCACTACCTAACTCATTTTTTGCCCTTTCTCCATGCTGAGCCCAAATAAACTGATTTTTATAATTAGTTTAAGTCAAATAAAATTAGGGAGAGAAATTGTCAGGAAAAAAAAAAGCCCTTATATAATCCCTCTGAGCATGGAGAGTACAATAACTTCTCTAACAATAGTAACGCAGTCTGATGTGGCTTCACTTTCTTACAGAAAACACGTCTATAATTTTATAAAGCTAAGTAAACTCCAGATTACAGACACTGATGGAATATCCTTACTTGGTTTCAATGCCAGAGAGCCAGTAAAAGCAGTCCTACTAAATTTAGCCCCTGAGCTGATTTCATCACTAACCTGTCCTCCTGACAGCGGTCTCTGTGGAGAGAAGAGAAACGGCACAAGAGACATCGCACTAGGCTGGGATCAACCTATTTAACAGGCACAGATCTCCAGCCAAAAATGGTCACAAAGAACATTGCTGGGCTCAAGAATGACTATCACCAGGGTAAAGTGAATGCCTGATGGCCACACTTGTGTGAATCACAGAGTATACTCTAAATCCTAGCCTCTTCTACAGAGCTACCAAGTACCCAGATTTATAAACACAACTACAAAACCATCAGCCAAAATCAGAAGCTTTCCTGGAAGAAGAAAATGCCAGAAACTTGGTCCAAGACAAAGCTTGAACTAATTTAAGAGAAGCATAAACTGAAACAGAATCAAATTCTAATAATTTTTCCTACCTTTTTTTTAAGTCAGTCAAGAAAAATACCTAAATTTTTCATCAAAAATGGTTTCATTCAAATGATATTTTATTAAGATATTCAAAATGCTCAGGAAAATGACTAGGCTCTAAATTAACACAGAGAAGTACAGGGAAGTGACAATTCTGGTGACACCTCCCTGCTACTCCTCACACCCCATAACACTCTTGTACTGATTTCAGTATTTGCTATAAATCAGCTTCTTCCCTGTCTTGGAGGGAGTGCAAAGGAGGGAGGGAAAATGTACAGACAGAAGAGGGCTATCTGTCCTAGTGGTTGGGCTGGTAGATCTAGCCCAGGGGAGAGAATGGATGTTGGAAGTTAAGTTACAAAGGAGGTTAGCATATTAGGGTAGGGATGAAGGGTAAAGAGCAAGGAAGAGGAAAAGATGTGCTCCTCTAACTCCTGTCATGCTTCCTTTCCTATCATCTCCAGTAAGGTATCTCAAGTTGCGAAATTTGTTGGTAAGGATTTTTTAACACCTTTCCCCTCTTCAAAACTCATAAAACATCTAGCAAACTGGTTTGAGCTGGTACTCAAGCAAAAACATAATACTCCTCATGTTCTTTTGAAAAAAGTGAATGAAAATAGAACAAATTTCTAAGACTAACCAATTCGAAATTAGACATGATTTTCACACTCCATTCTACAGTCAAAAATTCATGATTTGTTTTTGAAGTAGATTTAGATGATCAACATATTGTCATATTATTATAAACAGTATATAATATAGACACACACACGTATGCACACACATCCATATATCTCCATGGATAGCCATTTCCACAACCTACTTTTCACTTGAAACTTAAAAGTTGCTTTTTACAAAACATGTATATAATTACATGACCCAGATTTAATGTTCAAAGAAAACCGTGCTTAAGGTTACATCCTTGGGGTAAAATAACAGGAGATAAGAGTGAGTCATTTTCATTGTTTTGCAACTCAAACAGCATACTTCCAAGTGCCCTACCTTCTTTCTCCATCTTCCTTTCCTTTGAAGAACTTTTTAAAAATGCATACATGGAAACAAATAGGATGTTATGTAAAGGGAGAAAAATTAGGAAGAAAATGCAATGTCAATCTGAAGCAGTCTCTGAGCTCTTTCTGAGCTGAAGAAAACCCAATGTTATTTTTAACACATGGCTACAAGGAGATCTCTTTGCTGGATTTTATTTTTAAATAAAGGAAATAATGCAAGTGGGAAAAACATTCAAAATGAGAGCCTCAGGATTAGAGCGTAAGTCTTTGGGGAAAAAAAAGGTAAGAAAGGACGTTGAATCAGAGAAAAGAATTAGTTTAACAATGTGAAGGTATTTTTGTAATTTTTTTTTCCCTAAGCAGACTGCTGAAGTACAATGTCACAATAAAAAATAAAATTACAATATGTGTTGGAGGAAAAAAACTCAGGCATTTTCAGGAATTTTAACTAAAGGGATGTGTGGGATTGGGAGAAGGGGGGAGGATGATGGAAAGGGTAATGCTGATGAAGATACACTGTACTCATAAATTAACATGTAAACTGAAACTGCACAAATACGTGAAGACAATAAAAAATGTAAAAAAATGACTATGCATAAAGTAAGTCTCTTAGGCCAACAATATTTAGATTTGCTCTTGTCCTCACAGTACTAACCTCGCTGCTCTGATATCTTCTAAAACAATGAAAGGTTTAAATAAATACGTTCATCAATAAATAAATAGAAAGACAGCCTTCTCCTGCCAAATATTATTGCTGAAGACAAAAGTCACAGGTTAAATTATGAATAAGGAAACCATGCCAAAAAAGTTTGGGATAATTTAACTTCCCTTTTAGTGGTTTGGGGTTTCTCAAAAATGTGCTGCAAGCTCTGGGCTGCAGATAAAAGTACTTGGGTTACTTTAAAAAAAAAAAAGATGCAGTCTAGGTCTTGCACCCAGAGGAACTGTCTTTGAAGGTCAAGGGTGTCAAGTATCTGCTTTTTCAAAGTTTATATGTATATCTGGATCATAGTTTATACATTTTAGAAACCTACTGGCTGAAATAAAATATCTGTCTCTCCACTGTAGGGAAAAACATACTTGTTTTCTAATAAGAAACATGTTTTGGAGCAGAACAGAACCTATAAATCTATTTCCTCCTTCTGAACCATCAAATTGTCCTAATGAAAATTATATTTGTTGAACCGTGATCAAAATGGTGTCTACAGCTTTTCACCAAGTCCCATTTGATAACAGCAATGTTACTAAAACTAATGGGCGAATATAGACCAATGTTTGAAGCGAATTATATTAAGAATCCTTCACTACTATGGATTAGCATTTTGTTGAAATTCCTTCTGGAAAATGCTAAAGATGTGTAAATATAATATATATTGTTCATAAACATTCATTACTGTATCTAAAGAATTTTCTTTTATTTCATTGCTACCAAAACATTTGTGGCTCCTTAAGACATTGTCTGGATTACTTTAACACTGCAAAGCCTGGAAATGTTCTCCACCATTCTTTTCCTTATTTCTTTCCTTCTTCCCTTTTTCTTGATAACTGACACTATTCCTTTAGATATACATGATCACACCTAATTTGTGGTTATCTCTGTTTCCTAACAGTTGAAATTGCCTTTCATTCATCTGAAAAATGAGCTCTGTTGAGGAGAAGCACTGCCTGTCAGGGACTGTGGGAAAAGGGACAAATTCACAAACAACTGCACCTAAAGAGTGGTATATGCAACAAAAGTGATTGCTAGTAAGAGAAATGCTTTTGATCATTTGTAACAAGCAAATAAAAATAAAATGAAAATAAAATGTTAGGGAGCTCCAGAATGCATAATAACTGTACAGTAATATTCAAGTGAATAGACATGAAAAGTTGAATAGGGTACAAAAAATACATTTGAAGTTGAATAAGGTAAAATACGGTTGTTTTAATAAAGTAACTTCTGGGTCCATTTCAATAGGCCAAAAATAATTCATCAACATCATAATCTAAGCCTGCTTTTTTCGTGTGTGTGTGTGTGTGTGTGTGTGTGTGTTTCAGACTGAGTCTTGTTATGTTATCTCTGAAGCTCTGGAATTCACTATATAGCCTAGTCTGGGTAAAAATTCATGATTTCCTTGCCTATGCCTCACAAATGCTGGCATTGCAAGAATATACCATCATGCCTGAGTAATATTGCTTGTTTCTGAAAGATAAAGAACTTATTAGTTATCCCCTATTACTGATCTCAGTCACAGCGCTGGGACTTCATCTGAGGTCTAGTCACGTGAGGTTGGTGAGGTAATGATTAGGATCATGCCAACCTCTTGGAAACAGGAGAAAAAATGACTAGGAAGAAAGAGCTGTGAATAGCATTGAAAGTTAAGCACTCTAATGTATTCTGATCAATTCCAGACCTGGTAACAAAAGAATAAGTGGTGATACTGGACTCAGACATGATCTGAGATTGACTACTGGGGGTTTTCCAAATTTGAGTTGCATTGCGTAAGATAAATCTTTTTCAAACATAACCCAATGGGAAAGCTCAAAATGCTCAACAGCAATGGATCTTGTACCGAATACCATTTCACGTTAGAGCCAGAGGCAGAGAGGAAATCTCTTACTTGTTAGTTTACAAGAAGAAAAATACCTTTTTGTTTCCAAGAAAGGCCTATTTATTTTTTTGATAAATGCTTAAACCAAAGAATGCATTACTTTACAACATGTCCCTACTTTATTATTGAAATTGAATTTCTATTTTTAATTCCATATACAGATGTACTCAGTGGATACAATGCTACCTCAGGTGTTCAACAGAAAGTAAAATATATGCCTCTCTTAAGAACCCTCTGTGTCTCTGGGGCAGCAGGAGCTAGACATTACAACACAGTATGGCAGCTGTTGTCCTTGGGGGATGGAGATGTTTCAGGAACATTTCAGAACCTGGGAGCCTGGAGGCTACCTCACAAGAGTGTGCAGGAGGTGAGCCAGACAGACTTGAAACTGTAAACAATATTTTGCCACAAACAAAGATGGGGAAAGACCTTCTTAGCAAAAGAACAAAACTATGAGATGCCAAATGGAAGGAGATTTAGGAAACTTAGGGTGTTTTGTGGAACTGAGGCACAACTGACAGCAATGTGGAGATAAACCTCAGACAATGGGGAAGAGGCAGCCAGAAGGCAAAGGACATTAGCAGCTATGTAGGTACTGAATTTTAACCTGTAAGAGGGGCAATGAGGAATCTTACAAGTTTTTAAGAAAGACTGTTTCAAGATCTACTGTGATGTGTGTGTGTGTATGTGCGTGTGTGCGCATGCTCAGGCACGTACAAGCAAACTACTACTGGGGATTGAACTAAGGGTCTGGACACTGTCCCTTAGTTTTTTCCACTCAAGGCTGGTGCTCTCCAACTTGAACTACAGCTCCACTTCTTGCTTTTGGATGGTTAAGTGGAGATAAGAATCTCATGGACTTCCCTGCCTGGGCTGACTTCACACTGAGATCTTCATATCTCAGCCTCCTGAGGATTACATACGTGAGCTAGGACTACAGGTATGAGCCTATAGGCGTGTAGTTTAAATATATATTTTATTAGTGTTGTAGAGGTGATGTACAGCGGTGTTACAGCTACATAAGTAAGGCAATGAGCACATTTCTTTTTGAACCGTGTCACCTCTTCCCTCTCTCTCTTGCAGTTTTTCCCTTCCATCCCCACCCACAAGTTGTAGAGTTCATTTTCCATATAGCGTCTAGTGAGTAGCATTGCTGCATCTGTTTACTCTTTGTCCCACCTTTTCTGTGCCCCCCCTTACCCTCCAAAGGACCAACAAATTAGCAAACAAAAGGAAAAAGACAGCAAAAATAGCAACAAAAACCATCTCTTGTTTCCATTTCTTGGAGTTTATTTTGTAAAATATTATTTTGCACATAGCTATTGAGCTGACAGATGGTCCTAAGTGGATGAATGGATCAAGAAAATGTTGTATATCTATTAGAATTCTATTCTTCCATCAAAAAGAATGATATTGTACCATTTATAAGGAAATGGAAAGACTTGGAAAAAATTATATTAAGCAAAGACCCAGAGAAACATAGGTTGGATTGTTTCCCTTATTTGCGATAACTAGAATGTGCCTATAAATCTACAAGTAAACATACTGGATGGTTAAAAAAAATACACTGGGACATGATAAATTATAGAGGGTTTCTAGACAGTCACACAGTGAGACCAAAGGTGGATATTCATAGGAGAGGATCACAAAGGATCTACTGCGTTTTAATCAGTAAGAGTGGTGGTAAATGGCATGATGGAGGAGAGGCCAGGACTGCATTACAGAGAGGCATTAGAGAGAGCAAGCAAGAGGAGCTCATATGCCTCTCAGATAATCACAGATATTTTTCTCCCTTATGTTCCTCAATTATGCCTCAAATTTCCCCTTCAACTATCTATCAATTACTGATACATACTTTTTCTCATCCCAAATATATGATCACATATATTTTATAAAAATCACACCCCAGAAAATGGTGCTATGGCTCAAGTGGTAGAGTGCTAGCCTTGAGCTGAAGAGCTGAGGAACAGCACCCAGGCACAGAGTTCAAGCCCCATGACCTACAATCAATCAATCAATCACATCCCGCAGAACCATCAACAGTTCAAACAATCTCTTACCTGAACAAAGTTGTTCCACTTTTGTGTAGTTTAGAGATACTATGTCATTGACCCATGCAATGATGTCATGTCTGCTCATAGTTTCTTGGGTTATCGAGGTAGAATACACATTGACCGCCATTCCCCAACTAGGAGAAAACAAATAATAATACATTTATTTACTCATAAGGATAAAAAATAACTTAGAAACATGAAAAACTTCTATTGAAGGAGAGGACCCTTGACAGAGCTCTAGGATGTTTAAGTCCTTTTGTAGTAAAGCCTTTTAACTCTCTTTCTCTCCCCTTGGCCCTGAGGTTTGCCAAATTAGGACATTTCATGCAGGACCATTTACATCCTTTACGTTAGACTCAAAACTCCAGGTTCTGACACGGAAATAACTAATTGAATACACAACTTGGAGTCTCACTTTTGACTATAAGTCTAGGTGTTGGTAATAAGAGATTACAGGGCAAACAATACCTAAATACTTTGCACATGTGAATGGAGATACTACAGTGAAACTCATTGAAAGCTGTTGAATACTAGGGGTAGTGGGGATGGGGAAAGTGAGGGTAAATGACAGGATCAATCTGATTACAATGCTGTATATGTGGAATACCATGGTGAAACCATTTGGAACAATCATCAGGCACATACACGGCAGGGTGGGGGGCGTGGAGAGGTAAAAATGTAAAACAAGTCCTATGGAGGGAGTGCTAATGGGAAGGGTGGGTGAGAGGAAAGGGCAAAGGAGAGTGATAATAGGCAATATACTTTATGTACATTATGAGAGAGTGGAACAATGAAGCTTGCTGAGAGTAGCTTAGGAAGGGAGGAGCAGAAAGGAGGCAGTCACAGAGGGTCTGATCCAGGTACATGGTATGCATCTATAAATTGGTCAAAATGAAACCTCTTTGTACACCTGATTGACGCTTAAAAAATGTAGAATAACAATAACAAAAAAGAGGGTACTTGGGTGTACACTATTCTGCACCACAGCAATTTTTTTAATTGTGAAAATACCGTACAGAGGGGGTACAATTACAAGGTAATGAGTACATTTCTTATCAAGCATTGTTGCCTCCTTTGTTTCCCCTTCCCATCCCTTCCCACGCCAAAGTTGTAAAGTTCGTTTTTCGACATAACATCTTGTACATCTCATTGTTGCAATGGGTCCACCTGTATCCCTATTTAAACCATTTGTTTTTTTCCCTTCCCCTCCACAAATAATACCAACATCAAATACAGTACAAACAGGGATTATACCGTGGGGGAGGAACATACAAAGCAACAAAGAAATCATTTTATAAATATGTTAGAACAATTGAAAGCAAGAAAAAACATTTGAGCCCTTATTTTGGGGTTCATTTCGCCTAACGTCAACTTATCTGACCGTTTCTGCTCGTCTCAGACATATACTAGTTATTTATTTTTTTTTATTGTGAAAATACTGTATAGAGGGGTTACAATTACATGGGCAAGATAATGAGTACATTTCTTATCAAGCATTGTTGCCTCCTTTATTTCCCCTTCCCATCCCTTCCCATCCTCCCCCCATCCCTCCACCCAATCCTCACCCCCACCCCCCGTTTTCAACTTTCAACATAACGACTTGTACATCTCATTGTTGCAATGGATCCACCTGTATCCCTATTTAAACGATCTGTTTTTCCCCTTTCCCTCCACAAATTATACCGACATCAAATACAGTGAAAGCAGGGGTTATACTGTGGGGGAGGGACATACAAAGCAACAAAGAAATCATCTTATAAATGTGTTAGAAACAATTGCATGAAAGAAAAAAAAACATCTGAATACATATCTTAGGGTTCATTTCCCTAACACCAACTTATCTGACCTTTTCTGCTTGACTCAGACATATACTAGATATTGCAAGTAAGGGAAACCATGGGACCTATGTTTCTTTGGGCCTGGCTTACTTCACTTAATATAATTTTTTCCAAGGCTTTCCATTTCCTAACAAATGGGGCGATGTCATTCTTTATGATGGAGGCATAGAATGCCACTGGGTTACAGCTTTACACATAAATGTTTCACAGCACTTTCATTGTCACTGCTTGCAAATGTTAAGGATTCTTTTTTAAACATTTAAACTTTGGTGAAAAAACTGCAATTTTAATAATTTCATAGCATATGTATACCTACATATCTCTAGACAAACTGTCCCTTATATGTGTCAGTTTAGACTCCCTTCCTTCCTTCCTTCCTTCTTTCCCTCCCTCCCTTCCTTCCTCCTTCCTTCTTTCCTTCCTTCCTTTCCTTCCTTCCCTCTTTCCTTCCTTCCTTCCTTCCCTCCCTCCTCCCTTCCTTTCTTCCTTCCTTCCCTTCCCCCTCCCTCCCTTCCTTCCTTCCTTCCTTCTTTCCTTCCTTCCTTCCTTTCCTTCCCTCCCTCTTTCCTTCCTTCCCTCCCTGCCTTCTTCCTCCCTTCCTTCCCTTTCCTCCCTCCGTCCTTCCTTTCCTTCCTTCTTTCCTTCCTTCCTTCCTTCCTTCCCTCCTTCCCTTTCTTCCTCCTTCCTTCTTTCCTTCTTCCTTTCCTTCCTTCCCTCCTTCCTTCCTTCCTTCCTTCCCTCCCTCCTCCCTTCCTTTCTTTCTTCCTTCCTTCCCTTTCCCCTCCCTCCCTTCCTTCCTTCCTTCCTTCTTTCCTTCCTTTCCTTCCCTCCCTCTTTCCTTCTTTCCCTCCCTGCCTTCTTCCTCCCTTCCTTCCCTTTCCTCCCTCCGTCCTTCCTTTCCTTCCTTCCTTCTCTTCTCTACTTCTATCTCCATCTCCTTTTCTGTCTTTCCTATAAGGTTTCCCTATGCCACTCAGGCTGGCCTCAACTGCAAAATCCTGCTGCTTCAACCTCCCAGGTGCTGGGCTTGCAAGCATGCACCACCACACCCAGTATGTATGCATAAACTTTTAATTTAGTTTGGAAGTGTTCAAATACATGCAAAAGGAAAGAAAATATGACAACAAACTAGTTGTGTCTACTTCCTGGTTTCAACAACAATCAATACTTGACCAATTCTGTTTCTTCTACTTATACTTCTATCTTTATACTTCTATCCACTGTCCTCAGCCAATCTTATGAGGGCCCCTCAGGCCAGAGTGTTTTGGAGCCAAGACCAAATATTACATCATTTCACATAAATATTTCAGTGTGTGTCTCTAAAAGACAATGACAATGAAAAATGCAAAACCATAAATATTACCATATCGCATCTGAAACAACTGCTGAATATGATCACATATGCATTATGATGCCTTACAATTTTAAGGTTTGTCTGACTATGGATGCAACAAAGGCTCAAATACTACCATTATTTGATAGGCTATTTTGAATTTCTATTGTTTATAGGATTTGTCTTCATTGCTAGTCTTGCCTTGTAATTTTTATTGTTGTTGAGCAAACTGTGCTCTTTGGTGATTTGGCACACACCATCCCATAGCTGTGGTTTAACATTTCATTCTGTACATCCTTTTCCTATAAACTGTAATTGATGTAGAGGTTTCAGTTGATTCAAGCTTCAGTTGGGAGGGCAGTGAAAAGACCAATCTACTTCATGCAGTGTCTCAAATTCCCATTGGGAAGAATGGAATGTCTGACTCTTTTCATCATATTATGAGCCACTGATGCCATTTGCCTGGCTCCAGTAACTCCTGAGAAACTTCAGTGATGCTCTTGTTATTCACGCTTGATTTTATTAGCTGAAATAATTTTACAAAGTGAAATTCCCTTCTGAGGTACCTTGAGGCTCAGAGCTTATACACAAGGCAGGGAAGATGTCTGATTCTTCATTTACTAGTTCTTAAAACCATGAGGTAGCTCCTCATATTCTCCAAGTATACTCAATGAGGTTTATATTTTTAGTTTTAGAAGCATAATTATGAACTCATGGATTTAAGCATATTCGGTATAGACATATATGCATTCTTGATGTCTACAAAGTAGATCTTAGCAGTCTTTGATAACTTCTTTGCTAGCTGGTGTGACAAGACAAGAGTTCCAGGCTCAAGATTTTGTTTTTTTGTTCTCCCTACCCCTGTCAGTGTTGGTCCTGGGGCTGGAACACAGGGTTTGGGTGCTGTCCCTGAGTTTGTTTTTTTTTTTTTTTTGGCAGTACTGAGGAACTGAACCCAGGGTCTCATGCATGCTAGGCAAGCACTCTACTACTAAGCCACATTCCCAGCCAGGCTCAAATTTTATCTTTCCTTCTTCTGATCTAAAAACTAGTTGTTTCTTTGAGGGCTCTGACTCCTTGCACTGGTGTATAGTATTTAAGAGATATAAGTGTGACCAGATAGTATAGCAAAATCTGCAGTTTGTAGGTTTTATGAGACAGTTGTGCTTGAGATTCTTAGTTTCATAAAAGCAGTAAAAGTCTTCCACTTCAAAGTGTCAACTGACTATTTCACTTGTAAATAATTATCCCTCCATTGGCAGAAGCACCCTTAATGCTAAACGCTTCTCCTGAAGAGCTGAAAAACCAATGACAATGGAATCTCAGACTGAGTGACTATGACAACTACTTTCGTATACCATTACTAAAGGTTCTTTTATTTTTTGGTTAATATTTTCCCTTGTCTTCTTTACCATTTAATTAACAAAACCATTTGCCTTTAAATCCAATCAATCTTTGATCACTTGCATAAAATATATATATAAAATGTCACTAAGGATAAGTTAAAACATTAAAACAATTTAAAATTAAATTTTATTTTATTGTAAAGATGCTGTACAGAAGGATTACAGTTACATGAGTAAGACAATGAGTACATTTCTTTTTTGAACATTATTACCCCAACCTTTGTTTTTCTCCTATTAAGCTTTAAATGTAAAAAATTTTAAGTATTTTGGACTGCTTGTCATTTTCATATACCAAAGTAACTTCTGGCAGCTGATGCTCTTTTCTAAGGGTGGCTTCTTCATGCATAGGGCTTCTGCATTTCTAGGCAGTGCACTAACAGAGGGTACAGTGTCAAGGGCCAGAATGATTCTAGATGGTACCAAGCTAGAGGTGGAAATTTTTGTTCCAGATGATTGAAAAGTAAAACTAAACACAAAGCAAGGAGGACATAAATGGCCCTGTATTTTAGAAAGATAATCCATATCTAAGTAAGTAAAAATGTTTTGGCTACCTAAAGACATAAGACAATGAGTGACCAGGCAGAAGAGTTATGGTAGTTTTTAAAAATTTCATGAGAATAAAGAAGTGGATTGCCTCCATCTGTCAACAAATCACGCTTGCCTCCAAGACTGATCAGTAACAGTCACCTACGGACAATAGTCTTTTCATAATCTAAATACACATATAGCTTTGTGCTTCAGGTAAACTCCAGTTATCTAGTTACTGGACTCACTGCTTTTGTGTGTTTGTGTGTGTGCTCAAGGCCTTCAACTCTCACTTGATATTTACTTTTGCTCAAGGCTGGTGCTTCTACCACTTGAGCCATAACTCCACTTCCAGGTTTTTGCTGGTTAGCTGGAAGTAAAAGTCCCACAGATTTTATGGCTTGGGCTGGCTTCAAATCTCGATCCTCAGATTTCAGCTTCCTCAGTAGCTAGGATAACAGGCAAGAGCCCCCAGTGCCTAGTTGAACTCACCATTCTTAATTTCCATTATCCTTGCTCTCCAACCAACAGAGCTGCCAATCTGGGAATATTGCAAGGAGAGCAATTCTATATTAAGGGCCTTTTGGAAAAGTCAATTAATGGGTAGATCCACTGAAGGTAGAAATTATAATAATCTAATATATATTATTTTTCATTTAATAATTTCCAATAATCAAGACAAATGAATGGTTATGAAAAGAAAGGTCATATTAAATGCTACAGAACAATGAGTCAATGTGTAGAGATTAGTCTTCTGTTTTCATTTTTCAGTGTATCTTTAACATGGAAACAAGTTCATGCTTAGGTGACCTATCATGTGGCTTCTGGGACAAAATCATTGCTCTCCATACCAACCTTAAGAAAAAGAGGGTTCAAAACACTGTCCCCCTACCATTGTAGTTTTTGGCCAGAACCTCAACTAGATTGTTGTATTGAAGACCTGGGAAGCAGCCCAAAAGTAGTTATCTGAGGGACAGTGTCTCAGCTTTATAATCCCTGTGCTACATATTTTAATATCTTATTTAAATGTCATTATACAAGGAAGGTACATTTCTTTATCCTACCTTAAATGAGAAGTCACAGTATATTTAAATGCTGCTTGGGTGAATGTTGGAATGTCTCTGTAAGAAGGTTGTCAATGTTTTCTGGTTTTGTTTGTTTTCAACCAAGAGGGGGGAAAGTACACAAACAAACAGAGACCCCTTCACATCTCCAACAAGCAGAATCAAGATTCTGGTCCGTCTGTGGACAGTGACTACTAACATATGTGACTTGAGGAAAAGGTGGGCCTTGGGGACTGCTGTGCTGCTGAGTTTGCTCAGTTTCATTCTATACTTGACAATGGTAGTAGTGCTGGGTGGAGAAGCACCGGGAGTTTATGCTTTAAAGCAATTCTTGAGCCATACAAATTAGACATTGCATTTCTGCTTACTAAAACAAATGGAATTTCATGTGAGTCAATGAGAATTTAACCTACTGAGCAAAGCCTAGATAAAGGCTTGGCAAGCCCCAAGCTGTGGAAACCAAAGTATGAATTTGACTACCTTACCATTCATGGGCCCAAAACCCAATTGAAAAATATTTCATACTTGTGACCAAGAAAAATTTGGCAGGATTTCTAAAGTATTCCAGAGGAGTGTCTCTCCAAAATTTAACAAATATGTGCAGTGTCACAGCTAACATTATGTGTGCTCACTGGAATTGTTTCTTATGTAATTTATTTTGTTTCTCCACCCTACCACACACAAAAAGACTATCACAGCCATACTTCAAGGGAGGAGCAAGTTTCTCCTATTTCCTCCCTGTATACATTCTTAGAGGGTAACTCTGTATTTGAGTTTTTTCCTCGCAGCATGGTTCATGACAGGCTACATAGCCCATGATCTGGTCCAGCCCTGGGCATGTGAATATAAGAAGAAAGGATTTGAGAAATTAATCTTGGGAATGAGGCATGTGGAACTTATTTTGACTTTGATTTTTTTTAAACAACTAAAGTGTGAGTTTTCCAGGCTTCCCAAGTTTAGCCGACCATCTGCAGAAGAACAGCCCTCCAAAGAGTCTGACTTTTTTCAGCTGCTCTGTGTGGAGACCCCCTTTGGTTTAGTTTACCCTAAACCCACTTTGAAAATGAACCTTTAAAAGTCACTTTGGACTTAAGTTACTTTCTTTATGTCATTCCCTTAAGAAGGGGAAACTTCATGTTCAATATAAAGCATTCAGAAAATTCACCCATTCCACACCAATATGCTCCATTCACATATTTTGCACTGACAATATCCATATTTGTGACCATCTTTCTTCTCTCTCATAACCATCTATTTTAAGCAATTTTTCCATTCTTGGGAGAAGTAACCCACCACAACAAAACTAAGAAAAATTCAGGCAATACACTTTCCCCCCCTAACATCACACAAATAAAATGAAGAACAGACTGGAAAAGAGAAAGAAAAAGAAATATCATTTTTCTTTCACTTGAGAAAGTTATTGAATTTCAACACATAATAACTTGGGAGGCCCTTCTTAGTTAATGTTAAAAGTGTCAGTGTTTGGGGTGGGAAGGTGGCTCAGTGGTAGAGTGCTTGCCTTGCATGCATGAGGCCCTGGGTTCGATTCCTCAGCACCACATAAACAGAAAAAGCTGGAAGTAGCACTGTGGCTCGTGGTAGAGTGCTATCCTTGAGCAAAAAAGGACAGTGTTCAGGCCCTGAGTTCAAGCCCCAGGACTGGCAAAACAAAACAAAACAAAATAGTATCTGTGTTTCACTGGAAGCCACATCAAACTGAGCAGACACTAGAAATCTTTTCAAAGGGTCTCAGAAGTAAAACTTATTTCTGGCACTGCCTCTCAAAAGCTAGGCAAGTATTCTATAGTTTGAGCTAAGTCTTCAGACCTTTTGTTTTCATTTTTATTTATTACTTCATTTTGGCAGTACTGAGATTTGAACTCAGGATCTGTACCACTCCCCCATTCCCTTTTGCATGTAAAGGTCGTCTTGTTACCTTACATGGGGGCTACCCTAGAGCTCTCCACCACAGAGTAAGTAGGATTAGTTTATCTTAGCCACCACACTCAGCTAACTCCTTTCTTCACCAGCTACTGGACTTATACTTGATCTAAGTCAAAGTCACACTGCTAATTCCAACTCATATTCTTTGGTCAAATGTTTTAGAATTGTCAAAGTTGGCCATTCCAATATATCAGGTAAGGGGAGGTGCATTATTTTAAATGTACTTGTAAACCTGACTTTGTACTAAGAAAAAAACCTTTTAGTGTTATTCTAACAAAAAGAGACATTTTGCAAACACTTCTAAGAATCCACAAATATCATTGAGTTTAAAAGAAATTTACCAAAATTTCAATGTAAATATCTCTTATGTGACATTTCTTAAAATAATCTAAAAAGTAAATATTCTGAAGGAAAAAACAAAGATACTTTTATTCCCATAAAGCAAAATACTAAGCTAAAGGGAGAAACCTCCGAAGTTGCTGTCCTGCTTTCCAATTATATTAGTTCCTTGGAATGAAGAGACCCAGTCTCACACAAATCTGTTGAGTTTTCCACTGTAAAGCTTGTGACAACACAGATAGGTCCTGCTGGTGTTCCGGTCCCTCCCCCTTCCCCATCACAAAAGACTGATGTTTAATCTTCCGTGGTCATCCCTAATAATGAACTGGGCATCAGCAGGGAATGAGAGTATAAATGTGTCCCCTGAACCAGAAACATCCCTGCTTTTCAGCTGTGCATAATTCATTCTCTAAACTCAATGCCATAAGGGGTAAGATTTAAACATTTCACCCAGGAAAGAATATTGCCAGATTATTCTCAATTCATCACTTTCTGTTTATCTGTGACCCAAATGTGGGGGCAGGGAGAAAAAATTGAGGACAGTGATCAGGAAGGAGCACAGCAAAGCCAACAAAGTATTGCTGAAAGACAAATGTGGACAAGACAGAATGTCCCTAGAGAAAGATTACAGAAACTAGGGAGTTTCATATAAAAACAGGCACTGAAGCTTCTGTTTAGCTGGGTGGACTAATTGATGTATGCATGGATCCTAGGGCTGCGAATGTAAGAGGTCACACTGTCTCCAAGTAATAACACACATAAGCTGCTGTGGGCAGACGCATCTGTTTCATTTTTACAGGGCTCAGGGCTCTGGGATGGGATTAGGCAGACAATGCAGGACCAACTCCTCCAGGCAGGGCTTTCTGTCTGAGCACAGTGATGATTTCACACAAGAACGGCAAAGAAGCATTAGGATACTACCCACAATGAGGCCATATACATGTTTTAAAAAACATAGACATCAAAATTCTTTTTTAGGATTTCTGCCTTTTTATAATTCGTTTTACAATAGATGAATTAAGGCCTTTCTTACAGTATCACCAAATATTCTAGCATGTGAAAAAAAAAACAGATTGATAACTAACAGGCATAAAGTTCTCCAGCTGTCTACAGAAAGAGACTCTATAAGCTGCCATGAGAATGCACCTCCATTTTTAATGGCTTTATTGCACAACCTGCATGACTTCTTGAAACACTTTCATTAGGTGGTTCCTTCCATATATATTCCTTAGTCAGGCTGCCCACCAGTTAAATGAAACAAAAAATAGTAAGGAAACTTTCAGAACAGCATATATGTGGTTATTTGTTTGATTGTTTTATTTTAACCTGTTTTGAGTTTCTACTGAGAATTAACTCAATAGCTATGGCCCATGAATTGGAAACTTGGCTCTTCTACAAGAAATGAGGGAAATTTGGGGATTCAAAAAAAGTTCTTTGTGGCATTCATAATGTCCAGGGATGTGAATGAAACTTAACTGCATGTAATGAGTAAAAGGCTAAAGCCATCCACATGTGTACACACACACACACACACACATACACACACAGACACACACAGACACACATAGGTGCACAAATATACATGGACACACACACACACACACAATGGGCATGTTTCTTCATATGCACAAAAATGCCTGAGATTATATTGGTCTAAATGTCCATCTGTTTCAAACAGTGGGTGGCTTTATCCAGGGACTGAAAATAATTCCAATGACCCAGAGCTTGTTCCCATGCCACAGGCTTGGCTAGTCTCCTTAGGGCACCAACTTTTACTCAGCACCCCGCCTGCCCCTCTTGGCTCTTCATCCCTTCTCTACCATATGCCTTCTGTTTATTTTCCCAGCCCTATTTGGCCTTGTTCCCTCTCACTCTGACCTTTGCTCTCTCCCAGGATCTCAAGACATTTCCAGTCAGGCCTCAAGCTGCCCCACCCAGCATGGTCATGAGTCAGCCTTTCAGGACCTTGGGGCCACTGGCACCAAGGTAAGCGGTCATGTTCAGTTGTCCATGCTAAATTAAATTAGGTGCATAAAACAGAGAAGAGTGTGGGGGGGTCAAGGGCACATGTTGCCAGCACACAAGGTCCTCCATCAAGTCTACTTTGATGGGAGTGTTCCCCACCTTCTGGCTCTGAGCCAAGTGGAGCACTTGGTGATACGGGGTTCCCCATGGGTATTCAGCGTCTTCAGGGCCCACCTTCTCTACACCTTCCTATCATGAGGAACAAATGATGGATGGCAGCTTCAAGGCTAATCCTCAGGGGTAACTGGGACTCCAGGACTCAGGTAAAGGATGAGAAGCTCCTTCTGGCACTTGACCCCCAAGCAGCAACTCATGCTTCAGGTTTGGCTTGAATGTCAACTTCTCAGCAAGCCTGTCCTGTCAATTGGCTGAAGAGGCCTCCTCCAGTTACTCCCACCTCATGATGCTTATCTTTTCTGACCCTAACACTATCTGTAATCATCCTGTTGTTGTCTGCCTACCACTCCTATCCCCAGAATACAAGCTCTATGAAGGCAGGTACTTCAATAGCTGACATTTCATCTACTTTTGGGTACAGGGCAATGTGTGGCAACACATAATGTTGAATGAATGTGTCTGAGGAGAGTCTTGTGAGGGACATTAGGGCATGTGAATCATACTACACAGGCAATTGTCCCTATGAGTCCCCCAACACTATGCAAGATAGCCAGGAGGGAATAAACCAGGGTTGAACTAGTGTCCTGGCAATATGCAACTGCGGGGAACACACGTGTCTCACCTCTAAGAGCTCTCCGTTTCTTCACTGGCAAAGCAGAGGGGGATAGATTAAATGATACGGGATGACTACCACTTGGCAAAAACGTTCCACATATCCACTATAAGGCTGTATCATTAATGTCAGTTTACTCACATTGTCCTCCCAACAATGCCATGTGCAGCTGCTTTTATGTAGAGATGCTGGAAATGATACAGCCTCGGAGAGTCAGTGACTTGCCTAGTCATGACTATTAAGTAGCAGAGTTGGAATTTGGACCTGGGGCTGAGTTTAGGATTCTTGTCCTCAACCAAATCCCTCCTTGCTTTCTGTTTTGACTATGTCATGGGAGTAAGTGGAAAGAAAAAGAACTCTAAACGAGGACACCACTGTGGTCCCTAAGAAAATCATTTTTCTCATCTATATGGTACCAAGGCATCATTTTACATGTACATTTCTGTGAAGAAAATCCCCAAATGTCTTGATCTAAGTGATTACTTAACTCCGGTTATTATTGGGAATGTTTTTCTGGCAGGAAAACCTGCCAGCTGTCACATGTAACCCATGGTAATGGTAACATTTAAGGAATCATCACATTTTACATTTCTAGTTACTATATAATTTGGATCCAAATCCTCTGATTTACTTTTATATTTTTGGTAGATTTGTCACAACGAACATTATTGCTTATTATTGTATTTTTTTTCAAAGCAAAATTAAGGTCTTCATTGTAATTAAGGTCTTAATTGACTGTCTTTAGAAAAAATCTATTCTTCAAAACAAATCCTGGGGCTGGGAAGGTGGCTCAGTGGTAGAGCACTTGCCTTCCATGCCTGAGGCCCTGGGTTCGATTCCTCAGCACCACATAAGCAAAAAGAAAGAAGCCGGAAGTGATGCTGTGGCTCAATGAGCTGAAGAGCTGAGGAAGAGCACCCAGGCCCAGAGTTCAGGCCCCACAACCGGACCCAAAAAACAAAACAAAACAAAAATCCTGGTATCTTATTCTTAAGGACTGGTGCCTATCCAAAGATCTGTACTGATACTTGGGTAAAATTCAGTTTTAAAATCATGAGAAGGTGTTAAAATGGCAATAAAAATGAAATAGCAGTAAAATTAAGCCTATTACGATGAAAAAAAAAAATGTGAACCTGCGTTAAAAAAAAACATTCTAGTGGCTTTGACAACGAACTGGATAACATACATCCATATCGTATTTGTACCCACCTAAATTCTTCTCTAAATACACTCAGACATACATGTAATCACAATGGATATGTTCAAATCAGAAAACAGTTTACCATTAAACTTTTCAACTCTGACCTTCAGCTGGCAAGGTACTGATCAACTTCTACATTAAATTCACTTCCCAACCCCAGAGAACATCTTGCAAGTCTCAAGATGCAAGGTCCTCCTGTTACTCAGTGGAGCATAAAGGGGAATTTTGGTCATTGCTAATGCTGAACCAAAATGAGTGATATTTTGCCAAATGGGTGTAGTTAAGGAGGAATATGGAAACAAGGAGCATGTTATTTAATTACTAATTTACCCAGACAGATCATATAACTTCTTTTTCCAGGTAGAACAATTCTGATTGCAGCCAGAAATTTCCCTGTAGCTTCCTACATGTCCTCTCTAAGACCAGAGTTCACCCTTTTTTCTCCAGAAGTCATTTCCTTGTATTCTCATGTAGGCAGCTAGATATCATCATGTAAATGGGAATAGAAAAAGAGAACTTTTAAAATCATCAATAATCTAAATTATTAAATGTAGAAAGAACAAATACATTTTTGCATTATAAGTACCTAGCAGTTGCTAGGTAGATTAGACACACACACACACACACACACACACACATACACTCACGAGAGAGAGAGAGAGAGAGAGAGAGAGAGAGAGAGAGAAAGAGAGAGAGAGAGAGAGAGAGAGGTGGAGAGGAGAGGGGGGAGGAATGAAGGGAAAGACACTTAGCTTGTATTGCTCTATTCTCTTTCCTATGCAAGTAATCCTAGGTATTCAGAACACTCAGATCTGAAGAACTGAAGTTCAAGGCCAGCCTGGGCAGAAGAGTTTGCTAGATTCCATCTCCAAAATAACCAACAAAAAGTAGCGTTGAAGGTATGGCTCAAGTGGCAGAACTCCAGCCTACCAAGTTCAAGGTCCTAAGTTCAAACCCTGGTACAGGAAACCAAAAAAGGTCCAAATACTTCCAGCACTAGTGTATTAGGTTATCAAAGGTAAGTGCAGAAACTTGAGCACTAGTAAAAAGTAGGTGGTACATTCTAACTGGATCAGGTACAGAAGTAACAGTGATGAGACACAGGGTAAGATCATTGGTTTAGAGAAGAGAGTGGAAGGAGCAGAACTTGAATCATGGCCTCCATTGGGACTCTGGTTCTGTGGTATTAGGACTACCAAACTGTAGTAGTTTAACAAATGGAGGCGGGCGGCCAGTGGTCTCTACTGAACTTAAAGACTGCTTTACTAAACTTGAGATTCTAAAAGACAATTAATTGATTAGCAAGTATCCAAAGACAAGAGATAGCATATGACGGATGAGATTATAAACAATATAAATATACAACTACACATGTTATTACACACAAAACTGTCTGAAGAATAAGCAGGGTAAGAGGATGAGGTCAGCTGTGAGGAGCATGTATGTCCAGACAGATGAAATGTATAAACTGGGGAAAATGTCCTATTTTGCTTGCCATGCCTGGCTTCTAGGTTCCTAGAGTTAGTGTGACTCAGATTTTAAATGCTTTAAAAATTAGGTTTGAATTCAGTGACTAAATAATATTTTTGAAAAAATTTCTTGGCCTTCTAGACTTAAACTAAAGAGCTGAGTTGACTCAATGCCTCAAAGACTATTTTATATTATTTCAGTCTTAGTTACTTTTATAATCAACCTGACAAACACTTATTACCATAAACATCAATGCCCTCATTATATATGTGTATATTTATAAATAACACATATATGTGTACATATGTATTACAAAGGATTCTTATTTTAAAATATCTCATAATAGCTTATTGAGGAAAAAACAACAAACTCAAGAATGCTGGTAAAAAGAAAATAAAAGTGCTACTTTTTATTTTACATCATCATTGTGATCATCATCATCATCATGGTAATGGGAGTGGAACTCAGGGCCTTCCAATTCCTAGGCAGGTATTCTTCCACTTCAGTTACATCCCTTTTTGTTTTCATTACTTTCCATACAGAATCTCAAGTTTATGCACAGGCAAGTTATGACTGTGATTCTCCTTTTTGTTCTTCCTTTATAGCTAGAATCATAGATGTGAGCCATTGTACCAAACTATTGTTTTGAGATAGGACCTTGCTCAGTTTTTGCTCAGGGTGCCCTCAAACCACAATCCTTTTGATTTTTGCCTTCTAAGTACCTGGAATTACAGGCTTGAGCCACTAAGAAACAAATGGGGAAGCTAGGTACAGTGGTTTACACATGTAATCCCAACAATGCAGATACACAAGGATCATGGTTTAAGGCCTGTCTGGACAAATTCAAGATGCTCAACTCAATAAGCTAGGCACTGTGGTATGTCCCTGTGATCCCAGCCTTAGGAGGGACAGGCAGGAGGAACTCCTAACTCTGGACACAGTGAGCCTCTATTTGGAAAATAAAGCAAAAGCTGGGGGTATAGCTCAAATATGAGGTCATGAGTTTAGACCCCAGCCCCACAAAAAGAAAGAGAAATGGGGGTAAGGATAAGAGAGAGGAAGAGAGGGAGTGTCAGACAAACCATCAGAAGCTGGAAGACCAGAAAGATTCATCCCTAGACACGTGAGAGGGAGCATGGCCCCCCACACCACCTTGATTTCAGACTTTGGCTTTCACCAGTTGAAAATACCCTTTAAGCCATCTAGTTTGTCATAATTTCTTTATGGAAGCCCAGGGCACAAAGACAATCTACTTTGACTTTTGTAATAATTGGCTTGTATCTGTTAATATTTATAAACATTTTTCCTATCCTCACACATAATGTTTGCATTGTATATAATTGCGTAAGTATGCCACAACCTATCTGATTCCAGAATTTTAACATGTTTAATTCCCAGAACTTCTACTCTGCTCATTTCCCCTACTTTCCAGTTAATTATTATTTCAAGACAATGCAACTAACTGGTGGTAACTTAAATGCGAACAGTGACCAAGCCATTGATTCCCCAAAAAAGACATGGACTTTTTTGTTTTACTCCATGAATCTTCAAGGTGATTTCTGGAGATGGAGTTGTTTGCGAGTCCTAAATTCAAACAAACATCAGGAGTGTGGCTATTTACTCCACAGGAAAGGAAGCATAGGATCATATTATTAAAAAAAAAAAATGGTCCCGTCCTTGGCCATCGTAAACTAAGGGAATCACAGGATGTCCTGTCTAATAGTATTTGGCTTCATTTCAAGGAACATTCAAAATCAAAACAAAAGAAGAGCCTCAACTCCTCACTGAACTTGAATGGCTGTGACCTGCTCAGTCCAAACACAACATAGAGAATTATCATCCCCTACCACAGTGAGGTACTGCTGCATCCAGAAATATTACCTGAAATTCTTTCAATTAAAACTCAGCCTTAAAGTCTGGGCCATATAACAAAGAGATAATAAGGGAATCAAAAATTTTTTGATTTACACTTAGAAAAAAACTATGCAGTGGGCTTCGAGCATTTGTGAAATCATAGGCAAACTTAACATTTGATAACACCTTTGGATTTTGAAACATATGTGGTTGAGAAATTGGGTTTTAGTCGGGTGCTAGTGGTGAATGACTGTAATCCTAGCTACTTGGCATGCCTAGAAGGGGAAGATCATAGTCCCAGACCAGCCCAGGCAATAAGTTCACCAGACCCGCCTCTCAACAGAAAAAGCTAAGTGTTGTAGCAAGTGCCTGTCATACCAGTTATGGCAGGACGTGTGAACAGAATGAGCTTGGTCCAGGTCAGTCTGGAGCAGGAGGTAGACCTTGTCTAAAAACAACCAGTGTGTAAGCCAGGTGCCAGCAGTTCACTATCATACCTCAGAAGGCTGAAATCTGGGAGAATCAAGGTTTAGAGCCAGGTTGGGCAGGCAAATTTTATTAGAGACTCATATTTCCAATCAACTAACAAAAGGCCAGAAATGGAGTATAGGTCAAGTTGGTAGAGTGTCAGCTTTGAGCAAACTTTCTTAGTGGTAGAGCAATGCCAGGCACCAGTTGCTATACTTTGTTGTGTATCTCATTTAATGTGTGTAAGAGCTCCATGAGGGTGCACTCCTATTATTATTTTCATCAAGAGAGAATCTCAGAGAGACTAAGAACTTTGCCCTAGATCATACTGTTAGGAAAGGGTGGAGCTGGAATAGAAAACAGACATTTCATGCCAGAGCCAAGCTTTGCTCATGATACCTCACTACCTATTCAAGCAACTCTCCCAATGGGCATCTAGATCAACCCTCACTGGTCATGTGGAGTAGGAAAGAGTTGCTGGAAGGTCTAGGCCATCTTTTCACTTGACCCACTTTGAATCTGCAGCTGAGAAAGAAGCAGCACCCATCACCCCAGGCTGAAATGGATTCACTCTTATTCATGGGGATATCTTAGTCAGTGCTATGACAATGTTAACGTGCCTGTCAGAAATTCCAGGGAGAGAAAACTCCACTTTGCCAACACCATGTCTGCTTCCTGATTACTGTGCATTCCAGGCCACCAGTAAAAGGGCTTAGAGATCCTTTCTGGTCCCCATCCCCTCCTGTGATCAGGTCCATTGCCTCCGCTGGCCCAGCATTCAGAATATTCTTCTGCCCACACAGATATATAGACACAGTTGGGGTGACATATCCCAAGAAATTCTCACCCTTCTCCATGCTGCACACATATGCTCATCTACCAGTGGTGACTGTTTTCCGCTTCCTCTTTTTCTAGCAGAGACACATGTCATAAGCTCCACAGTCTCTTGACTTCATGGCTGTGGACAGTGAAGAAGTCCCTGTGGCAAGAATCATGTCTGCCAAATTTTCCTCCTCTCTGTCTTTTCCTAATTGGTCAGTGTCCCTGGGGTCCACTCAGGCTTACTGATGGGTGAGAAGGATGCTAGATGCAGGCTGCAGTGAGGCCTGGCGATGCAGATGGCTTGTTTATCCTGACCATCATCCAGGGATCTTTAGGGTTACATAAAGGGCAAATAGTGCTCCTTAACTGCCCAAAGATAGAAGTTAGGTGGACTGGAGGAAGACAGAGGGCTGTGGTCAGAGTGCTAAAAAAATGGCAATTGCCTGTCATCTCATGATGTCAGAGCCCCACACAGTTCCTGACAAACAGCAGGTGTTCGGTACATGAGAAAAAAAAACTGCAAAGAGGATATTAAAAAATAATCCTCAGTGGGGATTATTCTGCAGTCACTGCAAGATGCATAGAGCATACTAATCAAGCTGGACACATCACCAAAACCACATTGGTGGCTCCAGTGTGTTCTGCAGAAAACAAAAGGAAACGTGGAGGAGGGATTGCTGCATAAGGCCTCAAAGGGCAACACAAGGCAGTTGTTGGATGAACAGCTATTTCACCTGTGACTTATGATGCTCTAAGGTAAGAATGGGGCTTGGATCAGGCCCAGGTTTAATATTCTCAGGGTCACTTTAGTGAATATTTTGAAATGTTTCTAGCATAATTCCACTTGTAAAACTCATTAAGTGTAAAGTCAAATTCATTTAAATTTTTAAAACTCCAAATGGTACAATGCTTGCACTGCACAGTGAGACTCTGGATTCTATCCTCAGCACAATGAAATAAGCAAACATTAAACAAATTAAAATCCATGCTCTTACAGTGCTCAATGATACAACACAGATTGGCTAGGTAATGAATTTACCTAATTTCAATTAGTAAAAAACATAAAAAGGTAACTAATCTGCTCAGTTCCCATCCATATTTTCTATTCTTTGCATTTCTCTTGCATATCAAGTAAATATGAATATAAGGTTTCATTTTTACACTATTACATAAACATTAGTAAGCAGTACTGTAGTGTTTTAAGCTTAGTGATGACCAAAACATATACCATAAAAATTGAGGGATTAGCCTGGTGCTGGTGGCTCATGCCTATAATCTGAGCTACCTGGGAGACTAAGTAGAGGATGGTGGTTCAAAGCCAGCCTGGGCAGGAAAAGTCTGTGAGACTCATCTCCAATTAACCCCATGCCACACATGCACATACATACACACTCACAGACAGCTGTGGCTCAAGTGGTAGAACACTAGCTTTGAGCAAAAAGCTCAGGAACAGTAACCTGGTCTGGAGTTCAGGTCTCAGTACCAGCCCCCCCCTTACCCCCCCCCACATTGCGGGAACAAAAAACCCAGCAAGACTCCTGTAATCCTAACTACCCAACAGGCTGAGATCTGAGGAGGCACCTTAGGTGGGGTACACACAGAGAAGAAAGCTTTTGAAAATTAGAGGAGGATATCTTTGCACAATAATCACAAATATCTTATTAAGACAACTGAAACAACTGAAGAATTCTAACTAAGAGCCATACTCTACAACAGGCAGATACATACTACTCTGGGGACTCTTCAGGGCCAGGTGTGTGCACCTGTCCATTCCCGATGCTGCCTACCAGGAACTCACTTCCTGATTCTTCCCAGAGGGCTCTGGAGACTCTTCCAAGAAAGGGCTATGCACGACTTATCTTTGTTTCCAGGCGCACAGAAGATTATATGCCAGAGATTGACATACAGAAGGAACTCAGTACATTTGCTGAAGAATACAATAGCTGTGTAAAATTGCACAGTGGGAACTTAAGAAATTACATTCTTAACAAACTGAAACCATGTTTGTGCATCTCAAAAATGGTAGATGGTAAGCAGAAAGAATAGAGGAGCTGATTTTAGCAGCTCCACTTCTTGACTCATGAAGCACCAAATGAAAACCTTGCAGTGAATCATAGAGAGCTCTTAAATGAAGGATACCACTGTTTATAATCAAAGTATAACTGTGAACACAAGAAAGCCTCCGAGAGATGTCAATGCCTCTGGCACTTTTGATGAATTACCTCCCAAGACTTTGCCAGGGTAGGCTGACATGAAATACAGAAGGGGAATTGATGTCTAAAGTAAAGTAAAACAAAACAAATACTTCTAGGAAAAAATAAAATGGCATCATAGAAATCAGTCATGTTACTCTCATGAAAGGCAATGTCATTCATTTGGACTTAGACAACAACAAACATTAACCCTAACCTTCTGGATAAAGTCTTTGTACACTTATTTTTCTCAGACAGAATATCACTATCTAGTCTAGGCTAGTCTTTAACTGGAGATCCTCCTGCCTCAGCCTTTTCAGCTCTGGGATTTAACTGTATACCACATTTGACTCTCTGTGTGTAATTAACAACTGTATTTCCACAAGGAAATATAAATGTTAAAGATGGCCAAAATAACTTCAGAGAGTACTGAATTTTCTCAATGTTATAAAAGGGCACAAGTTTACAGAGATCCACCAGTGTCTGTACTTACAAACCCCTTACACAGAAAACTTACTCTTCCTTCTTAAGCCCTATTACTGTTCTGCTCCAGAGTCATGACCCAAATGAGAGTCTTTTGGCAGTCATTTTTCCTGCTAGAACCAAGCCAGGCACAGAAGGATTGAGTTCTTACCATATTTTCTTAACTATCGAAGCCTTAAAAGCTGACATCAATTTCATCATCCTATATATGTGTCACCAATTTTTACCCTTTTAGAAAAAAAGTCCATTGCTGTTCAATGGAATAAAATCCTAACTGGCCTGGGGAGATCTGACACTAAAAAGGATTTTTGTTTTGTTTTTGTAACCAACTAAGGAATTATTTCTTAGTGACCTATAAAACTTTGCTTAGTCTTGCCTCATTGATAAATCATTTTCATCTAAATAATCTTTGGAGATACAGTTAACAAAATATCTAGAAGAATTTCTTTGATTAATTAAAGCAAAAAGTCAACATATTACTATTTCTCCTCTTCCTCTTCTCCCCATCCCCAACCTCTCCTCTATTACCTGTAAGAAGTATGAATTATAAGCTTTCATTTAGGAAGAGATCTTTCAATGTAGTAAAAAAAAATACCAAAGGACAGAAACAAACAATCATGTTTTTGAAATGAGCTACGAAACAAGATTCAAGGTCACAATGAGTGTTATAGGTAAAGGGCTGTCAGAATAGTGCTTACGATAATGACTGAGTATGACATACCCAGTTAAGTACCACAGAGACAGACAGTGAAAAGACATCCTGAATTCAAGAATGAACTGCTACAGACATATTGCATTGTGGGAAATGATACTTTGCTTAGGAATGGTGCACATCAATTTGTCCTTGAAAGTGAAACTGAGAAAACTCAAGAATAAAACACACATGCAAGGAAAATTCTCAGTCTACTTTAGGGCCTCTGTCCAGATGATATCTCTGGGAATTAGACATCGGTACACATGTGTACATCTCATGGCATTAAATAACAAGGAAATATCCTTCACCCTGAAGTACTGGACACCTCACTTCTGAGTTTGGGGAGATCAGACAAAATAGTGTTGCACACTAATTTCCCCTTAAGTCAGACTGCTAGCTAGGAACTGGGCTTCTGGAGATCTTAAAACCACTGTCTGATTCAGGAACTAGTTTCACTATAAGGCAAAGTTGCACTCATTGCTTCTACACAGGAAAAGATGGTCTCAGTCACGGGATATGTGCTAATCACCACACTTTAAGGTCTCCACAGCACAGTAAGTATTCTCTAATATTTTAGTTCCCACACGGTGGAGCACTGAGGAGACCATTTTCTTTTCAGCTCTCATTTCTAAACAGGAGATCCATTCTCACATGTACCTGCTTTATAATGCTGCCTGTCAGGTAATGGCTTCCAGTGGTTTCCTATTTCCATTTCCTACCCTCACCTCTGCCTACTTTTCAGTGTTTGTGCCTTATTTTCTACCCCTTTTCATTATGCACCTAGCCAGGCCAATGAAAATTCTGTCTGATTCTAGAGCCTTTTGAACAGTGTATATGTTTTTCCACAGTGTCTTTTAGCTTCCTGCAGCATACTGGCCTTGAGGTTATCTTTCCTTTGAGTCACTGTGGGCTCAGGAAATGTAAACCACTATGCTATCAGACTGAGCAAAATATTGACAGCAATGTAAATCTGCTACAAAATGAGCTGTTTATATCTCTCACTTTGCTAGAACTCAAGGTCCCCAAAGGGAGAAAGCACAGACCTTGGCCAGAATAGACTCTCAAATATTTATTGAATTAATGAATTCTCAAATCCAAATGGAACACTTAACATTAACCCTAATATATCCCTCAATTCTTCTAAGTGATTAGTCACTGCAGTTTCAAGGTCCCTATAAATACAGAAAATATGCTACATAAGGAAATCAAATCTCTAAATTCCAGAGGACAATCTCATACCCATGTTCTGCTAAGATCCTGCCTTGTGAACAGACACCAAAGCCAGCAGCAGGGCAGGGGTGAGCCTCTCTCCAAGGACAGGAACACCCAGAAGACCATCCCATTTACAGAAAGGACACAAAACAAGTTCCAGAATTGAGAGCCTAACAAAACATCAAGCCACTCTGATTTCACCAACACTGAATAAGATATTGATGATCAAATCAAATTTTTGAAAACCATCTTTGACAGAATTAAGCCTAGATGACACTGATACATAATAGAGACAGGTGAATCTAGAGTTTTGCTGCCTACAGCCTGTTTTGGGTGCTGTGATCTGAAATTTACATTCTGGCAAAAGTGAGCCATATTATAATAGCTTTGAATGAATGGAACACACTTCATAAGTGCATCTTTTACGTGTCAACACACAGGATTTCTTTTTGTTATCATTAACATCAGTGCATTTTTTTAAAGCCTAGAAAAGTTGGATGTTTTAGGTTAATATTTTAGACTTAACATTTTCATTTTGCTTTGCCTGGCAGTTCATTTCCTGGGGTCAAGAATTTTTGTTTTTAAGTATTTAGAAACATACTATTGTGGCTGCATATTCAAACACCCATTTTGAACTAGACCTCTGGCTTTATATATTCGTTCTCAAAAACCTGGAGTATGCAAACAACGATGAGGTGGGCAGAGGGCCAGTTAATAAATCTCATTTCTGACTAGCATATGCACAAGGCAGAGCTATGGGGAGTATTCTCCCGAGGGAGCACCGGAGCACAACTCATTCGCTATGAATTAAACAGTGTCACCTCAGATGGCCTTCACGTTATTTTTTAAGCAGCATTTAAAATATATGGATTTCTAGCACTTCTAAGGCACTGAAGAAGCAGAGGCTGGAAAGGCCATCTCATATCAGTCAGTGGACAGAGCTGGGGAAAATGTATTTACTTACATGGCTGTGGTCACTTGCTATTTTCAATTGAAATTACTAATCAGGGGTAATTTGCTGCAAGAAACTTGCTTTTCTAATAAAAGTGCACACTAGTTTCAATGATGACTTCTCACCTATTCTCTAGACGCTAAAATTAGGTGCTGTTTACACTAACAGATACCTAGATTGTGACATCTACGTTGAGAACCATGTCTGACTTTTATTCATGAGCAGTAAGGTACAAACACTACAAAAAAAGAAAAGTGATTGCATGTCATTAGCAATGGTCAGGTGTACTGTCTAGCTCTCTGGGTACCCTCAACTCCCTCTCACCAGTACTGTCAATGAGGTGGGGTGCACTCCTGTCCATCAGCTCCCAAAAGAAACCCTTTTTCATAATAGTAACATCATTCTTCTATTTACATAGCATTTCTTTCTTTTCTGTGCTCCTGAGGACCAAACCCAATGTTCTACACATGCTAGGCAAGTGTTCCACCATTGAGCTACTACACTGATGGCCCACAACTCTTATAAGACATTCTTTTTTTCAGTGTTTGACATTAACCTTACAATATCTCTATTAAAATGATATTATTGGGCTGGGAAGGTGGCTCAGTGTAGAGTGCTTGCCTCACATGTACGAGGCCCTGGGTTCGATTCCTCAGCACCACATAAGCAGAAAAGTCAGAAGTGGTGTTGTGGCTCAAGTGGTAGAGTGCTAGCCTTAAGCTGAAGAGCTGAGGGACAGCGCCCAGGCCCAGAGTTCAGGCCCCATGACTGACAAAAAATTAAAATTAAAAAATGACATTATCCATCTTCATATGTAACAAGCAAAGGCAGAAAATTGGCCTTTGATAAAGGCCTGCATAAGGTCTTCCTAGGAGTCAGTGAAGTAAGCAAGACAAAATTGCTTCTCTCAAGGGATTCCTCAGAGAACTTCCAAGTATATCTCATTGTTGAGGGCTACCCAAAACCTACAGCCAAGGTCAAATTTTTACTTAGTTAAATCTCTACTGTGGCTTTCAAACTGCCTTCCAAATTTCCCCAGCAATTAAATAGCTATTTTATTCCAATCTTGGAATACCAAATCATGATGGAATGCTTCCTGGACAGAAAAATGTGTTACGCTTTTCCTTTCCCTATCTCCCCCCCCCACCCCAAGTAGTAGTTGTATTACATTACTAGTCCACATTGAAGGAGGAGATGACCAATGAAAACACCTAGTGTGTCTATCTCCAAGTTCTCCAAGTGCAGCCTTTGTAGAACAATATAAATGCATTTCTGGAGATTCTTTCTCTATTTAACCTATGGCGCTTTTCACTGTAGCCTCCAATAATCCTATTACATAAAAATACAAGTGCAATGATGATCTGAGTGGCTTACAATTTTTTTAAGTCACATCATTTAAAAAAATTCAGTTTGTGTTTTTACATAATTTCAAGTACCATTATAGAGACTCAGAAAGCAAACTAGAAATAATTCAGGAAATGAAAATAACAACTTGGGTTGCAGTGAATAAAACTTCATTATAAAGTAATACTTTCTCAGGAGAAGGTAACATTTAACCTTTTCAGTCAATTATTTTTTCCATTGCCATCTCAAGTTGGTTCATATGAGTAATAAAACCGAAGAAGGCAACTTCTTTGGGCCCACGTGCTAAAATTTGTACTCCAACCTAAAAAGCAACTGCCACTTACAATGCAGGTGACTAAAATCACTTAGGAAAGGATGGCCTCAAATTTACTACTTAGAAGAGCAGTTCTGATAAGTTTGGAACTCAAAACTCTTTGATTTAAATGCTATGATTTTTTTGTTGTTGTTTAAGGATATTTACAGACAAAAAAAAGGTAGATGAATAAGGAGAGAAAAGGCCCAACTTTCTAATAATAACAGGGTCTCCAAAAGGAGAGTCCCCGAAGTTGTGCTTCTATTTTGGTTTACATTAAGAAAATAACAAACACTTCAAGTCTGTAAGAATACCATGTCAACACATTTCATTGGAACCATAAGGTGACCTCCTGGGCACAGCCAAAATTAACTCCAAGTATTTGTGTAACTGCCAGAGAAGACAGGATGAAGGTTGCCTTTTTCTTCTTCTTTTTTTTTTTGAATTAACAAATAGTGTGTGTCTGGAAGTGGGAAAGAGAAAGGAAGTGGGGGTGTGGGGGTACTTTGGGTCTTATGATATCCAACATTCATCCACATAGACTATTCTACTCATAATACCATCTGAATGTTTAGATGAATGCTTTTCACCTTTTTTTAAAAAGGAGGTTTTATTTCCTGTTGCTAACTAGCTAAAAGGATGCCCTTTAGAGGTAAGCAGGGTCTGCTTCAAAGCGAACGCATTGTTTGTGGTTTATCAAGGTAACATTTAAAAATAACTACCCTAGTACAAAAGAACTTCAGAGGAAATACAACCGGAGCTATCAGTCTTCCCTTTAAGTCTGGCCTTGAGCTGTCTAAGATCCTAGTTGCATTCTCCATTACATTGTTATCCTTATCAAACAATGCAAACAATTTTAATGAGCTTATCTTCGGGAACATATTGCCAGATAGGTTCATGCTAAATGATGCTAACCGTGCAGGCACCTCATTAATCAAAAGGCTCACAATACAATGACCAGGATCGTTGCCATCCTGAACATCAGACCTCAGCAAAATACCAGGAATTACCTTCGATTGTAAATACGAAGGAGGGGCTCCCCCGCCCATGGAAAGGCCATAAAACTCCTAATAAAATGCTTAACAACGCCCCGGTCCCCCCACACCCTCTTTCAGGTCGGTGGCAGTCTAGTCTCTTCTAATAAACCCCAGGTTTGGTGGAGAAAAGGTGGGGGTGGGGGGGTGAATGTCTAACATCGTGACCTCTGCTGTCAATCCTCGCACCAATCAGCGAGCAGAATTCGTACAAAGCTCCATCAATCTGGCGGTCTCACATCCCAGACTGCTGCAGCTCAATCTCGAGGATTCCATCTTTCCCGCACCCTCTCCAGGTTAAGCGCAAACGCGTGTGGGTTTCCTCCCCGTCTCGCTCCTCGCCATCCTCGCGCTGGTTTTCTGCCGCGAGGCACGGCTACCTAAAAGGCCCTTTGCAATCTACCAGGGACGGAGGAGAGGAAGTGCCACCGCCTGCCTCCCGTCAGGAGGGGGGGGGGGAGAGCCTACATTTTTATTTTTTATTTTTGGACCAGTGTGGAAGGAAAAGGGGTGGAGAGAGACCCCCTCATCTGCAGGCGGCGAAACCGATTCCCCAAAACGCCTTTCCCTCCGCGATCGCCAAGCCGCCCCGCACGGCCAGCGTGACACACAGGGACACCGATGCCCGAGGATCGCCACCCGCCCGGGCGAGCGCCCGTCGGCAGCCCGGGCTGCGGGCAGGGGCCGCTCCACGATCGAACGGGCCGGCTCCCCCCGCGCCGGGCCCCGCGCCGCCCCCATTACCTGTAGGAACGCTCCCCGCGCACGGTGTGCTTCCGGAAAGGAATGATGGTCCCGTTATCCTGGATGATGTCGTTGTTGTTCTCGCCATTTGGGGACAGGGTTTGGGTCGGCCCGGGCATTGGCGCACTCCCGAGAGAGGGAACAAACCGCTGGGGGGGCTGGCTGACCAGGAAGGTGGCTGCGTCTTCCCGCTCGCTCCGCCGATTCCGCGCACGTCCCTCGAGCTGCCGCCCGCCCGCTCGCTCTCGCTCGCTCGCTCCCTGCGCCCAGCTCGGCTCCCGCCCCGCCCCGCCCCGCCCTCTCGCGCCCCGCCCACCCGGCCGCTGACGTCAAAACGCCAGCAGCAGTCCGGTACCAGCCGCGGCACCCGGGTCACGTGGCCGGCCCGTCACCATGGCAACGCGCTAACTCATCACCTCGCCTCCATTCGCACAGGGCCGCGTCGTGAGCACGCCAGCGGCCCCAGGCAGGCACCGGGCAGGCCTACATCTGGCATGTAAAAACCCCAGCCCCCCCCCCCGCCCCACCACACACACACACAGCCCCCCTCGCACACCCGCCTGGTCTGAAAACCAGCTCTTCCTCTAACCATTTCCTTTCCGACCCGTGCTCCGACTGCAGCTGTGTACACAAAAGAAGGATTCGAGTACCGGGGTGTGGAGGACCCTTTAACCCCTTCAGTACCAACTTCTTAGGCCGTGAAAATGAAACCTGGCCAGGTTTAAGGAAAGTTAAAAATACATCTAAAAGACCCGATGGCCAGTTCCTAGTGTCTGACCAAAGGAGTTAAATTCTCCAGATTCCTCTCCCGCTCGAATAATAGCACCTTTTAAAAAGCAAATAACCAAAAACCTGGAAGGAAGCTGTATTCCCTTCTACCCAATAAAGCCTTTAATAATGTGAGGATTAAAGATTGTAAGTTAAGAGATTTTATGTAGAAAAGAAATCCCCGAAGACCTTAAAATTATTAACTATTGGGCATCCTCTACTCCAATTCTCCCCTCCCCCCTGTTACCCCCCCCCCCCCGCCCTTACAGTCTAGGCTGGTCTAAAACTAGTCTTTCTCTTGCCTCGGCCTCCTGAGGGCTGGGATTACAGGAGTACACCACAACTCCAGACTTTATACTGCCTCCTAATACTAATCATTTATTGACATGTGAATGAAACAAGTGACCACCTCGTTTCATATTTGGAATCTCTCAGCCTTCAAACTGTTTTATAGCATCTCAGTTTTCCAACAAATTAGTTCTAACCCAGAACAAATGGGGTGGTATTTTTATCTCCATTTTTTTTTTAAAAATGAGGTTTATGTAAAATGTAAAGGTTTAAGTAAAATTCGACATAGGTAAGAAACTTGAAAGTGGTCATTTGTCTATAATGTATGTAAGAATATTTAGGCATACTTCCAACATGACCGTTGTGAAGGGCTGGGGTGTGGCTCTCCTGGTAGAGCATAAGCCTAGCAAAGTATCAGCCATGACCCCTGGGAAAAGATGACTGTGAGTAGAACTGCAAATGCTGTGCAAAATCAACAGATTAGATTATAGAGTCTCGCTCGAGAGACCCCAAGTATGTCTGATCCTCTTCTCCAAAGGGAAAAAAATGAAAGATCCTCTATGTATCTATCAGAGGTGGTCTCTGAATTTTCATGGGGTAGGAAAGGAAGCAGATTTGGAGTATAAAAGACATAGCATAAATATATGTGGTAGAAAGTTCTCAGCTATGGCTCACCCCTTCAGATCATTGTATAGTTTATCAGCTTCATTTTTTTGTGATACAGATATTAAAAACAAGTAAAAACTCTGTCATTCTTGACAATTCTCCAGCATATGTCCTTGGTTATAAGTTATTTCTGGTATCAGGCTTCTGGAATTGGAATCAAATGTTTCACAACCCAGATGGTAATGATAACCTCAAACAAGAAGCCCTTTTTTTATTCTTTCTATTTTGTACTCTCCTTTTGGGCTATTACTTTAATAATTTTATTTTCTGCTTAGCCATTCAATTCACAGTACACAAGTGGATTCCTTCATTTACATGAAAATGTTTTTCTCATAAAATCTGGATCTAATTCTAACTTGAAACTTAATAAGATATACAGATAAAGAAGAGCAAGAGACACACACCGAGCTTCACATTGCACAGTGAGCTATAGAGACATTAAACTAGAGTCACTGTCACAAAATCCATGCTTCCTCTTAACATTTCTGTTGCTTGACTCACTGTTGTCAGTTCTCTACTAATTTGCTTACTTTCACAAAAGCTTCCCCTTTCTTTGGAGACAGATTGAATTAGAAAGACTCAGTATACAAATCAAATGTTCAATGTTTCCAGAGTACGTCCCCTATATTAGGGTCCTTTAGAACAACTTACTTTCCCATAATTCCATATGTAAATATGTAAGCCATAACCAGTGTCATCATGAGAACTCAAGTGGTCAGAATTTGAACATGTAGTTCATACATTCTACAAATATTTTTTTCTCAAGAAAATACTACCACTTTGTTTCTAGGCTACCCACAAAGGAGGGGTAAGAGCCAAGAATTTGGTTGATGGGCTGAAAGGGAAGGGTAGTAAGTCAGGTGAAGGAGGTATGGAAGAGCCCTTGTAAATCTTCCTCTACGACTGCTGTGAGCCACACTACTATAAAGGGATCCAGAGAGCTCCTGAGACCAGTGATTACCCTCTGAGATGCAGGGGTAACAGGGGTAATAATTTGAAAATATTAAACAGATGTGTTTTTATTCTTCTCCCCATAAATCAGGTTACCTGGCAGCCATTCCTTAGGTCAAGCTTCGGGAAAAAGGAAAGGGTAAATTCCACTTTGGGAAGAGAGATGATACAATATAGAGAAATGCATGATAGGAAGAGGGAGGGGGAGATTCCCTCCCCCCACCCCCACTTTTCCAGACCCAGTTAAGTGTAGGAAGAAGGGAGTGAGGGTGGGAGAGAGCAGGGCCTCCCATCCACAGGTTTTCAAACTTATGTCCTAGAAGGGAAGCTGAAGACGTGCTTTTGCCTCATCTCATATTTGATGCTATAGGCCACAATGTCGAAACAACAGCTCAAGAAGTTTTCCTACCTGAGTAAGGTGCTGCCCATCACAGCAACTCCTTTCTCTAGCAAGGCACAGCTTTATCACAAGGGAGGCTACTCTCTCCTACCCTTGGGTTCCTTCTATAAGCCACACTCACCAATTCAGTGCTCTGGATGCTTGCAGAGGAAAAGAGACCATCTAAGAAGCTGCATATTCAGCCAAGAGGTAGAGCTATCCAAAGATGGCCTAAATTGGAAGAGGCTATAATATTATGAGCAAGCTCAAAACTTACCGGAGTTTAGCCCCCAGCAGAGTGGGGAGAATTACACAGATTCTAGAAAAAAAATCTGACAGTGTCTTTGTACATCTGTCTGTGGGCTAAAGTTTTGCCTTTGCATATAGATAATACCTAAAATTGTACACAGACCACATTGTCCTACATTTCCAAATTCCCATGAAGAAAAACGGTTCCTCTCATCAAGAATCGTGATTCAAATAGGGACTGTTGAGACAAGCAAGCCAGGATGCTGGGCTTGACTTTATTCATAAGCTATGTAATGTGGCAAGTCATTCTGCATCTCAAGATTTAGTTTCCTATAAGGTGGGTGCAATAATACTGGTTTCATAATATTACTATGGAATTCAAGGACATAATATATTAAAGTACTAAACTTATTAGGCATACTTTAAAATATTCATTCGTTTAACACATCTGGTTTTCTTGTATACCAGAGGCCAATAAGATAAGTCTCAGGTTCTGACATGAAGGAATTGGGGTGTGAGTCAACAAAGTAAAGGTATTGGTAATTAGAAACACTGTAATAATGATATCATATAGGGTGGTATCGTACTATGTAGATAGCATTGGTCTCAGAATGATAACTGAGAAATAAGCCTAGAAAGTTCCCAAGGAGCTTGTACCTGGTCTTGGATGATAATAATAGAAACCTTTCTTGTTTCTATGCAACAGAGAGAATACAAGTTCTCCTGAGAAATGGGCTTTAACTGTTTCATTCACTGCTATACCTGCAGTTCCTAGAACAGCCTTTGCAGATAGGCACTAAATGAATATACAGTACTTTCACTTATTCAGCATATGTCTAATTTGATCCTTGCAATAACCATAATGAGAAAATTATTGGCTCAAAGAGAAGAAATTTGTCCAGAATTGGATATCAGGGTTTCTTGGGCCACACTAAAGAGCTTGACCTCAATTCTGAAGACTGTCTGAAAACTTGAAGTGCTGTAGGAGGGAAAATTAATGCTAAAACTTGTACATGACATGCTGACAATAGTATGGATGACATATTGGGTCAAAATGAGTCCAAAAGTAATAAGCTAAATGAAGACAATGAGGATAAAGGAAGTTGAATGCTGTCCACATAGGTTATCTAGAGCTATGAAAATGAAAGAAGAAAAAAGTTGAATATACAATTTTTGGGTGGCAGGAAGTAGAAATTTTGACAGGTGGAGTAAGAGATTGTAGTAACAGTGTAAATATGTGGAGATGTAACAGTGAAATCCTCCCTCCCCCTGTCCCACTGCCCCTTGTGTGTAGCTAACATAAGTCAACAAAAGATTTTAAAACAAAAAAACAAGCAATAAAGCTGGGTGCCAGTGGCTCATGCCTATAATCCTAAACACTCAGGAGACTGAGATCTGAGGATTGTGATTCAAAGCCAAGCCAGACAAAAAAAAATCTATAGGACTCTTCCTTCTCTCCAGTTAACCACAAAAAAAAAAAAAAAAAAAAAAGCCAGAAGGGGAGCTGTGGCTCAAGAGCATTAGCCTGGAACACAAAAGCTCACAGTCAGTGCCCAGGTCCTGTATGGGCCCCAGTGTGGGCACAAAATATACAAACTAAAAAGTTAAGATAGAAGTCAAAGCATTGAGGAAGAACACACAAATTGGAAATATTCTGAGGGATAACTGTTAGGATCTGGTGATTCTCTAGATGTAAACATGGCTGGGGGAAGTGTTATGGATGGGTAGTGAAGGAGAAATAGATATCTCAAATGGATTCCAAATTTATGGCTGGCGTGACCAAGTGGATGATAGTATCATTTATCTCACTTGGAAGTACAGATTAAATTGTTCTTTGGAAGAAAGGTTCTCATGATACATTTTGAGAAATAGTGACAGCACATCATATTAGTTATCAGTGGGCTTTATGTATAGTGAGCATTAAGTTTTTGTCAAACAAGGAAATAATATATGGCCCTCTATCTTATGAGATATGTTTGACTAGAGGATCCACATTATTTGGAGGTAATTAACTCCTAAGCCTTTTTTGTTTTGTTTTGTTTTTCTTTTTGTCTGTCGTGGGCTTGAATTGTGGGCCTGGGCACTGTCCCTGAGCTCTTCAGCTCAAGGCTAGCACTCTACCACTTGAGCCACAGCACCACTTCTGATTTTCTGGTGATAAGAATCTCACAGATTTTCCTGTCTGGCTTGGCTTTGAACCTCAATCCTCAGATCTCAGCCTCCTGCATATCTTGGATTACAGGCGTGAACCACCAGCACCCAGCACTCCTAAGGTTTTATGGAACTTTTGACTGCTGTCATTCAGGGATGAAAACAAGGATAGGGGTGGGATTCTTTTGAGACTGGGTGATTTAAAAAAGGAGTATAATGAGCAAAAAGGAACTATGAAGGATTTTGCTGTGATGGGGGTGGGTGTCCAGTCACAGGATGGAGTGGTGTTTAGTAAGCCCAGGAGAGAAAGAGGTTTCATAGGAAAAGAAAGATCTCTAGGGCCAAATGTCACAGAAAGTTTGGATCCAATAAAGACAGAGAAGTATTTACTCAATTTGATAAGTTGTTCTCAAGGAACATATTTGAAAGGGTTGGCTTCAGATTAAAGCCATCAACAACTGAAGGAAATGAAGAAATCTTTCTATTAGTAGGAAACACTACAACTCTTTGCAAAATTGTTAATTTTCTGACTAAACCAAGATGCTCAAGAAAGAAGGAAACACTAAAAACCATTCATGTGTATGTGTGTGTGTGTGTGTGTGTGTGTGTGAAATCAGCAACTAATAGGCATCAACAAGTATTTGCACTGAGAACTTTCATCAACATTTTCAGTATTGAAGTCAAGCTGTTTATTAATGAACACCTGTTAGACTTTCTGTGAGTTGATTCTATTGGGGAATTCCCATTCTACTGGGGTCAGGATCCATTAAAAAAAAAAAGGACAAAAAACACAAACTAAAAGGAAACCATTGCTGGTTAATGGTGGTTCATGTCTGTAATCCTAGCTACTCAGGAGGCTGATGTCTGAGGATCATGGTTCAAAGCCAGCTGGGGCAGAAAAGTCCACGAGACACTATCTCCAATTAACCAAAAAGCTGGAAGTGGTAGAGGGTTATCCTTTAGAAAAAAAAAAGAACAAGAACAAGAAAATAAATAAAAGGAAAAACAAATGAACAAACTCTTCAAAGCTCTGAATATCACCCAGATCCTGAGTTCCAGCCCCAAAACTAGCACCAAAAAAAGTTAAATAATTAAGAAAAGAAAGCATCATCAGCTAAGAGATCCAACCAAGAAGACTGAACTGAACACCAATCCATTTTTTTTCTTTTCACAATCATATTTCTCTTAGGACTTAGGCCAGACAGTATAAAAATGGTTTTTCTGTTCATCTAGAAGAGAGATTTCTGCATTGCTTTGGCCTCATAGCATAATAGCAAAGAACGTATGGATGTATTAGTCAAGACTGAGTCCATTCCAGAACCACCTGCTCATCCTGGTCACTTTTTCCAGGATAAAACGTTTTTACTGAAGCTGGGCATTTTTATATCATTAATACCTCCAGAATACAGACCAAAGATTCCACTTAGTTACCTCCGTTGTCCTGGGACAATTGTTTCTCTTATGTGGATTTCCTAAGATACTTTCTAGTGGGGAGTGGAGGTATGGGTTATCAACTAGTACCTTAAACTATGCTCTACACCAAAATAATAGCAGTAAATAAATGCAAGATGGGCCAGCCATCGGTATTGGCTCTGAAATCATATTGATGGTATAGAAATATATTTGAGACTGCTTTAAGCTCACTACCTTTAAGCCAGAGGCACAGGAAGATTTTCTAGATCTTTTTCCTAGATATGACAATTTTGTGATATATATGTATAAACATACATGTGTGTGTGTGTGTGTGTGTGTACACACATATGCTCCTGGTATTAAGGTACAAAATTCATTTGCAGAAAGGTGATGAATAATATTTTCTTCCAGATGAAGAATGCCCTCCTCAGAGCCAACCTATATAGGTATAGTCTTCAATGCTGACTTTTGGGATAATTTCTCTTGACAGATTATTTATTAGCCACAATGATTAGTTTTGCTGATATGTTCAGTAAGCATAGCTTTTCAGGTCTCCCTCTGGTTTGGTAACAAAATAGCAAGGTTTCTGGAATGGCCAAATACAGAGCATTCCTCACATAGGATGTCTCTGTGGGTTGAGGTTGATTTTTCTAAGCTTTTAAAAAACATCTATATATTGGGGGTTGTTTTAGTCCTATTTTCTTCACTTTACACAACCTTGGGTTTAATTTTGCAGGACTCACAGAATGCAATATGAATGGGACTGAAGAACACAAGAGACCATGATGATCTCGTAATCATTTGATCAAATCTGTGCAATGTGACATTTCAGTCTACTAATAAAAGGGGGTGGGGGTTGGGGCTGGGAAGTTGACTCAGTGGTAGAGTGCTTGCCTCGCATGCATGAGGCCCTGGGTTCGATTCCTCAGTACCACATAAGCAGAAAAAAGCCAGAAGTGGCACTGTGGCTCAAGTGGTAGGGCACTAGACTTGAGCTGAAGAGCTGAAGGACAGTGCCCAGGCCCAGAGTTCAGCCCCCATGACTGACCAAAAAAAAGGGGGAGGGGGACTGAATTATGATATCTGGTTGAATTTATGAGTTTTAAAAATGTTTCTCTAAAAATATAATGTGATAAATGTTGCAAATTGAAGAATATATTGTTAACACAGGAATGTAGAAAACAAAGCAGCCATACCTGGAGAAACTAAGAAAAACAAAATATTGCTATCCTACTAATATGTGAATATTCAGATATTCACTCAGAGATTCTTTTACTAAGCACTTACTATGTGTTGGGATTTTCTTTGCAATATTCTATGCATTGGAGATACAGAAATTTACTGAAAAAAACAAATCTTACTGCTTCCATATAACTTTTTCTTGAATGTATGAGCATGTGTATTTAGTAGAGACAGACAATAAGCACAATGTTTAGTTTGTGAGACAGTGTTCAATGTCACAGGGAAACAGCAATGAAAAGTCACTAAGAGTTTAGGGGAAGGGTGTCACAATTTTTTTTCAGTGTGTGCTGGTATTGGGGTTGAATTTAGGGTCAGGGTGCTCTGCTGGTTAACTGAAGATAAAGAGTCTCATGAACTTTTCTGCCAGGGCTGGCTTTTAACCATGATCCTCAGATCTCAACCTCTTGAATAGCTAGGATTACAGGCATGAGCCATTCACATCTGGCTTATAATTTTAAATGCAGTGGCCAGTGTTTGTATTCCTGTGATGGTGACATTTAATCAATGACCTGAGAGAGGTAAAGGAAGTAGTCACATGGATCTTAGAAAGAAGAATGTTTCAGGATAACAGCAAATGCAAAGGCCCTGATATGAGAATGACTTGTTTAAGAAACAAAAATGTATGTCTACAGCAGATTGATTATGTGTGTGTATGCATGTTGTAAGGAGCAGGGAGATAAAATTAGATGGACCACAGAGAGACCAAATTATTCAGAACTTTGGAACCCCTTTGTAAAGACTTTGGCTTAAAAATCAGAGCTAGAAATAATATTTCTGTATTTGTTTTAGCAATGTCAGCACAGATGTGGAACAGTGTCTATTCACAGGAAGAGCAACACCTAACATTTGAGTTCCTTTTGGGGGCCAAATACTATGCTTGACAAGTGGGTATTCTAATCCTCAAGAAACGTAAAAGTAGCGGGTAATTCTAAGTCCAATTTTACAGCTCAACGATAGCCAGATCATCCAGGAAGTGGCTGAGCTGGGCATGAACACACCTGCCGGATGTCAAGGTCAGTATTCTTCTTCGCTCCTATGCATGCTTTTCACTAGGAGCTGATGAATCTGGGAAGAGAAATGCAGAATCCAAATAGAGGAGAACAGCAGGACAGAGGTAATTCTGTATTGGCAACCAGTGGGTATAGCCAGTACAAGATTGAATGGCCAAGAAAAATAAAGGAGGCATAGGCAGCTCTACAGTGGTATACAGTGGTATTTATGGGTGAAGGATTAGAAGAACTAGAGGATAGGAATTTTAAGTTTCAGCTAAGGAAAAGGGAGAGGGCTGGAAGAAGAAATACTAGGATTTGGAGTTCGCAGAGTATGTGATTGATAGGGAGAGAAAGACTTTTCTTATTCTTATTTATAGTGACAAATGATTTTGTTTCTGAGTAAGCCTCAACTAGAAATGTCCATGTCTTGAATGCCTTCTGGAGAAAAAGAGACCGCAGGCATTTTTTTGGTATTTGTATTCAAAGCTCAAATCTGTTTTCATTTTCTCTCTTGCCAAGATGTTATAATTCAACCATCTAGCTCTAGACATGGCTATTTGAAGGCTCTCATTGAAATGTAACTGTGCCCAAATTTATGAAATTTCCTTTATTTCCTTCTCCTGTTTTATTTCCATGTGAAAATAAAACATACCTTCATGAAGTGACTAGGTAGAGCAATTTGCATGGGATAAAAAGCATGTCAGGCTCAGTTGGGGGTGGCAAGGGAGGAGACTCTAAATACCACTAACAAATCAATAACCTTCCAGAAGAGTCAGAGGCTTTCAAGAGATTTCCTTAGGGAATCTCAAATGTCAGCCAACCAATTGGTTTTTGTTTTTTTTTATTTTATTTTTATTTTTTGCTGACTTTAATAGCAAGAAGCCCAAAGAAGAGATGTCTTAGTATCAACACTCAACACGGTGGCCTGGAGAAAGTAGGGGAACAGTTGCTCTATGAGAATCCAACACCCCAGACCCTCACTACACACACAGAGTTTCTGAGACTCTCAGAACCCAGGCCATCCAGTAACAATGAGGAACACTGGAAGAGAGAGGATTCTCTTGACTTGAGCTGTCAAGTCTGGTGAGCACCACGGCAGAGCTATGGCTCTCCATGACTCCGCTACAGTGTGTAGAAGGAACATGAGGCTGGCAGCTGGAAGCAATGTGAGTAATGGAAGAGAAATCCCCCAATTTCTGACCTCACCCAAATAAAATTTTTAAAAAGAAATTAAAGCAGCTTACTTCATGGGGGGTGGGGGTGGGGAGTAGGGTGGGAGGGCAATCCAACTGGAAATTATGAAGCCTAAGTTTCCATCAGAAATGTTTTAATTAGAGTTTATGTTTCATTTCCCCATCAGAAATGTTTCAATTAGAGCTCAAGAGTGCCAAGTATCTGCTTGTTGTCAATTCGCACTCACTCAAAATGTATACAACATGGACATAAATGAGGGTTTCAACTACAGAGCACAGCACACAAAAACATAATGGGTTACCTTCCAGAAGCTTCCATTGAGTTTCCATATAAAATAATCAGACCCTGGGTCAGAATCAAAGGGATCTACAGAGCTTAATCTTTTTTTTCTTCCTTTGTGCCTTCTTGGGGCTTGAACTCAGAGCCTGGGCACTATCCCTGAGCTTTTGTGCTTAAGGCTAGCACTCTACCTCTCAAATCAGAGCTCCACTTCTAGCTTTGTGCTGGTTAACGAGAGATAAACCTCTCATGGACTTTCCTACCCTACCTAGTTTTGAACCACAAGCAATCCTAGTACAGATCTTAATCTTAAGGAGTTTATGTCACCTGGCAGATCTAGAATCAATTCTAGCTATTAACTCTTAACACAACTTGTCTGCTTATTCTTTTCTCCAGGCCACAATTCCAGTGTCTTCAGGGAGAATATCATTAGTGCTCAAAGATGCAACCGAGTCATTATAAATAAGAAGTAATGACACGAAGTGCAAAGAACAGCTACAATGACTATTACTTGTCTGCTCTTCTTCCTGGAGTATAGATCTTCAAACCTCTTGGTTCTATCAGAGATTGTGAATTAGAATATTCCTCCTCCTAACCCTCAGATTTGGTTTAGAGCACAACTCCTAATCTAAGCTGAGTCCTTTAAAATATTTTCTGGAATCTTCTTTTTTTGTATATATTTTTTATTGTAAAGATACTGTATAGAGGGGTTACAGTTACATGAGTAATGTGTACATTTCCTACTGAGCATTGTTACCTCCTCCTCTGTTTTTCTCCTACCATCCCTTTTCTTCCTACCTCCCCAATTCCTCCTCCACCCAAGTTGTAAAGTTCATTTTCAACAGAGTGTCTTATACATCTCATTGTTACAATGGGTCAACCTATATCCTTATTTCAGCCTTTTGTTATATCCCCAAATTAGAAAAATGTATATACAAGATGCAGGGCACCAGGATCAAATACAGTGAAAACAGGGATTATACCATGGGGGAGGAACATACAAAAGAAACAAAAAAACCACATAGTACATTATAAGTACATTGAAAACAACAGCAAGAAAGATAAAACCACTTATGTCTCTACCTTGGGGTTCATTTTGCTTAGTATCATTTTATATAGTCATATGTACATAAAATTACAGAGCTATACTATTTGTGTGTACTATGTACTGGGGATGGTAGTGGAATCTTCTTTAAAGATATCATTCAGAAAATACAGTGTATTGTATATTTTGCCATGTTTTACACAGAACAAAAGAATAGTAAAGTAGAAAGAGTTTGCAATTTCGATAAATACAGACTTGAATTTGAATCCAGGTGCTGGTACTTAAAAACTGTGGAACCTTGGTCAAGTTACTGAACTTTTCTCAGCCTCAAGTTCTTCCCCTTGAAAGTTCACATCATAGCCATGAGACTTTATGATTGGTGGGAGACTTCTGAGAGAGAGTCTGGTAAGTATCTTTGAGAAGGAACTCTGCTCCCTCTCATGTTCCCCAGCCACACCCAAAGTCAGCTTGGGACTTTCAGAGCAGAATGAACCTAACCTCTGCTTACTTCGGAATGCCAAAGCCCCATGGGGATTCCTGAGTCATTTGGCAGGAGGACAGCAACAGCAATGCCAAGGTGCAGAAGAAGGACTTTAGGTAACAGCAATTTTTCTGCAGAGGTACTGAGTATTGGGGAGGAGGAAGAACAAACCTGACTCCCTGTGGTAGGGGACAGAAACTTCAGCAAAAAGAATAGGCTTTTGTAGACTATGCCCATTTCTTTGAGGGAGAGTTGCCAGGAGAGAAAATTGAAAAATCAAGGCTCCATTCAGCTCTCCAGAAGCACCTTGTAAAAAAAATGTGGGCCTGTGGCCCACTGTACTCTTTCCCTTACTGAATAAGCAGACCAGAGGCAGAAGCTGGAGTTGGGTTGGCAGCAATGGTTTGGACAACACCCAGTGCACTTAACAAGGTTGCCTTTCCCTTGCTGGACCCTTTTCAGATCTGAGCTTCAACGAAGACAAGCACTAAGTTTTGAACACTCAGAACCCATTCTTCCCTCTTGTCTCTCTGACACAATCTCCAAACTTGTCCCCTTCACAATGATCTTGAATGTGTCCCTCCATTTCCCCTCCCACAACTCAGCCTGCTTCAGACCTCCTTCTCATGGCTGCCTAACTCACCAGTCTCTCTGCAGTTCCTCACTTCCTCTTTAACTACTTATTAAGCCTACACGTCATCACTATATCTACCTTTCCTCCTGACTTTTGTTTGTTTGTTTGTTTTGTGTGTGGGGGGGTCCAGTCATGGGGCCTGAACTCTGGGCCTGGACGCTGTCCCTCAGCTCTTCAGCTCAAGGCTAGCGCTCTACCACTTGAGCCACAGAGCCACTTCTGGCTTTTTTCTTTTTGCTTATGTGGTGCTGAGGAATCAAACCCAGGGCCTCATGCATGCAAGGCAAGCGCTCTACCACTGAGCCACCTTCCCAGCCCCTCTTTCTGACTTTTTTGGTGTGTCCTGATTGCTTCCAAGATAAAAATTCAATTTACACTTTTAGTATTTATGATACTGCAAATTACATTAAACTTTAGTAAAGGTGAGATGTCATTTGGTTACTACTCACTTTTGGAAATGTTAGTTCTTTTTTTTTAATGGTTTCTCAACTTACTTTTTTGTATACTTTTTAATTGTAAAGATACTGTACAGAGGGGTTACAATTACATGAGTAAGGTAATGAGTATATTTCCTATTGAGCATTGTTACCTCCTCCTTTGTTTTTCCCCTACCATCCCTTCCCTCCCTACCTCTTTAACTCCTCCTCCCCCTTCCCCCGAAGTTGTAAAGCTTGTTTTCAACATAGTGTCTCATTGTTACAATGGGTCAACCTGTATCCTTATTTCAGCATTTTGGTATTTCCCTTTCCCTCCCCAAATTAGAAAAATGTATATACAAGGTGTAGGGTACTGGAATCAAATACAGTGAAAACAGGGGTTATGCCATGGGGGAAGAACATACAAAAGAAACAAAAAAAATCACACAGTACATTATAAATACATTAAAAACAACAGCAAGAAATATAAAACCACTTGTGTCCCTATCTTGGGGTTGATTTCGCTCAGCATCATCTTATATGGTCATATGTATATAGCGTTTGACCTTTTATGTTTGTCCTAGACTTATACTAGTTATTGCAAATAAGGGAAACCATGGCACCTATGTTTCTTTGGGCCTGGCTTACTTCACTTAGTATAATTTTTTCCAAGTCTTTTCATTTCTTAACAAATGGGGCAGAGTCATTCTTTCTGATGGAGGCATAGAATGCCTATATATAAAAATATATATACATACATACATATATATACATATATATTCATCTGGGTTGGTTCCATATTCTTAGCAATGGTTAATGCTGTGATTAACATAGTTGGGCTGGTAGCTTTAGTATGGCCTTGTTTGTGCTCATTTGGGTAAATGCCCAAAAGTGGGATTGCTGGGTCATAGGGGAGCTCTATGTATATATAGTCTTTTGAGGAACCTCCATACTGCTGGAAATGTTAGTTCTATTTCCTGGTATCAGCAGAAGCAAAGGCTTCTCTAGTTGAACCCTGATGCGTGCTCTTATAGCAATAGATTCTTCATCTAAATATTCTATTAAACCAGGTCCAGTGAAACTGCTAGCCTTCCAAGTTCCATTTGGAAATAACTTTAGCTCACTTCACTAAAAAGTTAGGATGAGAGCACTTGTGGCTCATGCCTGTAATCCTAGCTTCTCAGGAGGGTGAAACTTGGAAGATTGAGATTCATAATCAGCCTGGGCAGAAAGTCCTTGATACTCTAACTCCAAACTAACCAATAAAAAGCAGGGCGGGAGGCATGGCTCAAGTGGTAGAGTACCAGCCTAGAAAGTCCCTGGGTTCAAACTCCAGAATCATCAAAACTAAAACCAAATGATAGCAACTCAGTCACATTAATCACAATGTGATATATATAGATATATTGATAGATATTTCAATATGGTTATATATCAATGTAGTGTATATGTATATTGAGAGATATATCTCAGTATGATACATACATACACACACATATATCAATATCTGAGTTGTTACCTCTTGAGAGTACCTCGATTCAAGATGAGGAAGATAGTTTGGAACATTCTGCCACCACAGACTCATCTTTACAACAGCTTTCACTGTAATCAGATTACATCATTAAAGGCAGAATCACAACATTTTTAATGGGCTCAAAATCATATAAAAATTCATAGGGAATTGTTGGCTTGAAGAAATAAAGAGTTAGAGTGTTGCTATTTCCTAGTGATGGAGGACATTCAAAGTTCCACAGAGGGTAAGTGCTGAGGCTGGATGACAAGTTAAAAAAAGTTGTTTTTGGCTAGTCACCTTGGACACAACCAGTGGAACAGCAACCTCTCATTCTGCACGCAAAACACTCAACTCCGGATAAATGATTCTGCAAGAGGTCTCCACCCACATTCATAGCCCTTGAGAGGAGTTCTAGAAGTTTGGACATGGTGCTATGGAGCAGAGCCAGCAAACTTCACAGTCATTATGAAACAGCTGCAACTCCATGCTTATGTCATACATTGTACAAATACTCCATAAAGGACACATTCCAATTAAGAAGGGGAAAAATACAGCTTTGCTAGTACTAATCAAGGTGAGAGGCTAGATTTCACTAAAGACTTCAGAATAACTCTCTGGTGTTTCCAAATTATATAATTCCAAGGTTTATAGTTAGCCTTTATCATTTTTTCTATTTTATTTTTCTCATTTCTTTTCTTTCAAGCACAAGCAGCATTTATTTCCAACCCTTTAAATCGATCACTGTAACTATTCACAACATGGAGGGCCAAAGTAGTAACAAACAAACCAAACAACCAGTGTGTCTACTTCTTAGCATTGATTTTGCCTTATGGCAATAAAAGATGGTGCCATCCATAATATTTTCTGTTGGATAAAGGAAGATACTACATTCATTGAAAAGACCTATTTATGATCTCTCTTGAATATCAGTAGGCAGCTGTGAGAGCCAAGTTCCTGCACGGGTTTCTTTTTACATGATTATAATCTTCCTAAAATGAGGAAAGAAGGTTAAGGGAACTATTGGAACTTGTTCTGCAGCTACTCGTAGCAAATTTTATTAATCTCAGGGTTATTTCTGTTTTCTGAAGAAAAGTAAGTTATACATAGATGTCACTAGCACTGAAATATATTTATTTATATGAAAGACTTTGTTCTGTTTCAGTTTGGAGGAAAAAGTTTTTTTTTTCTTTTGTTATTGGACTGGTATTGGAACTCAGGGCCTAGGAAGTATCCCTTAGCTCTTTTGTTTAAGGTTGGGGCTCTACCATTTGAGCCACAGCTCCACTTCTGGCCTTTAGGGGATTAATTGGAGATAAGAGTCTCACAGATTTTCTTGACTAGGCTAACTTTGAACTGTGATGCTCAGATCTCACCATCTGAATAACTAGGATTATAGGCATGAGCCACTGACACCAGCTAGAAAAAAAAGGTATTTATATTCAAAGGCTTTCAGCAAATATTTGCCATGAGAGAAACTCTAACAAGCAGATACAGAGTATCACCATTGTCACTGAATAACAAGTCACATCTACAGGAAGATTTAGAATCCAGCCCCAAGATAAAATATCTCCAAAGGTCAGAATGGAGCCCATTAGAACGGCTTATCTTCATATTTACTTTCAAGTTCCCCAGTATAGTTGGACATTTATCTGAGAACCTTGTGATTCCCAAGAGCTGTTCTCCTGAACAGAGAAAATGGCAAATGCACACAATTTAAGCAGAATGGTATTCTGGGGGGCAAGGGATGCTGACAGTCTGTGCTATCCATAGTACAAGTGGCCATACACCCTGGTGCAGAGCCAGTTTAGACAATCTATTGAACCAAGGAACTATTTATCGGTGCCTATTGCCTAGGAGAGAATATTATATTTGAAAAGTAAAAATTATAGATGCAAAGAAATCTTAGATATCAGAGTTAATATCCAATCAGGTATTACACAGTGTAATAAAAACCATATTCACAGGGGAGCTGAATATGAGACAGCCACTCCGCAGGCAGTATTTAGCCAATTGTGATCTGTGTGTTTGAAACATAACAAGCTAGTTGATAGACTCCATACAGCTAACAATGGCAGGCTATATAAATGGTATGTACAGATATTACAGATACTAAACATACAATCATAACTTGTACAGAAACATAGAAACTGCTTATTAGGTAAAATGAAATAAAAAAGCAGAATGCTAAAAGGTGTGTAAGCTCTGGTAACAACCATGTGAAACTGTGAGAATGAGGCCCAGGGGGAAAAAAGGGACATAAAACATGTATAAAGTAGCAGGTATATAAGGATGAAAGTTTCAAGAGCAGTGAGGTAATAAAAGTTCCTGAAATGGGCATCATTCTATGTAAGATTTTTCACTAGTTTGATCTCAAAAACCACAAGAAGAAATGAGTAACTATGAAATAATGGATATGCTGTTTAGTATTTATCAGTGTATCTATCATTATCTATCTCTTATAATATATTGTACATCTAAAATATTCAAAATAAAATTTATTTTAAAAAGCCAACAAAAAACACAAGTTATTTGTTAGAATAGAATTAACTAGTTATCTGCTTTTCATGATTTCTGCATTATTTTTATATTACTTGATATAAATATAAAGAGGCATGCAGGCATTGTGCCTTTGTGTTTCTCTCCTAGGGCTATCCTCTTTTGGTCTCTTTTACTCTCTTTTGGGTATCTAAAATCCTGTATAATTTGTCATATCCCAGTGTATTTTATATCTAATTTCCACATATCAGAGAGAACACGTGCCATTTGTCTCTCTGAGTTTTGCTTACCTCATTTAACATAATTTGCTCTAGTTCCATCCATTTCTCTGCAAATAACATTATTTTATTCTTTCTAATGGCTGTGTAAAGTTTCATTGTGTACCAATACCATATTTTCTGGATCCACTCATGTATTGTGGGGCATCTGGGCTGTTACCATATCTTAGCTTTTGTGAATAGTGCAGTGATGAACGTGGATGTGTAGGTGTCCTTATCATATCCGAGCTCATAGTGTTCGGGGTAGATGCCCAGGAGCGGTATGGCTGGGCTGTGGGGAAGATCTATGTTTAGTTTTTTGGAGGAACCTCCAGACTGCTGTCCAGAGTGGTTGTATTAGTTTACATTCCCACCAACAGTGCAGCAGGGTTCCTTTTTCACCACATCCCTGCCAACATTTGTTGTTTGAATTCACAATGTTGGCTAGACTAACTGGGTTGAGATGGAATTTCAGTTGTTTTGATTTGCATTTCGTATGTGGCCAGGGATAATGAGCATTTCCTCACGTGTTTCTTTGACTTTCTTACCTCTTCTTTTGAGAAGTCTCTTCTTAACTACCTTGTACATTTAGTGATTGGTTTATTAAGTTTGGGAAGGGTTAGTTTCTTGAGCTTCGTATATATAGGGTATTAGGCACTTGTCTGATATATTGCCAGTGAATATCCTCTCCTAGTCTGTTGGATGTCTTTCTAGTTTAGTAACTATGTTCTTAGCTGTGCAGAAACTTTTTATTTTGATATAGTTTCACTTATCAAGTCTCTCTCCTCTCTCTTGTGCCCCTAGAATTATTTTCAAGAAGCTTCTACCTATAAGTTCTAATGTTTCTCCTACTCTCACAGTAATTCCAAAGTTTCAGGTCTGATGTTGAAATCTTTGATCCACCTTGAATTGATATTAGTGCATGGTGGCAAATAGGGAGCCACTTTTAGTTTTCTGCATACAGATGCCCAGTTTTCCTAACACATATTGAAGAGGCTATTTTCTTCCCACTGTATGTCATTGTCTCCCTTATCAAATATTAGATAACTGTAAGTGTATGGTTTTATTTCTGGGTTTTCTAATCTGTTCCATTGATTTTTGGAGCCACAAATTGGTTTGTGCCAATACCAAGTTGTTTTTGTTATTATGGCTCTGCAGTAGAGCTTGAAGTCTGATATTGTGATACTACCCACATTCTGCATGATTTTTAACAGTGGAAATTTTGGAAACAGTGTAGAAATAGAAGACTATATTATATATATGAGACATGAAGAAGGCAGGAAGTGGTTAAATTCTGTGAGTTATTTAATTAATCAATCGTAGATGACATACTTATGGTAGAATATATAATATCTAAGTACTAAGTAGTTGGATATTTTTCTCTAATGGTAACTAAGATGATGGAATGTCTTTTGTTTCTTGAGTAATTTGAACCAATCAATTGTACATATTCTATGATACCACGGGCTATATTCCTATTAAGGAATCACATAATCAATATAACTAAAGTGTTGAAAAGTGGAAGGACAGCTAGAGGGAGTACAAGGACAACTTCTGAGGTAATTGGGATGTACTCATTCAATACACACACACACACACACACACACACACACACACACACACACAAAGACCCTTGCATAGCATCACCTCTGCCTTACCTCCAGTTCTGCTCTGGAGGTCTCTATCTTTTAGGTAGTTCCAAGCATGAGACTACTGTGGAAATAACACAGTTTGGATTCATTCCTACTTGGGTTCTAATCTTGGCTCTATGACTCACTAAACTACATGACTTGAGCATGTTATATTATCTGTCTGAAACTCAATTTCTTCCTTTGGAAAAAAATGTAAGCAAAGATTCCTATGGGACATAAGAGGCATGAGCTACCATGGCTCACTCCTTGGTCTGTGATTTTCTACCAGATTCTTTTATACTCATTCTACTAGTTTCTCCTACTAGTATGTGAGTAACTCCAGTCGCCATCTCAGATCAGTTCTTCTCCCACAGTCTTGCTTCCTGTTCCCATCTTTTTTTTTTTTTTTGTCAGTCGTGGGGCTTGAACTCTGGGCCTGGGCGCTGTCCCTCAGCTCTTCAGCTCAAGGCGAGCGCTCTACCACTTGAGCTACAGCGCCACTTGGGGTTTTCTGGTGGTTTATTGGAGATAGGAGTCTCACGGTCTTTCCTGCCCGGGCTGGCTTTGAACCGCTATCCTCAGATCTCAGCCTCCTGAGTAGCTAGGATTACAGGCGTGAGCCACCGGCGCCCGGCTGTTCCCATCTTTATAATCAAGTGTTTTAAGGGTTACTTAAAGCTATTCTTTCTCTCTCCTGAACTTCTTGCATCTGGCTTCCACTTTGATCATGGTACTGAAGTTATCTTCCGCAGATCACTAACCATCTATTTGTTGCTAAATCAATGAGCACTTTTTAGTGATTATCTTACTTAACCTCTGTGGACCATTTAGACTTATTAACCTTTTGCTCATTTTTGCATGCTATTTTCCCTTGGCTTCCATGATGGCATGCTTGATTCTGGTCTTTACTCTGTTTCTAGCTAATCTCTATCATTCAGTCTCTCTATCTCTTTTTCTCTCTTTCCAATCCCCTTCTCCTACAGTCCCCGGACACCACCATTTTCTTTCTGTTTTGACCACTTGAGCCACATTCTCAACCTTACTTTCTGTCTCTATGGATTTGGCACCTTTAGCTTCCTCATATTTGTGGAATACATAGTATTTGTCTTTTGGAAGGATTGGCAACTGGCAAATTCATTTAGCCTATTACCCTTGAGGTTCATTTATAATGTGGTATGAATAGGGCAAAGTTTCTTCCTTTGAAGGGCTGAATAACATTCCATTGTACATACATGTAACACTTTATTTTTCCAGTCATCTGTCCATGGAGAACTGGGTTGCTACTACGAGTATTGTGAACAATGTGATTTGAACACTAGTGTTGTAGTTTTTCTTTGTCATGTCCTTTGAGATATTAGTGTCTGCAAGATGCTTGTCTGGATTCTCTTGGGCAATCTTACCCAGACTTAGGACTTGCATGCTAGTGATTCTCAAAACTGCCCCTGTGTTTTTCTCTTTGGCTTCAGATTCCTATTCCCTAGGTACCTTCTCTGGGATATCACTAGCAATTTACACGCTGCCATGCTGAGCTTCTTGCCTTACACTTATTCATTCTCAGTAAATAGTATCTGTATAACCTCATTACTCATGCAATCAATGTGTGCTCCTAAGAAAGCTCCCTCCCTCTCTCTCTCCATTACTCCCCCTCACCCACCTTTTTATTATCAATTAGCAACATCTTACACTATATTTCCTCTTGCCCTCAATTTTCTTAGCCATGAGCTAATACATACCACATAGGAAGCACACTCAAGACATTTGTTGAAAATGAATCCCTTGACCTCTTCCTAACCAAATCCTGTCTATTTTACCACCTAATTGTACTCAAACACACCCAGTTCCCTTTTCTTCAGCTGCTCACCCCCTTACCTGGAGGCTCATCAAATTTCATCTGAACTCTGTATTTCTACTCTTGCTTTTCCTTCTGATCCAGTCCCTGCATAGCTGCTAGTGTGACTGTTCTAAGACACAAAGCTGGTAACTTTACTTCTCTGCTAATAACATGCCATGCCTCTTGTAGAGCAGGCCCAAAGTCCTTCATTGCCTTCTCAAGTCCCTTCCAGGGCCACCCATCCTGCTCTAAAGCCTGCTGTGGGCCCTGGAGAATCAGAGGGCAGGAACAGTACTCAGGTTCCAGATTTCTACTTCCACTGGAGTGAAAGGGGAAGAGTATGTTCATCCCATCCAAATAACCTCTAATTATTCCAAATTGGTACACATAAGGGTTCAATATACCAATTGCTCTTGGCTTAATATCATGAAAACATATTTGAAAAAATTGTTAGTACATATTAAGGCAATTTAACAAGGCTTCTCTTCTACAGAAGAAGAACTGCAGATTCCTCTTCTCAAATAAACTACTTAACAATAACCATTGCCTCTAGCATTTCCCACAATGAGACACCAACACAAATTAACAGATTAAATTAACATATTGGAGCCTTTGATACTCACCAAAACTGCCTGTAAAACTATTATTTGAAAGTGAAAATTCTAATTCTAAAATTCAAAACAAAAGAAGAAAATTTAAAATGATATAAACATCATATACACATCATCTTTTTTAAAAATTAAAAATGTTTAAATGTTTTGGAGGAAAAAGAGTGGAACTAAAGATTGTTCGAGCACATTTGATGAAATCTAGGAGGTTGCAGGGAGATCAAACGCTGAACAATAATAGTGCAGAGTTCTGAACATATCTCTCAATGGCTTTCTAAAGGTTGCCATCTGGTGGCATTGTGGTTAATTGTTCCTTTGTTCTATAAAGCTCCTAGAGGTGAGCCTGGAATATGTTATTAGAGATTCAGGGTACCAATGGGAACTCATTGAAGCTTCAAAATGATTATTTCTCAAAAATAACCTGAAAAAAATGGAGCTTTCTAGGACTTTGTCATTGCCACAAGAAATTCATTTCTCTCTCACACTCTCTCTTCTCTCACCCCTCAACAGAATGGCTATCTTGTTTTTTAACAATAACAAGTATAAGTTATTTATTCACAAATAACTAGAAATGTCATGATCCTCTTGACCATATTGATAATCTTGATACCCCTCCATTTGTCACCAATAAGATCTCCAAAATGAAATTTTAATTGGCATTACCATTTTTAGAGGAATTTCTTTTTTTATTTAAATTTTTATTTTTTGAGAACATATTGTACAGAGGGGTTACAATTACAGGGGCAAGATAATGAATACATTTCTTATCAAGAATTGCAGCCTCCTCCTTTGTTTACCCTTCACATCCCTTCCCAGCCTCCCTCCCCCCCCCACCCAATCCCGCCCCCTCCCCCTCCCCGCACCAAAGTTGTAAAGTTCGTTTTTGACATGACAACTTGCACTTCTCATAGTTGCATCGGGTCCACCTGTATCCTTAACTGACTTGTTTTTCCCCATCTCCTCCACAAATTATACCGACATCAAATATAGTGAAAGCAGGGGTTGTACTGTGGGGGAGGGACATACAAAGCTACAAAGAAATAATCTTATAAATGAGTTAGAAACAAATGCATGAAAGAAAAAAACATTTAAATACTTATCTAAGGGTTCAGCTAGTTAGCCTGTAGTACACTTGAGAAGGAGAATATAATGGAATATTTAAAATAAAGCTGTTACAAAGGTAGTAGTGCTGCTTAGTTCAATATAACCTGTAAACAAGGAGTCATGGAAAGTAATATATATTTAAACCTTACCTTGAGCATCCAGTCACCCTCCCTGGCTGTCGAGATAAATTGTTCCTCTGGGAAATGGGACCCTGAGATAGGAGGAAGGGGAGGGGAAGGGGAAAGGAAGGGAAGCAGGGAGAGAGAGAAAAAAAAAAACCACATTGAATACATTTAATATAATGACAACACAGAAGCATAATTATGATTTAATTCATTGGGTGTGACCAGCAATGAGAAAGAAAATTAAAGAAACAAATATACTCAATGTCAGTAGGTGTGTGTGTGTGTGTGTGTGTGTGTGTGTCTGTGGCTTTGGGCTGAACCTAATACCAAGGCTCAAGGCTGGGACTGAACCATTTGAGCTATATCTTTTGCAGATTTGTATGCCTGGGCTAGCTTTGAACTACAATTTTCAGATTTTAGCCTACTGAGCAACTAGGATTATAGGCATGAGTTACCAGTCCCTGTCAGTTGATTTTCTCATATGAGAATGATTAAGTGACTAGACAACAATAGAATTATGACCTATTAGATCAATTCCTAGCTTGGTTGATTTGCTATAATTTGTAAAGGCTTAGTATAATGTCAGTCATATGGGGACAATATATATATATATATATATATGTCACCTCTCACCTCCCACCCTGAATAGGCTGATGCCCTGAAAAGCATATGTATGAGCACAGGAAGCAGTACCTCCGGTGGGGTAGCAAATGTTCACAGTAGTTAAGGGTGTTGACTTCTCCAAATGTAGGCTAATTTGCAAGGGTTTATCTTGCTTGTTTGTTTTTGTAGTGTTGGAATTGGACTCAGGAGGGCCTCATGCTTGCTAAGCAAGCTGCCTACTACTTCAGCCACAGTCTCAGGCCTTTTGGCTTTAATTTTTTAGATAAGTTCTCACTAATGTTTTGTCTGGTCTAGCCTCAGAATCTGCTCATTTTATCTCCATCTCCGAGTAGCTGGGATTATAGACAAAAGCCACCATGTCTAGCTCTAAATTGCAGGTTTGATATTTAGTATTAATACAGGTTTAATTTATTACAGACATTTTTTGCTTAATTCTGACAAAATGAGCATTATAAACAATGCAGGAATCCAACTTCAAAATATATACACAGCAAGCAGAAATTTCCTTACTTTATATGAATAATTTATTTTTCTCCAAAATATGTTCTGACTAAATGACAAAGTCTCTAGATCTAATTCTAGAGATTTAGAAATGCATAAGCTTTAGGGCCCAGCTGGGAGAGAGAAATAGAATCTGGAAGGCTGTTTATGGCTCAACCAGGTGCTAAGAATGACCAGGCACATAGATGCACATGTCTTACCTACTTTTTGCACCACCCTAAGGAATGCCTTAGAAATGATCCCTCCTTCAGAGTGCTGTAGCTCATGACTATAATACTAGTGACTGAGGACAGAGATTGGGAGGATCACTGCTGGTGGCTAGTACAAGCAGAACGTCCATGAGATTCCATCTCAGTAGAAGGAAGCTAAACATGGTGGCACACACACATCTCTCATCCCAGCAACAATGGGGAGCCTAAACACAGGCAGATCTCCATCCCAGCAAATAGCTGTGCGAGAAGTGAGACTCAGTCTTAAAAAATAATCAATGAAAAACAGAGCTATAGCTCTGTGGTAGAATGCCTGCCTAGCAAGTATGAGACCCTGGGTTCAACAACCCCAGGATCACCATACACACATAAAGCCTTCTCCTCACCTTCCATGTGAACCCTCGCCCTGCACCTTGCTCCTCTCTAGCTTCTGACTATGGTCATTTGAGAAATGCCTTTGGTGCTTATTTGAAATCAACTATATTAAAATAACACATTTCTAGCAGATAGTGAGGGTGGCACTAGTAATTTTTCTTTATTAAAAGAGAATTAGGAATAGATTTTATACCTTTTGTATAAGAGAAAGACGTGATTTTTATTATGTTAAGTGTAAGAGACAAAAAGGAAAGGTGATAACAAATTGTTTATTTCATATAGGGTAAGCATTTTTAACGTGAACATCTGAAATCCAAAATCTTACAAATCTGAAACTCTGAGAGAGCTGACACCATAAGTAGAAATCTTCAAACCATGAAACGTGGTTTCATGCACAAAAATCACTTAAAATATTGTACAAAATTACCTTTGTCTATGTATATGTTTGTATATGAAATATGAATTTCACCTTTAAGCTTAGGTCCCCTTCCTAGTTTACTATGTCTGTGCAAATATTCTAATAAGTGATTTTTTTTTTAGTTGTTAGTGGGGCTTGAACTCGGCACCTGGGTGCTGGGTGCTGTCCCTGAGCCATTTTGTTCAAGGCTATATATAAGAGTCTCACAGACTTCTCTGCTCAGGCTGACTTGGATCCACGATCCTCAGATCTCAGCCTTCTGTGTTGGTAGGATTATAGACGTGAGCCACCAGCACCCAGCTCTAAAAGTACTTTTAAAAACCTGAAAAGTCAAGCACTCTTAGTCGCAAGCTTTTCAAATAAAGGATCCTCAACCCATACTCTTCAAAGAATTCACAAATTATTTATTTATATGCCTGGGTTTATTTATTAACTAGACAATTTAACATCACTGTCTTTAAGAACTGAACTACAATTTTAATCTTTTCCATCAGCTAGAACAGACAGAATGGATTTCTTTACATATTCATTATACTGCCAAATTTAATCTTATGGGCATCATATCATCCCCTAATTTAACAACAGCTGATAAACTAAAAATCAGATTCTTAAAAAAAAAAGAGTCCATTTCCATCCTTAAGTCCTCCAATCTTTCAGAAATTTTAACTAAATCAAAATAAGATTAATTAACTAATTTAGTTATGATATTATACAGCTATGCTATTATACAAAGTATTGCTACCAGCTAGGAAGCAGGAGTAACACTTCCTAGTTAATCTACAAACTGGGTAATTAGCAGTTAGATGATTCATTCTTATCTGTATACAATTGGCTTTGCTCTGTTTTCTCACAACAGAGAAATCACCAATTACCCATTGGTAATTTTTCAGCAGCTGCAAGGGACCAGTCTGGAGAAGAATGTGACCATTTATGGGACACTGTGTGTGTCAATCATTTCACATATTTTATCTAATTTGACTCTCAAAACCATCCTATTACAAATACAAAGAAATTGGCCTTCAGCATAATAGAACCGTCTGCCCAATCCCAGGCAGCTAGGAAGTGACAGATTTTAACTGAATCTCACAGGCTCCGATATCTGCTCTTTCTTTCCAGCCAGTACTATACCTTAAAAGCTAATCTCTCAATGCAGATTAAAAATAACTACTGGGAGCTCCTGAATCCCTTCCATTCTTGGACTTACACAAAATGACAAAGAACCTAGTACTATGAACTTTATTTATGCATTTATTTATTTGTTTATTTTTGGGCTGGTACTGGAGCTTCAACCAGGCTCTGATCTTTGTCCCTGAGCATTTTCATTGAAGGCTAGCACTCTACACCTTGAGCCACAGTTCCACCTCCAGCTTTTGGGTTTGGAGATAATGTTTGATTGCCTTTCCTACCCAGGCTGGCTTTGAACTACAGTCTTCAGATCTCAGCCTCTTGGGTAACTAGGATTACAGGTTTGAGCCACTGACACCTGCCTTGAAAGATTAACTCTTGATACAAGCAACAACCTGGATAAACCTCCATAGAATAATATTGAATGAAGAAACCAATTCCCATAGGATACATGCTATCTGATTCCATTTTTACAGCATTATATAAAAAACAGACAGAAATGGAATACTTGCTGCCATTGGTTATAAAGGGTAATGCTGAAAGGAAGTGAGCATTGGTGACAGAAACGTTCTGGTCCTTGACAATATCAATGTGGCCTTGGAGTATAATTTTCTGAGATGTCACCAGGTAATGGTGGTAGTATGGTTTTGGGTAACAAATATAGAGACTCTCTATATATTATTTCTTATAACGATGTGTTAGTGCACAATGATCTCAAAATGTAATAACTTTAAAAAAATCAGGAGATGAGACAGTAACTAGAATTGAGCAAGATGACTTAATTTTAATTTTATTACCTTTTTCTAAGGAAAACAAAAGTTCCAAGGTAGTAGATAAGAAGGAGGCAGGAACTGATTCTACTTTGTCCAGGCCCACGAAGAAAAATGTCACTCGTGACTCTTAACACTCAGAAATCAATCAAGGGTGACTGCCCAGCACTGTCCAACCTTGTCTAGCTTATAGTTACCACTCTTTTCTACAATATTTACCTTTTCAAACTTCCATCAAAACTCAAAATAGTGATCTAAATGCACACATCCCAAAGCACAAGTGAGTTGAAAACATCAGTTTGGTACATCCTGCATTGTTTTTTTTTTTATTTTTGTCAGTCGTGGGGCCTGAACTCTGGGCCTGGGCGCTGTCCCTGAGCTCTTCAGCTCAAGGCTAGCGCTCTACCATTTGAGGCACAGCGCCACTTCTGGCTTTTTCTGCTTATGTGGTACTGAGGAATCGAACCCAGGGCCTCATGCATGCAACATAAGCACTCTATCACTGAGCCACCTTCCCAGCCCCACATCCTGCATTTTTAAAGCAAATATTTTATATCTTTAGGCTCTTACTACTCAGTATTACCTAAAACTTCCATATCAATTAACACAGAAATCAAATTTCATTCTTTGTGGCTTATTTGTGGATAACAAATATTCTGTGTTCTAAACAAGCACACAACTGGGAACTCACAGGGTGCCCCTTCAAGTTGACTTGTACTCTTTCATCATTCTGAGTCTTAGGCAGCTCCTTAGAAATGAGCTGTATAAGCCAGCTGCTTTCCCTGATTTGTTTGTTGGTTTTGCTTGCATTGAAAAGGCCAGATATTTTTGTTAGGATAAGAGCCCTGTCTTTAACAAAAAAATCTTCTTAGGGCTGGGAAGGTGGCTCAGTGGTAGAGTGCTGCCTTGTATGCATGAGGCCCTGGGTTCCATTCCTTAGCACCACATAAGCATTAAAAGCCAGAAGTGGTGCTGTGGCTCAAGTGGGAGAGCGCTAGCCTTGAGCTGAAGAGCTGAGGGACAGAGCCCAGACCCAGATTTCAAGCCCTACAACTGACAAAAACAAACAAACAAAAAACTTCCTTGGTTTCTTCAAGTCCAGCCACTAGAAATTCCAAATCCTCTTTCTTTGAACAAACTCAGGATTCTAGAATTCCATGTTCAAAGCACAGCATCAGGTCATCTGCCCTAGTGAAGGGCATGCCCTTGACACTTCTGCTCCTTTGCCATGACTGTGCCTGGCCATAAAACTACAGAAAGAGAGAAGGTGGCTCAGTGGTAGAGCACTTGCCTTGCATGCATGAGGCCCTGGGTTCGATTCCTCAGCACCACATAAGCATAAAGAAAAAAACCGGAAGTGGCGCTGTGGCTCAAGTGGTAGAGTGCTAGCCTTGAGCTGAAGAGCTGAGGGACAGTGCTCAGGCCCAGAATTCAGGCCCCATGACCAGACCAAAAAAAAAAAAAACTACAGAAAGATAAAAAGATATGTCAAAATTTAAAAAAATGACTGTAGAAATATTTCCAAACATATCATTCCATTGAAAGATTTCCTTCTTTCTCCCTTGCTGTGCTGTTAGACAATAAGGCTTCTAATCTTTGCAAAGGGCAAAGCATTCTGTTCACAGAGAGCAGCCAAGCTGTTTACAGCTTTTCCAGAAAGAAAATGCTTCTGGGGTCTGAGCCTGAGTTTTTCCTCTCAGGATTTGACAGAGTTATCTATGGATGTTCAGAACAAACTGCCTCCTGAATTCCAAACTCCTCACAGCCCTTTTGGGATACTGAATCTTTCCAGTTGGAGATCATATTCTATAATGTGGGAGGTCCAGGACTTTCGAGGAATAAAGCAGCTTATAAGCATTAACAGAAAGTCACTGGCTATTAATCCTGGGGCTGATCCTACTCAATACCAGTCTCTAGCAAGCGCCACCTCAATTAGTGGTCTTGGGTTGGGCTCGTGGCCTTCCCCAGGGGCAGCTGAGGGACGCCCAGGGCCTCACTGCCAGGAAACACAGAGCACACACCAGGGAAACCAAAAACCAACAGAGACTATCTGGCAGGCAAGGGAGGTCAAGTTACACTGAATCTTGGATATTAAGTCTGGTATGACTCATTCTCCTTAAGAAAGACAAATTGCCAAATGATCCGGGTTGTATATTTAAGGACTTAAAAAAAGTTATTAGCTGATAAAGGGATTTGGGTGGCATACATTAAGAATAGTAATGATGGTATAAACTTCTTATGGCTGTGATTTGGATTTCTATAAATATAAAAGATAATCCCCAGAAATGTCCTAAAATGATAGCTATATGAACTCAGAAATCCAGTTCTTCTAAAATCACAGTACAACCTTCCCTTCTTGGAATCCTCTTTTACTCATCTCTTGCTTCTCATATGAACCAGTAATATTGAAGATTTCCCTTTCTATTCTAGAATTAATTTTAGAAACTATTGTGCTAAAGGTGGGGACATAAAATTCTTTTTAAAACTGATGAGGTACCCTACATGTATAAGAAGTACCAGATGCATTAATTCTGGGGAAATAGTTTCATAGTTACATGCTTATTCTTGTTTATTTTTAATAATTGAACAGGGTAATGTGCTCACGTGGTGGCTGACATTTGACTGCAGCAGAATGCTCGCTCAGTAAGCACGTACACAGAGAGGTTCCCTTACAGATTCAATTTCTGTGGTTGGGATTTAAAATTTTATGTTTGGGTCACAGTGGAAATGAAAGGCCTGCTTCCCATGTGTCCTCTCTTAGTAGTCTGTTATCCCCTGGGCCATCTAAAGAGGGAACTGAGTAACACATTACAGCTGATACCAGGATGACACTAAGGGGCTGATCACGGTAACTGGGTTGGTAGAGCACTGGGTGTTGAGGAGTGCGATGACCTCTTTCTAGAGATGGATAACCTTACACCTTGTACACTGTGAACATCTTTCCAAAGTGCATTTTACTTTCATCTCTTCAGTAGGGGCTGTTAAACATATTGGTAACTGGACAGAACTTGTAGGAACGTTTAGGAATGTTCTTGGAACCTTTGTCCTCAAGTTCTCTGTTGCAGCCCAAGTGACAACATTGGACAGCATTACATTTGGCAGCTCCACTGTAGACTTTTCCTGGTGGAGAAATCCACTTCCCAAAAGGGGGCCATATCAATAACTACGTTCCTTGATATAAAAAAAAAACATGCAGAATTCCATTCAAATGGAATATCTCTTGAAGTTACAGTGATGTTGCTCTATTTATGTTGTCAAGGTTAAGGTAATAAGGAGGGAAATCAATACATGATTGGAAATGCAACTGGAATACCCACCTCAAAAAGATTTCTTAAAGGTTTTTCCTTCCATTATTACATATGTCTATGCCTCTTAGTTTTGCAAAAATTATGTAAGTCAGCTCATCCAGATCCTCAAATTGTAATTCTTTGCTACATCCTTTAGTGGTTTGTTCTGCTTGCCTTTAAGCTGTCTTTATTAGTCTTCCTTGGGAACTCTTAGGGGTACAAACAGATCTTGAGTTGATGTTTTCAGCATTTCCTCTTATCTACCCCTCACCCACTGGAAGTCTTTTCAGATATCTGTCAGCACATCTCCCACCCTCAGGAAATTGACGGCTAAGAGATAAGATTTTGTCTGTTATGGTGAGCTATGGAGAGATGCAAACCATTGCAATATACACTTTATGTGCTAACTGGGAGTGTATGCTTTAAAAGTACTGGCTATATTTTATCTTAGAACACCTCATGTGTGTCATGAACTACACTACTTGGTAGGGATTCAAAATGAATACAGATAGTCCTGCCTTTCCAACACTGTAAGCAAGTAAACCACGTTCTGTATAACTCTAGGAAATCGAGAAGATTGGGGCTCCAATCTTTCCGGTGAAGGATCTGAAGCTCACTCATGGAAAGCCCAACTAGCAAAAAATAGAGATGCCCCAAACACTGACCTTCTGATTTCAAATCACATGCTTTTCCAATACATTCATTCTGAGTCATTCTACCCTTGTACATCTCTCATGTTGGATTTCCTTTGTATATTATTACTTAAAACTGAATTCCATATCATACTATTATTTTGGCAGTAGGAGTGTTTGCACTCAGGATCGTGGGCTTGCTAGATAGGCACTCAACCACTTGATCCATATCCATAGCACTTTTTTTTTTACTTCAGCTACTTTTCAGATAGGGTCTCACTTTTTTTTTTTTGACGGAGCTGGCCAAGGACTGTGATATTCCTACCTATGTCTCTTGTATAGTTTGGATTTCAGGTAGAAACTATCACACTTAGCTTATTTTTGTTGACATTATTTTTAATGTAGGCTTGCCTTTAAACAATATCATCCTAATGTTCCACCTCCAAAGTAGGCTGGATTACAGGCATTTACCACCACCCTTGCCTTTAATTTCTTAGATTATTGATGTAACAATAAGTTCTTATATTATTGGAGGACATCAAGTTCTGGTCTTCATGAAATATATATGTGAAGCTTCAATCTCTTCATGTGTTCCACATTTTCTGAGCATCTAAGAATGACAGCAACTAGTGGGGTTTGGCAGCACATAGCAGAAATACCAGCTAGTCATGAGACAGGAAGGAAGAATTTGAGTTTGAAGCCAGCCTAGGCAAAGTTAGCTCTAGACTCAAATCTTAGAAACAAAATATAATCAAAAGGCCTGGGAGTATGGCTCAAATAGCTGAGTGCTTGCCTAGCATGCTTTAAGCCCTAATATGACAATAAAGAATAACAATAGTTACTTATTATCATGGGCGAATATACTACTCAGGACAGGTGCATATTTCATACATCAGTTCATCTACTTGCTTCCAATAACCTCAGGAGGGCGCTCTTTTCCATTCTTATCTTACAGAGGAAGCTTGTGGCAGAGCTGGGACAAAACACATTTGTTCAACTTTGTAGTTGTAGCTCTTAGTACCACCTGTCATTTATAGGCATGTGCTGGGAGTGGACGCTCTAGGGATGAACAAGACACAAAATTAGTAATGACAATAACCAAGGATCATAAATGCCAGGATGATGAAAAGAGAGAATGGAAGAACACGAAAGGGAAAGACTGATGACTCTTGCTTTCCTGGAGAGCATGCAGAATTGAAAATCCATTTATGTGTTTTCCACTCTGATACTTGGAAGAAGAAAAAGGCATTTTCTTTGTCAGGTTCCTCCACAGCGATGCTCTTCAGATGATATGACTCAGTTGAGAATCTTGTACAAATGTTGATGATGATTCAATAGGACCAGGGTGGAACCTAAAAGTTCTTAGGAGCCACACCTTGAGTTACAAGGCACAAAATCCCTACAACAGATCTCTTTCCAAAGAAATCTACTACTTGAGAAACTGAGATGTAGTTTCTCAGACAGGCGGCTCCCTCTACTGATCCCAAGTCAAATAAAGACATTTATACTTCAAATCTTGTTATCATCAAGGGACCAAAACGAAATAAACTAAGAGGAAAAGTCCACCCTTGTGGCACCTAATTGTTACTCTATTTTCTTCTCCCTTCAATGATAAAATGTTCATGCAGTATTCAACATCCCTAGGGATGTACTTAATTACTTTGTAGAGAGCACTTATAACAAAACCATCCTGACGAGATGTTCTGGATCTTGTCTTTTTGTTTTGGTGTGTGTGCACTCATACTGGGACTTGAAGCCAGGGCCTCATAGTCTTGCTTAACTTTTTAAGGTTGGTGCTCTAGGTGCTCAAGGCTGGTGCTCTACCACATGAGCCTCACCTCTAGTTCTAGATTTCTGCTGGTTCACTGGAGATGAAAATATCAGGGATTTTTCTGCTTGGGCCAGTGTTGAAGATTAAGATTATGTGTGTGAGCTACCAGCACCTGCCTAGATTTTGTAATACTCTGAGCATCTTTAATAAAACCTTAACTACTTGTTCTTTGTAGACAACTGAGTCAGCAGAAGCTACAACATCTACACCCAGTGTACTTTAGAGATAGGACAGTCAAATGACTTTAAAACAACAACAGCAACAACTTGGCATTCTTGTTTCTACAACTGTACAGTGTACTTGGACAATCACTCTGACTAAAAGTGTTAAGTTCAAAGTAACTTTTGAGATGACCTTAACTTTCCAGCCACATTTCCAAACAACATACTCATCATGACCTTTCTTGGCAATACCAGGACTTTCAAACTGAGAGAAAAAATGTGACTATGAATGTCAGAATATCCATATCTCTCATCTGAGGTAGGCTGTGACCCCAATACTATTGTTTACCTCATTTAAAAAACCTTATACCTCTTTCCATGGACAATATGAGGTAGTTGGAAGTTAAGATGCTGTCACTCAGTATTTTTATGGGCTACAAGCTCTTTTGAGAACTACCCTCAAAAGGTAATAAAAAGTGATAATCAACAGGTGATAAGCCAACTATCATTTGTAAAGAAGTCTGCTGTAAAGAGCATTGGGACCAGCAGTAAAATTCCCTGGGTTTGTGGCTTTCCCAATTATGTGACCTGGGCCTTATCTTTTAAACTCTAGGCTCTGGTTTTTTATGGTTTTCTGTAAAGCTTGTCTACTTAGCAAGTTGTTGCTGTATATAAAAATTCTTTTGCAATTGTAAATTTCTACACAAATGGGCAACACTGCAATTCATCATCACTATTAAATAACTGAATGTGAGCACATCTGCCTGGGCATCTGCTTGGATCAGAATGTGACAGGGTCAGGAAGTAATAAAATGGAATCAACTCTAGGCAAAGAATGGGAGGGAATTCCTACATTGAGAGGGATATTGTAGATGTGGCCTTGATAAAAGGGGCCCCAATGAATCTCTGGAGTACAACCCTCCCTGGCTTTTCTCAATGTGCTTCAGAGCTAGGAAGAAGCTCAAATAATACACTGAACACTAGCAAAAGCAAATCATGGACAGGTGCCAGTGGCTCATGCCTGTAATCCTAGATGCTCTGGAGGCTAGATCTGAGGATCGTGGTTGAAGCCAGCCCAGGCAGAAAACTCTGTGAGACTCTTACGTCCAGTGAATCAGCAAAAAGCCAGAAGTGGAGGTATGGTTATGGTTCAAGTGACAGAACACCAGCCTTATGTGGAAAAGCCAAGTGAGTGCACAAGGCCCTGAGTTCAAGCTCAGTACTGGCACATGCGTGCGTGTGCACGCACGCACACACACACACACACACACACACATATACACACACATCATAAACTTATAACATGACTGTAGTAAGCTACTGTGTCATTTTAGTAGGAAAATCTCCATGGCTGAGATTTTCAGTTAGAAAACAATAAGATTGTGAGATGGCCCTACGTGGTATAAAAATGAATGGACCATATAGTTCAGAGAACTGTGCACTAACTTTATGAGATCTTCTCTGTTGGAACACAGTGATTATGCCAGACATTCAAATCAGGTAGAACAAACTACTTCTAATCATCCCTACCAGATGTTGTGTCACTACAGTTCAGAGTGCAGCCTGGCAGGGTAAGGTTTTCTTTATCATAAATCCTTCCTTGAGCATCACTGGGCATGAAGTTTCAAGTTGTGAAGACACAAAAGAAGCAATGACCCTCACCTCTCTTTGGTCACAACTGTTGGTTGGGACTTTCCTATATTTACTAGAACAACTCAACTCCAGCCTTAAAAAGAGAGTCTTCCTTTGTAATAGGCTAACAGAGAAGCCTTGTCCTAATTGTCACTCCCTGTGTTTAAAATCGATTGTCTTCTTATTCTCCTTCGATCTAGCGCCTTTAGACTCTATTGGAGACAAGCAATTGGGAGAAACTGGAGATCATGTATGCAGTTCCATCCATGCATTTTGAAGTAACACAATACAACTTCTTGCTGGACCTGTCCTGATTTTTCCTTGTCTACAACAGGATACAAGAGTTGGCTTCTTTCTTTCTCAGCCCAGCTGACTGATGGAGAAAGGACCCAATGTTAACTACCACCACGTGGACAGGAAAGTGTGAACTCTAGGAAGTGTTGCAGCAGATGCTTTTAAAGAACGTTTCTGCTCTGCCAGAAGTTGCACTGTTTTGGGATTTTGAGAAGCTATAATGGCATTCTCCATATGTTGAGGGAAATGGACATATAAGCTTGCCAGTGCCTCTGCCTATTCTCAGTTAGCTAAATAATTCACAGTGCAAATGGATCATTAGAACTATATATTTTCCCCATGCATCAGAAGTTATTTATGGCTTCTCCAAAAAAAAATTACAGCTCACATTCATTTCCCATTCTGTTTGGTTCTATCAACAATTAATAACAACTTTCTGGAGCACTTGAGGTGTTCTGTAGGGAAGACAATATAAAGGCATGATAACCTCACTTTACTGATAATACTGGAAGCCATAAATGGGAGCTGTGTAGTCTTGAATTGCACTTCATGTACAATGGAAACAAGAATCGGGGTAAGAGTTCAAATGGTCTTTAAGAATTGGCAATAAGAATGGTGGTGTGCCTCACTTGGAAAATGTTGAAGGTCATTATTTAGAGTTAAGTGATGAATTATGAATCAAAGAAGATAGGAACAGCCATTCTGGTCTTTCCTCCTGTTTTCTTCTGAATGCTCTTTCTCTTTGGCAATCTCTTCTCTAGTTTTCCTTATTTCCTGATACTTTTGGTGCTTGAACTTTTTCCTAATCTCTGGAGCTTCTGCTCAGGATCAATAACAGCAAATATCTACAGTTTTGTTTTTGTGCTGGTCCTAGGGCTTGAACTCGGGGCCTGAATGCTGTCCCTGAGCTTCTTTGGCTCAAGACTTGCACTTTACCACTTGAGCCACAGTTCCATTTGGCTTTTTCTGCTTATGTGATGCTGAGGAATCAAACCCAGGGCTTCATGCATGTGAGGTAAGCACTCTACCACTAAGCCACATTCCCAGCCCTGGCCTTTTATTTGAGTGTGTGGGGGGGTAGTTTATTGGATACAAGAGTCTCATAGACTTTCCTGCCTGGGCTGGCTTTGAACTGTGACCCAAAAAGCCAAGCCTCCTGAGCACCTGGGATTACAGGCATGAACAGCTGGTGCCTGGTGCTGCATGCATTTTTCAGATAAAGAAATAAAGGTAGCCAGGTACCAGTGGCTCACACCTGTAATCCTAGCTACTCAGGATGGTGAGATCTGAGAATCATGGTTCAAAGCCAGCTCAGGCAGGAAAGTCCATGGGACTCTTATCTCCAATTAACCACGAGAAAACCGGAAGTGGTGGTAGAGTGCTCACTTTGAGCTAAAGAGCTCAGGGACATCGCCCAGGCCTAAAGTTCAAGCCCCACGACTGACAAAGAAAGAAAGAAAGAAAGAAAGGAAGGAAGGAAGGAAGGAAGGAAGGAAGGAAGGAAGGAAGGAAGGAAGGAAAGAAAGAAGGAAGGAAGGTACGTACAAAGTCTATCAACTGAAGTCAGAATATATTATTAGTAGGTTAATAGTTAACAGGGTAGTAACCAAACCCAATGGTATTATCCCTTCTTTAAGATTTAAACATAGACGTATCACATGTGAAAACATACATTCCCCCCCCCACACACACACAAGAAAATCCACACAGCTTTTAGATTCCACAAGTAACCCTTAAGCCAGCACTCATTTCACAAGAATATATTGTTAAAATTCTTTTTCAGTTGGGATGGGCCACCAACCCATGGGCAAACATGACTCAACTGAAGCTTGGCTCAGTATTGCAGGGCATGGAGCACCATAATTGTTCTACCCTCCCTGCCTGGCTCACTTGCGTCAAATTGCCCAACAAGGTTCTCTGGAAAGGTGTTCAGATGACTTTTACAAACTCCACCCAAAGTCCCATGTCTGGGCAAATTACCATGAATACTATGATCACAGACATTCAGATAAAACAGTACAGGGTCAGGAGAAAGACAATTTATTATATAAAAGAGGTGAACTTTATCTGAATCCATAATTTGGCCAGAGAAGGCATCCATGGCAAAGGACAAGTACAGTGGTAGACTCTAAAACAGGGAAAGAGGGAGACACACTCTTGAATATAATTCTACTCCTTTCAGTCTTGCAGTCTGTGTGGCTTATTGTAAGAGTTGTTGGTAAGCAGTACCAGGAGCCTCAAGTTCCTTTCACATGAGACAAACAATAGCCCTGTTGGACAGACATTTCTTGTTTCTGGGCACGACCTGATTCCAAAGCTCTAACAAGCCTCTAACTAAAACAGGAACTAAGGGCAGAGCATCCCTCCCTCTCTCACATCGCCTGTCCCTGAGTTCACAAAACATTCTTTCCACAACAAAAAGTAAGCTCCCTATAGTTCAGTTCTTGTTAAATTGTAATGTCAGTTTAGAAACATCAGTGGAGGAGTACCTGCACATTTGACTGCCTAGAATTTTACAATAAACATCTGGGGTAAAGATCCTGAAGGAGATCATCAGGATGGGTTGCTTTGAATATAGGCCTGGATGAAATTTGTCACAGATGAAAGAAAAGTCATAAGTGTGGAGGGAGGTGTGTTCATATCCTGAGACTTAATAGATATGAAATGTGTTGCTGTTGCTTTTTTTAAAAAATGAAAATGTGAGCTACCTATTGATTCAGGAAATAAACAACCTAACATCTCTCAGAACTAGAAGCTGCTTCAAGATTTTCCACCATTTATCTTGACTAGTATCTACTAATGATTCCTTCTCCTCTTAGAAAACCATTACTTCTACATCCCTTCTCTAAACATTTACCCAAACCTGCCATCTGATCAACCTCTACACCACACCTAAAGTAGGATACCTCCCAGGGATACTGGTATTTAACAGGGATTAACATTTAAGCAGAAGGGATAAAGTTCTAGCAGTGATGTTCACAAGTTATTCTTAGAGAAGCATTTTTCCACCAAGCATATTTTCCACAGTAAAAGCAGCAACAAAAATGCATACTTTGACAAAATACTACTGAAGTGCCCCCATTTCCCAGCACACAAGATGACTCTCACTTTCAATTCACCTACAAAACAGTCCTGTCAGAACATGAAGAAATAATTCCCCAAACCCAACTGTCACTTGTGCAAGCACCATGCAAGGTCTAGGGTGTGGAGATGAATAGAGTCCATTACAACCTTCAACCAACTGGTAAAGATCAAACCAACACATGCCACCTACCCTACTCCATCAGGATAAGTGAACTATTTAGTTAGTAGGCAAGGAAATTGTCAGGAAGGTGAAGAAAGGTTTCTCAGAGCCCAGTTTCTGTATTTATAAGAGGCTTCCTCCATCATGTTCATGTTACTGGCCAGTAGGCCATACTTTTTGAGTAGCATGTACTCAGAAGAATCAATACCAGAGATCAGATCCAGACTGAGCTTGAATTACCTAGGGAAAGGCATCCCAGGTTAGCGAAGACACAGGCAGAGTCAACACTAGAAACATTCTGCCAGATACAGGAAACCATGAAGTGCTAAAAATATTAAGGGAACAGTTTAGGAAAAATATTGCTGAATATAAATTCAAACAAGAATGCTCTATGTAAAAATAAGAATAGTTTTACTGGAATGTTAAGATTAGGAGTACTGCCCCTCATATCCCTCCCTTACCTTTTTCAAACTAGCACTTGTGAATAAACCTGTTTATTACAATCAGATACATGAGTTTATCCTCTGGATGCTGATGGGAATAATTCTGTCCTGAGGTGTTTTTCTTTTCTTAAAATAAAATGATCATGTAGTTACTTTCAATTTGTATGATTAGATAAGATACAAAGCTTCTTGACTATAATTATATAATGTGATTATGATGACTACCTAAACAGCGGTTCTTTGAAAGAATGTTCTATTTTTAAATTCTTCCTTGTACTATGTTTTTAATCTCTGTCAATGAAAAAACAGAGCTGAGTAAAAATACTGAAGTATATTCCTATAATCCATGAATAAGCTTTTCCTTAGAGAGCATACAGAAGTGATTATACAGTTGTGACAGATTATACAATTGTGCACAGTTGCATGAACACACACACACACACACACACAAACACATATACAGTCTTGATGACGGATAAGGACAACATTGTATGGTGCCCTGGGGAATGTCATCGCTCCCCAGACATGGGAAGAACTTGAAATTTCTGGAGTGCAGAAGGGAGAATCTATGGTCGACTTGGATGTACAGCCATGACAAATTTTCCATGCCTGGGAAATATTTGATTTTGTTTGTTTTGTGATGTCCGGTTCCAATCCAAGGCCTCATCCATGCTAGGCAAAGTATTTTACCACTGGGCCACATACCTAGTTCCTGCCCCATGATTTGATTCCCAAGGCACAGACACCCTTGTTAAGATGAACATCACTGGTGGGAATGTAAACTTGTTCAACCACTCTGGAAAGCAGTATGGAGGTTCTTCAAAACACTAAACATAGAGCTTCCCTATGACCCAGCAATCCCACTCCTGGGCATTTACCCAAATGATCACAAACCAGCCTGCACTAAAACCACTATCACAACCACATTCACTGCAGCATTATTTACAGTAGCTAAGATATGGAATTAACCCAGATGTCCCTCAGTGGATGAATGGTTCAAGAAATTGTGGTATATATATATGTACAATGGAATTCTATGCTTCTATCAGAAAGAATGACATCGCCCCATTTGTAAAGAAATGGAAAAACTGAAACAGGTATACTAAGCAAAGTTAGCTAGACCCAAAGAAACATAGGCTGATGGTTTCCCTCAGTGAAATAACTAGGACATGTCTAAGATATTCTTAGGAGAGGATCACAATAGCTCAATAGCTATGTGCATATGACCATACGAAATGATGCTTTTTGAAGTGAACTCCAAAAAATGGAAACAAGAGCTTTTTTGGGGGTACTGTTTGTAGTTACTTTTTTCTTTTTCCCTTGGTTTATTCCTTGTTGTCACTGTTTTTTTTTTAATTTTTGTATCCTTTGTCTTCTATGTAAGTTTATCTGATTTGGGGAAAGGAAGGAGAATCACAGAAATGGTGGCACAAAGGTAAACCAATGCAGCAGTGATACTCACTAAATATTACATTGGAAACAAACTTTACAACTTGGGGGGAGTGGGGACAGGATAGGAAAAGAGAAAATGAGGGAGGGGGTAACACTGTTCAAAAACAAATGTACTCATTACCTGACTTATGTAACTATAACCCCTCTGCATATCATGTTTACAATAAAATTTAAATTAAAAAATAAAATAAAAGATATAAAAGCAAGTGAAAGATAATCATAAAATAAATATCATTGGACTTTTTTTTGCTAATGTTGCAAATACTGTGATTTAATTCTATTGCAAATAAAAGACATAAGGAAAAAAAGATGAACATCACCTTTCTTCCATATTAGGCAAATGGCAGAAACCTTTATCCTGTGACTATTTAAGATGCCAGCACACTGTGAAGCAGATCACTAAACATTTGTTTAGTGTAGGACAATACACACATTATCTGACTTGATCTTGACAAGTATCCTGAAAGGCAACAACTATGCTGCCTCTATTTGATACATGAGAAAATCCAGTTTAAATAATTGTTAGTGAAAGATCCTAAGTAATACCTCTGAAATCACCAGGATAGCTTAGAACCGCCTGAAGCTCTAGGCCGTTTAAGGACCTTGCTCAAATTCCAAGATTCTTTCCATAACACTCAATCATGGCTTTTGAATTCAAAAACTTCACTCCCATTTCCCTGCCTGTCATTTTCAGAAGCCACTGGAAGATTAAAAAGCAATAAAAGTAAGTTCTTAGGTCATTCTTTCTGAGTTCAAAAACTCTTCTTCCATTTCCCTGCCTGCTTGTCATTTTAGGTGGCCCAAACTAGATAATCTTTGCCTAGTTTTAGAGTTTCCTAGAGGTACGAGCATATAAATATGAGGCCCTGGTCTGTAAATATTCCAATGTAACTTGCAATATATGAAATAAAGAAGCATAAAGATTTGCTGGAGGTCTGAGGTGCAAAAAGTATACTCTACCTAATTTATAGGCTACTCATTAAGGACAATCCAGAATGCTATTTATTTATTTTTCTTTTATAAAAATTGCTATTATAAAGGTGATATACAGAGGGATCACAGTTACATAAGTGAGATAATGAGTATATTTCTTTTTGGGCAAGGTCACCTCTTCCCTCACTCTTCCTCTCAACAACCCCTTTTTATTCTTGTAAATATTCAGGTTAGGCTCATAGCATCCTCTGATTTAAAAAAAATTCAATCATGCATTTATCTCACTAGTCCTATTTTTTCTAGACTACATTTCAGTCTTTCAATGCCAAAATGGAATCAAAATTTTTTTCCCAGTTTTCAGGATGCTTTTTATAACAGTCTGTCAAGTTGGTCCATAAGTTTCCTTCATAACTACATTTATATCATTTTTTCCCAGACAGGCTTCATAAAACATTATGAGTGGTCATTTTAGCTGGGTGTGGTGACCCAGGTCTATAATTCTAGCTACTAGGGATGCTGAGATCACAAGGATTATGGTTTGAAGCAAAAAAAAAATATTCACAGTGGTACATATCTTTCATCCCAGTTATTTGGGAAGTACACAAGGTTCATGCTGGTCTGGACATAAATGCAAGGCCCTATTTGAAAAATAACAGCAAAAAGGCTTAGAACACAACTCAAATGGTAGAGCATCTGCCTGGAAAGCACAAAGCCCTGAGTTCAAACTCCAGTACTGTTAAAAAAAAAGTTCATTTTGAATCTTCATATGGATAAAATAGAAATACAATGTTGCCTATGTTGAGGATACTTCATTAAAGAAAATTATTTCTTTAGATGTTAGTAGAGATTGTCTATTAAGGAGTATGTCCTAAAATAATAAAAAAGATTTAAGGTATGAAGAAGTAAATCCTCTGGTTTAATGCTTCTTAAACTTTACTGTATATATTAATGACCTAGGAGTCTTTTGTGACAGTGAAGACTTTGTTAGAAATTTTAGAGTATAGACCCAAATTTTGCTTTTTTACCCTCAGGACTGGGGAGTGAACCTACGGCCTTACATATGGTAGCAAGCACTACCCCTGAGCTAAGACTACAGCCTGTCCAAATTTTACATGTGAAGACATGTGATGTTAATAGGAATAGGATGCAGTTGGGTAGCAATGTACCATTACATTCACTTGGACTTGCTCTTGGATATATAACACAGCATTGGAATGGTTAGTGGAGTTTTATGTTAGCCCCGCTTGAGCTAACAATTTACCTATGGAAATATCTATTGTACTAAAAGATTTGTGAAAAACTTCAAATATACCTGAAAAAATGAAAAGACTGCTAATTTTCTAGTTCTGGCCTTATTATCTATTACCCTTTAAAATTAAACAAGTTGGATAGAAAACTTCAGCTTAAGCACAATTGGTTTCATTTATCCAGAAAGTAAAGGCAGCTCGGAAATTTTGCAATTCAAGAAATGTAACCTGAGATCAGATATTCTACATTTTAGCAAAGATAGCCACTTTGATATTGTGTGCTTAAAAATAGTCACTAAACTGAGTGAAGGTGATTAAAAAAAAATCCCCCCAACAACAACAACAAAAATAAGGTGGGAATATAGCTAAAAGAGAATTTTAGCTAACAGTTGAAAGGTAAGCAATCAACAATTTTGAATTCCCTGTTTTAATAAAAAAAATTCAGTAAGTCAAATTATTTAATAAGTTTAGGAACTAATTTGGAGAGAATTCCTAGCAGTATAAGTCTGGCATAGTTTATATTAAACACCATCTATTTGGTAGGTATATGAGAGCTAGATTAGGAAGGAGCACAGTTAACTGAATGTGGTCTGGTTCCTTAACCAATCAGCACAGGTGTGATTCACTCTTTTCCTTTTCCATCAATTATATCACAGGGAATGCTAGTTGGTTATGTTGCCTTGGGAGTCAGTAATTTATGTGCAATTATAATCAATAGTCCTAGGATGGAACTAAACACATATAAGACCTTTAGTATTGTTCCACTTTTAGAAATGACTTTGCTAACAATTTATAATACTAATGTGTTGTTTCCTAAAGTGAGGAAAGAAACTCTTTATGGGTGTTTTCAGTCTATAAAGCCGAAGTGGTTTGATTCTGGAAGGGGAAAAGAGGACCACAGATAACAAGGTTATTCTGCTAGACTACATGAAACTTATTTGCATGCAGACTCATTGCACACTCATTTGCAGTCATCCATGGCAGTAACAAGCCATGTAAAAGAGGAGATTTTCTTAATGGAAAAAAGTTTTATACGTGGCAGTACTTGCAACAAAAGTCTGAAACAAGTTCCCATCAATGTAGTTGTATGCTTAGATATTCCTGCTAGAATCTTAATTAATAGTAATCCTTAGAGCCTTGAGCAGAAGATAAACTCATTTGAATTTCTTGATCAGAATCTGATCAACTTTTGGATATGGAAATTCTAAAGCAAATTGTGCTATAAAGTCAGCCTTTAGCAGTGTGAGCAATTCTATTTGGATATGCTTACTATTTATTTTTAATGAATACTTTAAAAGGAAGTGCTATGCTCCAAAGCAACAGGTGTTTACATGTTTTAAGCTTATAAAGTGATAGATTTCACTTTCACGAACTGACATAGGTGAATTTCTTATGGCTTGGAGAGAAAGAAAGTTCCTGAACAGCAAAGGCAAGAGTTCATAGTAGAATCATGTTTAATATCTCCTAGAGCTCTGGAAACAATAGCTTGTTATTACTACACTATTTGGGAACAGTTGACCTTATCACTAAAATTTATTATTTAGGAATGTGTGTTTTTATAAAATAAAAACATGCACAAGAAATACATGCTAAAGGACTCTCTTCCATGTTTAGTGATTAGCTGACCTATGCTTGGTAATAAATTTTGTTTACCTACTCTAGAGGGAAAAATGTTGGAAAAAAAGATGAAGGCTTTAAGTGAGCAAATGCTTTCTTTAAATTGGTGTATATTAAAGTCAGGTGCTGGTGCTCATACTTGTAATCCTAGCTACTAAGGAGGCTGATATTTGAGGACTTAGCTTTGGACATATATACCCAAACAACTCTTCTCTCCAATTAACCAGCAAAAAGCAGGAAATGGAGTTGTGGTTCAAGTGACAGAGTGCCAGCTCTAGAGTAAAAATTCTAAGCAAGGGTGCAAGACCAAGCTGGGTGCAAGTGGTTCACATTTGAAATCCTAGCTACTCAGGAGGCTGAGATCTGAGGATTGCAGTTCGAAGTCAGCCTAGACAGGAAAGTCCATGAAACTCTTATCTCCAATAAACTACTCAGAAAAAGCTGGAAATGGTGCTGTGGCATAAGTGGTAGAATGCCAGCCTTGAGCACAAAGAGGCTCAGGGACAGCATCCAGGCTCTGAGTTCAAGCCCCAGGATTGGGGAAAAAAAGTACAAGACCTTGAGTTCAAGCCCAGTACAGGTGTGCATGCACAAGTACACACACACACACACACACACACACACACACACACACAAATCCCATAAATTGGAGATGCAGAGTTCGAGCAAACTCAAGGTCTGCAAATTTTTTCCACAAGTATTCAGAAAATATTTTAGGCCTGTGGACCTTGGTACAAGTATTCTGCTTTGCTAAGGTGCACAGAAGCAGCCACAGATAGGTATGATTCCAGTCCAACAAAACATTATTTTGGACCCATAAATTAAAATTTCCTATTATTTTCAAAGATCCTTAGTTTTCTTTGATTTTTTTCAGTTAGTAAAAATCAATCACTAATCACTCTGTGTGAATGTGAGAAAGAGAGAAAGAGAGAGAGGCACTTGGATTTAAACTCAGGATCTTATACTTGCTAGGCAGGCATTCTACCACTGGAGCCAGGTTTCCAATCATTTTTTGTTTTTGCTGTGTTTTGAAAAGAGTCTTGTATTTGAATTTTTAATACTTCTCAAATGTTACAAATTTAGAGCAAAAAAAAAAACCCCAACAACACCCAAAACCAAACAACTAGAGTGGTTTAGAAGTACTCTATGTTTTATGGTTATCCCAAATTAAGAATAAGTTTCTTTTTTTGGGGGGGGGGTCCGGTTGTGGGGCCTGAACTCTGGGCCTGGGCAATGTCCCTCAGCTCTTCAGCACTTGAACAACAGTGTCACTTCTGGCTTTTTTTCTTCTTTTTGCTTATGTGGTGCTGAGGAATCGAACCCAGGGCCTCAGGCATGCAAGGCAAGTGCTCTACCACTGAGCCACCTTCCCAGCCCAAGAATAAGTTTCTTTTACTATGATATGGTGCTGGGTTTTGAACCCAGGCCCTCATGCATGCCCTCATGTAAGTCTAGTGCCTTACAACAGACCCCTCAGATCGTTAAATGTCTCAGTTATTTGTGATGTGAATTTTGCAAGAGATTTAGATTATTCTTTGGGGCTCCAATAGATGAATGAGGCAAGGAGTGCTTGCCATGAGTGGGATGTGCTTTGAGAGAGACATTCAAGCGTGTGTTGGAGGACTTCTGAATGAAGATGCTAGGTAGGGAATTTAAGCTTCACTGAATTCTGGGAATATCTATAAGGGCCCCTAAAAATGAGACTGTTTATGTTTCTATGACTTGGGAAAGATATGAAATACTACTTGGTTACTTAGATAGCAAGCTAAAGATGGCTCAGATTGTCTGGGGTTAGTATGGCCAGGTTAAGGATCAAGACAGCTAGAGCAGGATGGGCATAGAGATAATCTGATCTTTTCTAGCCTAAGTGTCTGGGTCAGATGCTACCAAATTTCTATGATGTAACAGATACTGGAAAAGTCAACAATCCAGTGTTCTGGCTTTGGCATTGCCACCATGGATATAATTGTGCTATTGGATTATTGGAATATCATTTGCCCACCATGCTTAGGTCCAGAAACATGAATAAGACTAAGGAGTTCTATAAATTTTGAGTACCTAGACTGAGTGGTTTTCATTTGTTCTCAAAACTTTCTAAAAAAATGAGAGGACACTCTTCCTCTCAACAACCCCTTTTTATTCTTGTAAATATTCAGGTTAGGCTCATAGCATCCTCTGATTTAAAAAAATTCAATCATGCATTTATCTCACTAGTCCTATTTTTTCTAGACTACATTTCAGTCTTTCAATGCCAAAATGGAATCAAAATTTTAGAAGGACATCCCAAAATTTTAGAAAAAAACATATACATGATTTTGCCCTTTGGAAGTTTTTATTACTATTTGTGTTGTGATCTGCCAAAATGCACATCCAGCTTCTTACTTTTAAATATGCTGGATATTGGAATATATTTTCTTACTTTCTTTAGTATTTTATTTATTATGGTCCTGGGAATTCCCAGGACCTTGTACATTCTGGGTAAGTGTTTTACCATTGTGCTATAATAAAAAATCCCACATGTACTATTTTTAATCATAACAGTTCATACAGGGCAATAAAAACTATTAACCGATTATAAAATATCTCCTGGATTAAACAATTACCTTAAAGCATTTGCATAGATAAATGCCTTTTATATAATGAGGGGTAGGAAAGTAAACTTGTATGAGATGAATCTTTGAAAAAGTGTGTTTAAACATCATAATAGTTATGTTCAAAATGTTAAAGTTCTTTTTGTGTAAGTAAAATGCAATTAAACAAATTACCTATCATTTTTCAGTACTTTAGAATTGTAACAGCTGAATGTTAGCTTCTCCATACCTGGAAGGTCTGTTAATAAAACAGAATGTCCTTAAGAGGCTTTGTTTTCCCATGTTCTCTCCACCTTCTGATAAACTTCAGTACAACTGAGTAATGTTTATGGCAGGAAGGGTCTTGTGCACTGTACTTTGGGCACTGTGACACAAGGCCCTTAGGAGATAGAATTCCAAGTAGGGTAAATAAATGCTGCAGTACAGGTACAGAACAAGTTCAGAAGCTGCCCACATTGAGAGCTTGTTAAACACCAGACATTGTTCATCTCTTTAAAGAAACAGAAGGTGGAAAAGACAGCAATTGGGCAATTGTAGACCAGAACAATGGTGATAGAAAGCATCTGTACAATCAAATAAAATTTAAAAAAGAAAAAAAAGAAAAAGATAAAAGAAAGCAAAATGAAAAGAGGAAGCAGTACAGAAACTGAAAGTAATAGCAACAAAAATAGAAAAAATAAATTTACTCAATGGCATGCATCTGCAAATCTTACAGTCATCCTTAGGGTATGAATATAGCAAGCAAAATAGCAAACAAAAATTTCATATGAAATGTTACATGACTCCATTTCTATTTAAATAGCTCTTTTAACTCATCTTTAAGCAAACAGTATCTGACTTTTTGTATTCAAAATGTATGCATAGCAAAATTCTCTGTTCTACTTCACAAAACCCAAATCAGCTTAGACTTTCTCAGTAGTTTTATTAAATATGCTCTTCACCATGAAAATCGCATGACATCTAGTTGGCTTGTTTCTCTTCTAACAGCAGCAAGCATTATAGGAAATAGGTAGAGTGTAGGAAATAGGTAGGGTGTGGGAAAAGCCACAGCTCTTCCAAGCAGACAGATCCTGATTAGATATTAAAATGTGCTTTCAAAAGAATGGTGCCTGTGTGTGTCAATAAGGTACTCGCTATTACTTCCTATTCACAGGGCTCCATTTGGAGTGCAGCCTGCTGACTCACCAGGCAGCTCCAAGTATGCTTCTGCTGGGTTTCCCTGCTGTCTGCTAAACATGAATCAGCACAGGAAAAAAGTCTCCCTTAACAACAGTGCTGAAGTCAAGATCGGATGGGGGAACTCCATCTTCCCAACCACCAGACTCTAGGCAGGGAAGGGGAAGAGATGTGGTAGGTATCACTACCAGCTAGGCTACCAGATGACAGACAGTCCAGTCCCATGCCCAGGCTGTTAGTCATGAGCACATCCCAGTTTCAGTGTCATTTTGCTCACCCACTCAAGTAGTTATCTGGTCCAGCAACGCCTGTTGGTGGGGCCACTGAACTCTTTGAATAATAGAATTAACTGAAGCTTTTTTTTTTTAATTACCCAGTTGCCACCATACCTCCCCTACCCCAAACAACAATCTTCAACCGTTTGGGAATATGAAGTAGATTGAAGGAATTTGCATATCTTCCCAGGTGATTCTGGAACACAGTTTGGGGTGGAAAAAAAGCATTGCTTTTCCCCATGCATGGAAAACTTATCCAGTAAGTTTTCCTCAGGACCACTTGTTAGGCTCCCGAGATGTATAAACATTCAGTCCCAACTGGTGGTAGTTTGGCAGAAAGAATGACAGCAAAGTAAGGGAGCATTTCCAGGAAGAACTCTGACCACCAAGGGCCATTCCTCCCTTCTCTTGGAAAACAAAACAAAACACCCTTAGCGATCGAGGTCCCAAGACAGGAATACCACGAGTAAGAATAATCCTCTGATTACCTTTTGATCTCGGATTTGTTTCATCCTGCAACGTTCCGACAAGTTGTGAACCGCGGTTCCTTCCAGACTATAAGTGCTGCTCTGACCACTGTCGAGACGATACTACAAGCTTCACCTACTCGCCCAGAACCTCCGCCTTGCAGCCTGGCCCCGGGGCAGATACTATGCTAATTAAGAAAGTGCTTCCGACTTAGAGAGTAAGGGCGGGTGCAAGTTAACCCTTGGTTTTACAGTCTCCCCAGTGGTGCATTTAGTGACTTCCTCTTGCCTAGTGGGCCTGGACCACTTTCTTTTTCTTTCTTTATTGGGGTGGGGGGGGCAGGAGGGGCAAGGGCAGTGAATGGAGAAGACTGGATAGTTGGGTGGCATCTGGGTGGGGGACAGGCTGGGGGGCGGGGGGAGGCCGGGTCCGCTGGCGCAGAGGTGAAGGGAGGCGAACGTTGGGAATATTAATCACTTCACGCGCTGCTGGGCTGGCGAGGACGAGCCGGAGGGGACGAGAGGTTAAGACAAAGACTCCTCCAGATCAAATGGCTACAAAGCCCCCTTTCTTCGACGTTGCAGTTCCGCCTCGGGCACTGGACTAGCAAAACGCCTCAAAAGCCGTGATCAAACTCGTCCTTACGAGCAGCTGAAAGTCTCCAGGTTCAGAGGGGGCGGGTCGTTCAGGACCTCCTTCCCCCCACCCCTCCTTTGGGTCTTTGTGGGACTTCTGGGTTGGCGAGGGTGGTGGGAAGAATCTCTACCCACCCCGAGTGCAGGGTGGCTGAGAAACACTCGCCCTGAGCGCAGGGTGCTCCACCTGAGCGCGCATTCACCGTCCGCTCGCTTTCCCACCCACCAAACTCCAGAGGCGCCCCTGGAAGTGGAGGGGTGAGGTGAGCGTGGGAAGGGAAGCGGAGGGGGCGGTACGTGAGAGCCCCGAGTTCCAGGAGATGCCCGCTCAGCCCGCGGGCACCCGCGCGCCACACACTTCCTGCTCTGCCTGCCCCAAGCGCGCAGCGTCTGCGCCCCGGGCTCCAGCCCCGCGGGTGCGCCTGGACCCCCGCACCTGCCAGACCCCTTCTCCTCCCCTCTCTCTCTCCGATCCCAACTCCCCCCCCTCTTCTAGTTGGCCTCAGCCTTCACCCCCTCCGCCGGTCCACACGGCTTCTGCCAGCGTGGCAACCCCAACTCCCTCCCCTTTCTCGGGGTGCGCGACGCCGGGGGCTCCGAAGGAGAGATGCTGCCCGCAGGCGATCGCGACGGGGTGCACACCTCGTAGGAGGGTGTGGGTGCAGGAGGGGGGGAAATCTGCGGCGTGGACGCCCCCATAACTTCTGGTTGGGCAAGAGAGAATCCCGCCCCCGGTTCGGTTGGCTCCCCCGACCCGCAGTTCTGCAAACCCGGCGGCGGGAGGAGGTGCGCCAGCTCCGAAGCGGAGCCGGGGAGGGACCCAAGCCAAGGAAGGGTGTTGGGGTGCGCCCGGGCGGGACCGCTTTCAATGCACTGGGCTCACCTGCTCCGGGGCGCCGGTCCGCGGGCTCCGCTGACAGCTGGGGGCTTTGTTTTCTCCACCCCCTCGCCGGCCGCGCTCCGCCCCCGCGGGCGCACGTGACGCGCCGTCTGCCACCGCCGCGCCACGCGCCGTCCACTCCGGAGAGCCGGCCGGGCGCCGCCTCTTCCCGGGGCGGAGGTGGGGGGGGGGCGGCTGGGGGTGCAGGTGGAGACCCCAGTGGTAGTGGTGGTGTCGGGGGGAGTGGCAGGTCCCAGGTGACCCGCAGGGGATCCACTGGTTCCTGCCCTAGAAAGCCAGGATGGATCGATGCCAGGGAAATGTGCCAGCCAGGGAAATGAACTGTGCTGATGGGCCTTGGCGAGGGAGGAGGCGGGCGTGGCTCGTTAAAAGGGGCTGGGAAAAGCGATGCCACACCCTAAATAAAGTACCGGCGCCCCAAGACAGAGGGGGTGATCTGCTCTTCAATAGAAATGCAGCTGCTGGTCACACCAGCTGTTCTTACTCCTACCTGGGGGAGGGGGGCCGAGGGGTCTGACCTGTTTCCATCCTGAACATTATTAATTAAATGAAACCCTTCTGAGCCGAGTCACACTACTTATGATTTAATAACGGAATTTTTTTTAAACTGGGATTTCAGATCTGCTTGCTGCTGTTGATATTTGGGGAATGGGATCCAGGCTGGAAGAAGCGAATGCCAGAAGATTATTGATGTGGGCATTTGTCCATTTGGAACAGCACCTATTTTTAATGAAATGAATTGAGAAAATGTGCTGGCTTCAAGATCCAGCTCGGTATCTGCTGTTTTTGGATGTGTTCCCGACCCTTGCGGATCACAATACTCTCCACTATTTAAAATCGTAAGGAACTGTTGTCAGAATCCTTCCTTTAGCCCATGGAGACTACATATTTACCCTCACTCCGATTGCTACTCGGGGAAAGATTGCAGTCTCCTAGTATTCGTTACATTAGGTGTCTTCGTAGTGGCGAAATCACTGTGCTTCCCAAACTTTAATGTGCAGAGAGATTCCCTGGGGATCTTGCTAAAACCAAATTCTGAGTTGAACCCGTCTGGATTTGGGCCTGATTTTCTGGGTTTCTAGCAAATTCCTGGTGGATGTCAGTGCTGTTCATTTGAGGATCCCATCATTTAATTTGTTTATTTTGGTGCCAAGTACTAAGTTTTGAACTCAGTACCTTGTGCTCTTGCTTGGCTTTTTCGCTCAAGACTGACACTCCACCACTTGAGTCACACCTGCAGTTTTGGCTTTGTGATGGTTAATTGTAGATGAGTCAGATATTGCCAAGGGCTTGCTTTGAACCATGTTCCTCAACTTAGCCTCCTGAGTAGCTAGGAGTTGTGAGGCATTGGCAGCTGGCCAAGGACTACACTGCCCTGCTAACAGCAGGGCTTAGCACATACTGAGCACCAAATTTGGCATTGGCCAGACTATTCTGGGTCCTTACAGCACCACTTGCTAGCTGTGTAGGAAATTGCTTTTTTTTTTTTTAAACATTGAAGTATCCCAAACTGTGATACTAAGATGATTCAAATACCCATCTAATAAAGTTATCATGCAGATTAAATGAGAATATCCATATAAAGTAACCCAGCATAGTGTTGGACACATTTACAAGGGTTCACCAAATATAAGCTAATTACATAGTGATGTCATCATTGCAGGAGCAAAGCTGGCATACAACCCAGTGTGCAAAATGGGCAAGGGCTGAAGTGGCCAGCCCCAGGAAAATGCCTGTGTCCTACATCATGCCACCAAGTAAGGTATGTTTCTTGAATAAATGAATAGGGTTATAATGCAGAACAAATCATAATGGTTTCTACTTCACACTGGAGCCAGGTGTCAGTGGCTCACACCTGTAATCCTAGCTACTCAGAAGACTGAGACTTGAGGATCACAGTTTAAAGCCAGCTGAGGGAAGGAAAGTCTGTGAGACGTTTATCTCCAGTTAACCAGCAAAAGGCTGGAATTCAAGTGGTAGAGTGCCAGCCTTGAGTGAGAAAGTTAAGGGACAGAGCCCAGGCCTTGAATTCAAGCTCCAGTACTGAAACACACATAAAAAGAATTCTTGATAAATTGACTGAGACATTGAATTAAAAAAATAATTCTGCTTTTTATTACAGATAATGTCCAGCTGCCTGCTAGATGGGTAATCTATTTTCATACTGGAGCGAGCAAATGGATTCTTAAGGAGTTGTACATTTTTTATTCTCATTAAAAACCTTGAAATTTAAATTTAAATGAATTTATTAATGAAGCTATGATATTCTTAGCGCTCAAAATGAATGGGTATTGTCATCACATTTCTCTTCCTTCCTTATGTCTCTTCCTCTCTTTGTCCTCCAAATGTAAGTGCTAAGACTTGTCTCTTAGCTTTTTCATTCTTACCATTTGCCTCAGAAATTTTATTCATGTTTTATCTTCAACTTTCAAGTGTGTTGACATTACTTCTGAATCCATATCCCATTCTTAGTTTGCTTCAAAGTGCCATTTCTGCATTTCCAATGCCTTGTTATTCATTTGCACTGAATTTCCTGCTAGCCTCTACTTGTTCTAAATTAAACTTCTTGCTTCCATAAAACCGATAGCTCCTTGATTCTAAATCAAGATGGCCTTCTGTGTTTAGTAGCCCTGTGCTAATCCAGAATATAGAACAGGCAACATGATTTATCCTGGCTTTCTTTGTACCATTCCCAGATATTTCCCCTCCACAGTGACAAGAATCAACTCATATATAAACATGTGGTATAACAGCCACATGTGCAGCTGTGGGCTGTTGTATAAATGATGATAAAATTGCATTGAGCTAGTAAGAGATTGTATCAGTCAGGATAGGCTAGATTAGGCTGTTGTAACAAATGCCAAACAAACCTCTTGGCTTAATATATGGAAGTTAATTTCCTGCTTTAAATCTCCAGAGAAGCAACCCTCATGACATCATCAATTTAACCTATTTCATTCTTTGGGTATCTCTCCTTATTCACCATAACCGTATCAGGGAAAGAAAGTAGGGAGAATTGCACATTAAACCTACATGGTTTTTTTGTTTGTTTGTTTTATTTTTTTTACCTAAAACTGACATTGATAGCCTCTGAAATTTTGTTTATCAAATGGAAGTCACATGACCATTGCCAGAGTTTAAGAAAGCATACACAAAAAGAATGGGAAAGAAATGGGTCTATAGTTCTCTTTCTTTGATGAATCCCTGCCTGGTTTTGGGATGAGGGTTATGATGGCTTCATAGAATAAGCTTGGTAGTGAACTTTCAATTTCATTGAAGAGTTGGAGGAGTATTGGTGTGAGCTCTGCTTTGAAGGCCTTGTAGAATTCCACTGTAAAGCCATCTGGTCCTGGGCTTTTCTTAGATGGGAAGTCTCTTATTGCTGTTTCTATTTCAATGCTTGATATGGGCCTGCTAAGGTGGTTTAACTCATCTTGATTTAGTTTTGGCATGTCAATATTTGCTAGGAAAAGGTCCATTTCTGCCAGGTTCTCAAACTTAATAGCATAAAGGTTTGAGAAGTATTCCTTTATAATGTTCTGAATCTTGGTTGTTTCTGTGGTGATGTTTCCATTCTCATCTCTGAATTTGTTTATTTGGGTGTGTTCTCTTCTTTTTCTGATAGGATTTTCTAAGGGTCTGTCAATTTTGTTAATTTTTTCGAAGAGCCAACTCTTTGTTTTGTTGAATCTTTCTATGTTTTTTTGGATTCTAATTCGAGAGACCCAGAAACACAACAAATCAAAGAAAGGTTGGAAAAATGGGATTACATGAAGTTGCAGAACTTCTGCATTGCAAAGGACATAACTAGAAGATCAATAGAAAACCCACAGATTGGGAGAAGATCTTCACTAGCCATACAATGGACAAGGGTTTCATATCTAAAATATACCTGGAACTCAAAATATTAAATCCCCCAACCACAATTCCTCAGAGAAACAACTGCCCAATAAATAAGTGGCTAAAGACTTAAAGAGAAACTTCTCTGAAGAGGAAAGAAGGAAGGCCAATAGACACATGAAGAAATGCTCAACCTCCCTAGCCATAAAAGAAATGCAAACCAAAACAACATTGAGATTCCACTTTACCCCCGTTAGAATGACTAGTATCAAGAACTCTAATGACAACAGATGCTGGAGGGGATATGGACAGAAGGGAACCCTATTGCATTGTTGGTGGGAGTGTAAACTTGTTTAACCACTTTGGAAAGTAGTATGGAGTTTCCTAAAAGACTCCACATAGAGCTCCCTTATGACTCAGCAATCCCACTTTTGGGCATTTACCCAAATGATCACAAACAAGACCATGTTAAAGCTACCAGCACAACTATGTTTATTGCAGCATTAGTTACCATAGCTAAGATATGGAACCAACCCAGATGCCCCTCAGTAGATGAATGGACCAAGAAAATGTGATATATATACACAATGGAATTCTATGCCTCCATCAGAAAGAATGACACTGCCCCATTTGTTAGGAAATGGAAAGGCTTGGAAAAAATTATATTAAGTGAAGTAAGCCAGGCCCCCAAAAACATAAGTCCCATGGTTTCCCTTATTTGCAATAACTAGTATATGTCTGAGACAAACAGAAATGGTCAGACAAGTTAATGTTAGGCAAAATGAACTCCAAGATAATGACTCAAATGTCTTTTCTTTCTTGCCATTGTTTCTAACATATTTATAAGATGATGTCTTTGTTGCTTTGTATGTTCCTCCCCACAGTATATATAATCCCTGTTTTCACTGTATTTGATGTTGGTATAATTTGGGGAGGGGGAGGGTAAAAACAAATTGTTTAAATAGTAATACAGGTGGACCTATTGCAACATGAGATGTACAAGACATTATGTTGAAAAATGAACTTTACAACTTTGGTGGGGGTGGGGAGGGTGGGGGGTTGGAGTGGGGGGGGGAAGATGGGAGGGCAGGGATGGTAAAGGGAAACAAAGAAGGAGGCAACAATGCTTGATAAGAAATGTAATCATTACATTGCTCATGTAATTCTAACTCCTATGAATGGTATTTTCACAATAAAAAAAACTTATTAATAAAAAAAGAATGGGAAAGTAGGAAGTTTAGTGAGTGTAACTAATGCCTTCCACAGAAATCCATTTCCTGTAAAAACAGTAGGGAAAGTATTAAGCAAAACAATTTATCTATTAAGAAGAGTGCATGGATTTAAGGAAGGGATTCACTTATACATGGCTTCTTTGAGGAAGCATTAATATTTTTATTGTGATATAATATGATTATGTAGAAGAACATTGGAATGTAGAAAATTCTGTCTCTGCCTAAGTGATCTTGTTTATCTATGCCAGGCATAGATGATCCCAATTCTCAGGGACACAGCAGTTGGGAAAGATTTCTTATCCATTATTCCACGAGAAACACAACAACAATTAAACAAGTAAGGGCACAGCAACACAAGAAAAGTTTTTGAATTCTGATGACACTGGTATTCATCTTCTATTTAAGGTATGAGTATACGTGTGTATATGAAGAGTGAGTACTTCAGCACGGCCTAATTTTCTTGGATTTCCCATGTGATAGTCTGAATTATACCTTCAACAAATAATTTTTGTCATGTTGGTGGGAATGTTGAAATATAGCTTGTAAATAAAAATCAGGCCATACAAAAGAAGGAAAATTGCTGATAACACTATAAGAAAATATAATCATGACTTTCAATAAACTTAGAGCTCTTATCCAAAGGGCTGAGATCATGTCAACATATACTTACAAAGAAAAAAGTATCAGTCAATGCAGTAAACTCTAAAATATGATACTTAGCTTTCTCTATTCATGGCTAGCATTCTCAACATTTGAATACACCTTTATTTTTCCAGCCTTTTTTTCCTCTTCTGGTTATTTTGGGATAAGAATCTCATAGATTTGGCTTTGAACCAAGATTCTCAGATCTTAGCCTACTGAATCCTTGGGATTATAGGTGTTAGTCACTGTTGTTCAGTTTGAATCATTTTTTTGATCTCAACAATTTTATGTTGTTTCTGCCCACATGCATCTGTGACATTTCCTTTTAAATTCTTTTGTATAATAATATCATTTTTCTAAAGCTAATATTCAGAGAGCTTTCCAAAATTACCTCAAGTAAGGGGAAAAAAAAGGAAAGGCAGAACCTTATCAGTTAGTGTTGCAAACTGTTAGCTGGAATCTAGATCTTAAAATAAGAGAGAAAAAAAGACATGAATATAACAAGGTGACTCTTTGGAGGAGCCAGTGGGAGATGGGAGGGGAAGGAAGGAGTGGCAAGAATACAGTGTTGTGCAGACAGGAAAAGGACATAATGACACCTATTAAAATATTTGCAAGAAAGCTTAACAAAAAAGGGGAATGAAAGTAGTAGGAAGGGTGAGTATAACCAAAATATACATGTACAGAAATATCACAATGAAGCCACTCACTTTGTATCATGAATATATGCTAATAAAAAAGAATTCTTAAAATGTATTTTCCTTTTATCTGACTGATTTTTCTCTTGAGCCCTTGCTATGTTGCAATGCTATTCTAGGTATAAATGATACCACAAGGGATATGGTCCAATGAACCGCTTATCAATACATTGGTAATGCCATGGCTGAGATGGAAGTGTTCATTATCAAGATATGATAGTGTTTATTAAGATGGATAGCCAAGATGGCCTCAGGTGACAGCCTCAGGGATCACTGCCTAGTGATGACTCTAGTATCTATTCTTGGAGTAATAGATAAAAACACAAACACATGTCCACTTTTAGAGCATCTCTGAAAGTGTCGTTTTATAGGTGAAATTCATGTTAAGTAACTCCCCCAAGATTTGCTTTTTATCCTAAATCATTAACAAAAACTGCTTCGTTCATAAGGTAACATAGAATGGAAAGCTTAGATAAGCTTATCATGGAATATATTTTGGCGTATACATCATAGGCTTGTCCAATGTACATTAAAAGAAGCAAAATGGTACCAGGGTGGATATAAAGCTCATGAAAATAAGCTCACATATAAGTAAATAATTTAAATGTATGTATTTTCATGTGCTGATTGGAACAGGTGTAAGTGAGAGGAATCAACTTTTCCACACTTACTTGTTTTTTATTATGTTTCCTTTTGAAGACAGATTGAATTAATTAGTTAATTTGTTGAAATGGCTTACACTTTATTGATAAGTCACATGGAGTGATATTGATACCCTCACATGGTCCACCTGGGAAACAGAGATGTTTTCCAGGTGCAAGACTGAGGGAAGACTTGGAACTCACAGCATTAAGGGAGATTCCTTAATACTTTTACTTTTTTTTTTTTAAGGATTGGAACCAGAACCTGACAGTTTGGCTAGCAGTCAACCAACTGAGCCATACCTCCAACCTCAAACGCTCTTACATTCTTAAACTACAATGTATCAGCTATTTCTGTATAATGCTTGAGTGGCTTTGTGAATTATGTTTTCTAGCCTCACAAAAGAGTATACAATTTAAAAAGAGCAAACACAATATAAACAAGCAATAATAAAATTTCACAAAAGCTCCCTGAAAAATTGGCAAATGCTTTTTCAGAGTAATCAGTTCCTAAAACCCAGTAAAATGTAGTCAGTGGCTCTGATAGCAATCAAACTAAACATGAAATTATTATTATTTAAGAAGTTGAAGAATGAGGAAGGATAGTTTAATTGGAAAAACATTTTGGGGGTAATATGAGGTAGTATGACTAACCATGAAAATAAACTGTGCTCAGACCAAATTGATAAGTATCTTCATTACAATAAATGTCTCCCAAAACAATGAAACATATTTAATCACCAAAGAACAGTTCTTCTTCCATGAGAGAAATGCTGTTCTTACCAAACAACAGTTCCATAATAGAGCAAAGGATTTCAACTATCATTGATAAGCAGAACGTACTACATCTTTAGTTTACTACATCTTTAGCTCATGCTTACATGCAAAAATTTTATGTTGTTTTCTTATATATATATTAGTACAATAATTGTGTGCCTGTGTTATTTACAAATGAATATGGGTATGTGAAGGAGAGAGAGAGGAAATGTTTTATAGAAGTTGTGTGTGTGTGTGTGTGTGTGGTCAGAAGGGAACCAAAAGCACCATCAGAGAAAAGGCATCTGTAATCTAGCTTGTTTTTAGAAAGATGACTTCAGCATCACTATGGAGTCGGTGACAGAATAGAGTCCAGAAGATCAGCTGAGGGCAAGTGAGCCACATGGAAACTGATGAAGTCTGACCTCAAACAGTAACAAAGATCATCAAGGTATGCGGTCTTTAGCAATTTCCTGGATGGAGGGAAAGGAAGGGGAGAGGAAGAGTAAGAGGGAGGGGGGAGAGAGGAAAAGAGAGAGAGAGAGAGGGAGAGAGATTGATTATTATATTAAATCCAGGTTTGCAGCTTGCCAGTCTGAGTGGATGATGCTGGAGTTGATGAAATAGGATACCAATCAAGATACACAGTTCATCTTAGGACATATTAAGCCAGCCGTGCTAAAGGGAGTCCAGGAAGAGGTTGACAAGGTGGTTTAAATAAAATCCTGAAGATTGGGAGAGCCCACAGATACCCTTTTTCCAGTAGCTTTCTGTTCTCAGTCTGCAGCTCTTTTTATAGCAGCTAGCTTTACAAAAACCCCTTCCTGCAGGGCTGGGAAGGTGGCTCAGTGGTAGAGCGCTTGCCTTGCATGCATGAGGCCCTGGGTTCGACTCCTCAGCCCTACATAAGCAGAAAAAAAAAGTCAGAAGTGGCACTGTGGCTCAAGTGGTAGAGCGCTAGCCTTGAGCTGAAGAGCTGAGGGACAGTGCCCAGGTCCAGAGTTCAGGCCCATGACCGGACCCCCCCCCAAAAAAAAAACCTTCCTGTAAAAACAACCTAGCATAACAGTTTAACATTTGTAATTGGAGCACACACACAAAAAGATTAAGAATCTCTAGTGCCTGCCTAGTGGTAATGGTGATGGATCCTTGTGGAATAGATAATCTTAGAATTTTAATTGGGCACCTGGGCCAGGTTTGCACTCTGTGTGACCTCCTATTGCTTTTGTGTGTGTGTGTGTGTGTGTGTGTGTGTGTTGTGAGGCTTGAACTTGGGGCCTTAGTGGTGTCTCTGAGCAATTTGCTCAAGGCTAGTGCTCTACCACAACACCACTGGAGCCACAGCTCCACTTCCTATGTGACCTCCTTAAAAGTGTGTTGTATTCATAATTTAACATGCTGAATTGAAACTCCTTTGTCCAACTATTTAATGGCAAACATAAAAGAGGGCTGTCAATAAGAAGTAAAAGTGTATTGGGCCTGCGTTGGTTTTCCACAGTTACTATTTGTTATTCCTTGGGGACTTTCTACACTAGTCTATTGTAAAATAATCTTTTCCTCCCACTTTACCTTATCCTATCTAAAGACCTATTGTTCAAGACATGTCTTTTTATAAATCATAAAAATAGTTTTCTGATATTCGTCCACACAGGTGCTTCAGGTAAGCTCATAGCATGATGCCCACAAGAATGAACTGAACTTACTGAACACAGCCTGTCATGGCAAGTTCTTACCAAGTTAAGACCCTGGCTTTCATACCATGTCTTTCCCCCCAGTTCATTACTATTGTATTAAGGCATAATAAGAAATAGATAGTTGATCTTTGCTCTCAGTTTCTGACCCAGAGCTCTGAAAACCCTAATGGTATTCTGAGTGATCAGGATGAACAGGGCACCCTTGTTCTAATATTTGTTCTTTGGTCCAGGTTCCTGACATAAAGCTCCTAATCATTGGGAATTCCTGGGTCCACTTATTCTGATGAGGCAACTCTGTGAACATTTGGATAGGAGACTCCTAAAGCCATGGTTGGAAGGTGGGAACTTTCGGCCCCTTCCTCATATTCTTGGAGATTTGAATGTATAATCAATCATACCTAAGAGACGGAGCCTCCATAAAAATCTCTGAGCTACAGGATTCAGAGAGTGACAGATTGCTGAGCCTGTGGTGCAGTAGGAGGGTAGCCCATTCAGACAGGGCACCGAGTCCCTTCCTTCCCTTGCACTTTGCCCTCGGCACCGCTTCCATCTAGGTTTTTCATCTGGACCTTTGGTAATGCCCTTTGCAATGAACTTATAAGTACGTTGTTCTTCTAAATTCTTTAGAGACGGAATCCAACTGACTGTGGGACTCTCACATTCATAACTTGTTTGTTCAGAACTTTAGGAGGCCTGGATTGGTGGTGATTATCCAAAGGGGGACTGCTTGCTTGTTGGACAGTCGAGGGTGGGGCTGTGGCACTGTTTGGGGAGATCTTATAGGACTCACAGTTGGTGTCTGCTTGATGTATAGGCGCTCCTCCCATCACCTCATTGTGACGGGGAAGTGAGTGTTAACCGTGTATGAGAAGAATTTGTTTTTCTCGCACAATCATCTTATACTTTCTGGGATCACCAGACACATAATTTTGCAGTGCAAATGCAAAGTTTAGTACAATTCTGTTTTGCACCATATAATGCCACACAACTATTCATTTAAATTTTGGAATTTCTTACATTGTGATTTTGAGACGTGTTATTATTTAATACCTCGATCACTTGTGCTCTGTTTTCCTTATTAAATTGGAATTTATTTCAGTAACAGGGTCTCTGCACTAGAATATACAGTCTAGGAAGATAACTTGGTATTTTTGACTTTTTGTTCAGAGTTCTCTCTGGGACATGCAAGATGAAAATGGGTTGCTTGTAAATGAACAGATGAAGCCATAAAAATACAGGAAACAGGAAATATACAAATTGTGTCTTGATTTAAATGATTTATTTCTGTACCCCTTTCAATCTAATTTTTTGACACATTGCATTAATTCTTTGTAACATAGCTACTTTGTTTATTAAAACATTAGTTTAGTAAGACAGTAATTTTCATATTTATAAGTTTTCCTCTTTCTGTATGTAGGAAAATAAACCTTTTTCATTTTTCTTTTAAAGTCCACAAACACAAATTGTCTGAATCTCCGACAGTGATTAGTCAGAAGATGAATCCCCAAAATTGTTGAGTTTTTTTCTTTAGAACATGGCAAATAAATCAAGTAAACAGCAAGAGTATAGCATGAAGAACAAAATTAGAATAAGAGATCATGAAAACAGTTTCTTAAAAACAATGACCAGTGAAGTGTTTATCATCAGGTACACTTCAAGGTGTTGCTACAACATAAAGTTAATCGAACAGCACTTAACCACATCTACAAATTCATTCTTGCCATTACTATTAACCTTTCACAACATGTTTTTCCTCATCGGAACCATGAGGCAATTAGCAAAGATGCCACTTCACTGTCTCAAGAGATCCAGCTACTGGGAGCTGTGGACCGGTTCCTGGGATTTGCATTAGGACTTTGGGAAATGGGAATAATGGATGGAAATCAAACATTGCAGTGGTGGGTCCTGAAATTCCCAAGTTGTCAATTTGCTTTGGAGAAACTGTCATGGTTTGCTACACTACCATGGCCTTCTTTGTTTTTCCAAAGCATTGCTCGTGTCTATCATTTATGAGTACATAGGTAGTTTTGTCTCTTAATTGGGAGTGTAAATGAATGAGATAGAATGCATAACTGAGATTCCCTGCAGGTCCATTTATAACTCCTCTCTTTTTGTTTTTGTTTTTCTTTTTTCTTTTTCTTTCTTATGAGCATTTTATAATGTTAAAGATACTTTGGACAAATCAACACACATTACTATGTGACTTGAACACCAAAACATGATCCAGGAGAAAGGATCAGGTCTCCAAAACTGCCACCAGATCCTCATAAAGGGAACAGACCTTTGTGATTTAGGGGTAGTTTTAATGCTAGGTCAGACTGGTTTAAAGATAAATAAAGGCCAAGGAGGTAATATGCCCTTTATTCATAATCATCTCTGGATTGCACCAAGTGAGGCCAAGTACACCACCTGTGGCCCTGACCTCTGGAGACTTCAGATGCTAAAAGTAGTGCCTAAGCGTTATTTTAAATCGAGAGAAAGTGCTGTGTACTTAAGGAATAAAGAAAAAAAACATTTAACAGCCCAGAAATGCTCAAATTGTTGAACAGATTGTACTTCTGTTGTATGATGATTTATTTCATGATTGCCCAAAAAATCATGTTAAAAATATTTAATGACAGGGGAAAATGATCATTTTAATTATAATAATATTATGCAATGAATATAATATATAAAACCTAATGTAACAATGTTGAATATACTTAATATATTCAAAAGATTTGAATGTTGTGTATGATCCCATTTGATTAAAGTAAGTCCAGTCTGACACTGGTGACTCAAGCCTGTAATCCTACTACTCAGGAGGTTGAGGGCTGAAGGAGGTTAGGCAGAAAAGTTCATGACAGGGGCTGGGAAGGTGGCTCAGTGGTAGAGTGCTTGCCTTGCATGCATGAGGCCCTGGGTTCGATTCCTCAGCACCACATAAGCAAAAAGAAAAAAGCCGGAAGTGGCGCTGTGGCTCAAGTGGTAGAGTGCTAGTCTTGAGCTGAAGAGCTGAGGGACAGTGCCCAGGCCCAGAGTTTAGGCCTCATGACTGGACCCCCCCCCCAAAAAAAAGAAAAGTTCATGACACTCTACCTCCAAAGCAATCAGCCAAAAGTTGGGCTGGAGGCATGGTTCATGTGGTAGAGAAGCTGCCTAGTAATCATGAGACTCTTGAATTTATACCCTACTATCACCAAAATGAAGAGGGGAGAAATTTAGAGGAAGGGTCCAGGGACAAGATAAAGATGTCCACCCCTCCCACCGGTAACCCATTTCCCAACTTCTAAGCTTTCCAGACCATCTAAAATAGCACTATCAGCTGGGCACTAAACCCTCCACATGCGAACTTATTGAAGATACTTTATATTCCAACTATTACACAAAGGGTTTTTCTGTTTCTATCTCTGTCTTTATTCTGTCTCTCTGTCTCTGTCTCTCTGCCTACCCCTCTCTCTCTTTCTGGTAGTACTGGTATTCTAAACTCAGGCTGTTCTCTTTTATACTACTTAATTCTTTAATTTTTTTTAGCTTTTGTGTTTGCTCTTTGTATTTGTGAAGGAGGAGGAAAGAGAAGAAAGGGGAGAAAAGTGGAAGAAGGGAGAGAGGGAGATTTAAAAGAACTGGTTCCTGTGATTTTTGTAAAGCTGATAAATTCAAAATTGGAGGAAAAGCCAGCAGGAGGGTTTGCATTGTCATACAACCCATGACAGCATAGTTTCATAGAAGTCCAGAATGTCCTAGAAGTAACTGGGGTTTTAAATGTCTGTTTTCTTCTTTTTAAGGACTTCATGGTATTTTATTACTTAGAGTTTCAAATAATTCAGAATAGTTTAGAATCAGCTTTCCCTATAATATTATTTCAAGCATTTACATAAGAAATATTTAATAATAATAATAATATACCTTGTATATGTAAAATATTAAATAGTATATATTTATTATATCTTAAACTATTCAATGCTTCTTGGCCTTTTGGCTAAATCAAGTGTGAAAAATAAAACTCTTTCAGACATATTTTCTGTCTATTACTTAGTTTGTTTCCCAACACATTTCTGTAACTGTGCTGGCTTTTATGATGTCTTTAACATTCAAGAGATCTGCTTGTTATCATAGATAGTGGCAGAGGCGAGACTTGCGGTGGACTGGAAAGAAAGGTCTGACAAATGAAGTTTTATAGCATGAAGTTATGGTCTGTGTCATTCACAATGATTGAATACAATTTTAGAGTTTTTGAACTCTGGTTCAAGGTTATGATCATTGTTTTATGCCTGTGTTCTGTTCACAAATATATTCTTGCATCTAAAATAGTCATTGGAAAAGAACTGAGGTTATTGTGAGTCATTAATTTTAAAAGGCTCTATTATTTTGTGCTAACTCATACTCTACTGTAAGCAATGGAGTAACAATGGAGTAACTCAAGAACTGAAGTCTTAAGTGTCATTTAAATCCACTGGATTAATTTGAATATTAAAATTATTTAGGATGTATTTCTTTGATCAGAGTTGGTTTACTATATCTATCTTTTTTTAATGTCATGACAAAAATTATGTGCGTAGTAACAATGGATGAAAAATGATTCCTACAGTTTTATTGACAATGTTATGCTGTGATAGAAGCAATCATATCTGTAATAAAACTATTAGTGTCAAAATCTGTCAAATTTTATGTTTTGTTCTCAGAATCACATATTCATATAGAATCATTTTTGAAATGCATCATATTATCTGTTGAAGCAAAATATTAACACCGTTCTTTTGTATTTTCATTTGATAATAGTTCTATTTTTCTGAGAGCAATGGTAAATGTTTTCTCATTTGTTCAAGACACTTATTAAATGCTGCTCCCTTATTATTATAACAACACTATTTTCTATATATTATGGCAGATAGGTTATATATTATTATTCACAGTGTGTTTACATATCTAAAATTATTTATTATTATTTTTTGCCCTGATTCAAAGTGAATGCAAGAGCCAGGAAATTTTTCTTATTTGGTTACCACTATACTGTCAACACCTAGATCAATGTTTGGAATAGAAGCTACTCAGCAAATTTGTGTGTGTGTTCAAATATGTAAATATATATGTGTGTGTGATATATGTGTGTTTGTGCGTGTGTATGTATGTATACTGGTCTTGGAGATTGAACTCAGGGGCTGGGATCTGTCCTCAAGGTTTTTTGACTTAAGGCTAGTGCTCTACCATTTGAACCACAGCTCCAATTTCCTGTTTTGTTTTGTTTTTGGTGCTTATGCAGAGCTAAGAGTCTCATGAACTTTCCTGCAAGGGCTGGCTTCAAACCACAATTTTCAGATCTTAGCCTTTTGATTAACTAGGATTACAGACATGAACCATCAGTGTCCAGAGACCCAGTAAATATTCTATAAATGGCTATAAAATATGTGAAACAGAGACAGAAATACTTCCTGATATTTTAGTGTCCCAGCTAAGCCTGGCCTTCCTTCCAATCACCCCCATTAAAACATCAGGCATGGAAATAGCTATTGCTGGATGTTTTAATTCAGTCAGGCTCCAGAAGGGGGTACCCCAGTCACCATTCTGTGGAACAGAAGACCTGTCCAGTTGAACCCAGACAAGTCAAAGAAGACATTACAGTGTTGATTTAGAACACTAAGTTTTGGAAGTGCTTTTAAAATGCTTCTTTGGTAACCAAAATATTAACTTTTTGAGGACTTTCTTTCTTTCTTTTGTAGGTCATGGGGCCTGAACCCTGGGCGCTGCCCCTCAGCTTTTCAGCTTAAAGCTAGCACTCTACCACGAGCCTCAGAGCCACTCCTGGCATTTTCTTTTTTTGGGGGGGGTCCGGTCGTGGGGCCTGAACTCTGGGCCTGGGCACTGTCCCTCAGCTCTTCAGCTCAAGGCTAGCTCTCTACCAATTGAGCCACAGTGCCACTTCCGTCTTTTTTCATTTTGCTTATGTGGTGCTGAGGAATCGAACCCAGGGCCTCATGCATGCAAGGCAAGCACTCCACCACTGAGCCACCTTCCCAGACCAGGTCTTTCCTTTTGTAAGTCATAAATTGACATTTCCAATTAAAACCCATTTGTGTCAACTGATTGCAAATAATTTTAAAAAGAGAAAAATAAATAAAAAGAAGGAAAGGATCATGGGATGTCAGGAAGCAGAGGATGGTAAAAGGGGGAAAATCAGTTAATATTTAAAATACGTTCTTGGCATAGATTTTTCTTTTAATTTATATCTGTGTCTATTCACCCTATCTAACCATATTCACAGTAAAAAGAAAACTAAGACTGGAAATTTTCCTTTAAAATCAATAGCAACATTTAAAAAATCGATAGCAACATTTAAACTAGTAATTCCAAGTTGTGCTTTCATATTGTAAATCATAGTAATTTATCTTCTTTACTATCAAGAATCCACATTTCACTTGTATTTTCCTGAACTAGATTAGGCAGAAATGACATAGCGGATAAGAAAATAGTCATACATTAGGAAATAGATAGCAGTTAGAATGGATTCAAGAGAAAAATCCAGATAACTACATCTTTTCCTTTTGCTTGTTTTTGTAAAAGCTCTGCTTGTCTTGTGAATTAGCATCATCTCTCATTGAGAGTTATGCTTTATTGTGTGTTGTTTATTATGTGTTACTTCCACATCTTCATCTTTGCTACGCTAGGTATTTCTTTAAGGTGAAGACAACTTTTGACTTTTTCTCCCAAGCATGAATTTTTTTTTTCTTCTCTAGAATACTGTCTGGCACAAGGTAGGTGCACAAACATGGTGGCCGGATAGCTTTTGAATTAAGGATGGCTATTTTCCTGATAAAGTAGTTGGTCTCATCTGCCCAGAATTAAGGAACAGGAACCAGGTATGAGAGACAAGAAGCACAAAAGGAAAATTCTTATGTTGTCATGGAATTTCCAAGTCGTCCTGAGATTCCAGGCGAGGCTATCTATTCCAAGTACTTTCTGTCTTCTACAAAAAAGAGCAAAGTGGTTAGAGAATTTCCAGGCAAAGAGGTACATTTGGCAGAATCTGTCATCTTTCTTTAGAATATCAACTGCACTTAACAACACATTTATCTTAATGACCATTGCCCCAGTCCTACAATGCTATAGTCCTGAGCTAAGTATCTGCTTCTCAGGACTTCCTGTCTTCTCACCAAACTCAATCAGAGATTTTAGAGAAGTTAGGTCTAGGAGAAAGATGAGAATGTAGAAAATTTGTTTGTGAGGTGGAGCAAACATCACCAGAACTGAAAGAGAAAGACTAGAAGGAAGATGAAGGGACTCATTGTCTGACCAGTTGCCTGTGTGGGCTATGAGGGCTTCCTTCTATGGAGAGCGGTGGCCTCTGCGGGCTCACCCAGAACACACCCCTCAGGATTATCCTTTGCTCCCTGAGAGTAGGATCTGGGACATTTATTAACTTCCTTCCACATGGGTGGTTGGTTCCTGCGGAGGGATGAAACTTCACTAGCGCTATTGGGAAGTGGCTAGAAAAGCCCTCAGAGAAAGAAACACAGGTGTGAGATGGGATGGGAGGAGAAAGTGGGGCTTGTACACTGAGGGGGTGAGAGGATGGTTAAGGACACTTATGGCCTACCTGACACCATTCTGAGGATTTTGCTCTACTATGATGCTAAGTATTTAGGCAAAATGAGAATGCTATTTTTTGTTCAATAGGCTCTTTCTTTAAAATTTTTTTTGTAAAGACACTGTACAGAGGGGTTACAGTTACTTGAGTAAGGTAATGAGTACATTTCCTATAGCACATTGTTACCCCCTCCTTTGTTTCCCCCCTACCATCCCTTCCCTCCCCACCTCCCCAACTCCTCCCTCCCTCTTCCAAGTTGTGAAGTTTGGTTTCATCATAGTGTCTTGTACGTATCATTGTTACAATGGATCAACCTGTATCCTTGTTTCAGCATTTTGTTATTTCCCTTCCCCTCCCCAAATTAGAAAAGTGTATATACAAGATGCAGGGCACCAGAATCAAATACAGTGACAACAGGGGTTATACCATAGGGGGAAGACATACAAAAGAAAAAAATCACATAGTACATTAAAAACAACAATAAAAAATAAAAACCTCTTCTGTCCATATCTTGGGGTTCATTTTGCTTAGCATCATCTTATATAGTCATATGTACATAGTGTTTGGCCTTTTCTGCTTGTCTGGTAAGATTATCCTAGACATACACTAGTTATTACAAATAAGGGAAACCATGGGACCTATATTTCTTTGGGTCTGGCCTACTTCACTTAATATAATTTTTTCCAAGCCTTTCCATTTCCTAACAAATAGGGTGGTGATATTCTTTCTGATGGAGGCATAGAATTCCATTGTGTGTGTGTGTATATATATTTATATATATCATATTTTCTAGATCAGCCAATAGACACATGAAGAACTGTTCAACTCCTCTAGCCATAAAAGAAATGTAAATGAAAACAACATTGAGATTCCACCTTACCCCAGTTAGAATGTCTATAATCAAGACATTTAATAACAACAGATGCTGGGGGAATGTGGCCAAAAGGGAGCCTTACTTCATTGTTAGTAGGAGCATGAACTTGTTCAACCACTCTGGAAAGCAGTATGGAGGTTCCTCAAAAGACTACACATAGAGCTCTCCTATGACCCAGCAATCCCACTTCTGGGAATTTACCCGAACGATCACAAATAAAGCCATACTAAAGCTACCAGCACAACTATGTTTAATCCCAGCATTATTAACCATAGCTAAGATATGGAACCAACTCAGATGCCCCTCAGTCGTTGAATGGCTTCCTTCCTTCCTTCCTTCTTTCCTTCCTTCCTTCCTTCCTTCCTTCCTTCCTTCCTTCCTTCCTTCCTTCCTTTCTTCCTTCCTTTCTTTCTTTCTTTCTTTCCCCTTCCTTCCTTCCTTCCTTCTTTCCTTCTTTCCTTTGTTTTTTCCTTTGTTTTTTTTTTTGGGGGGGGGGTGTCCGGTCGTGGGGCCTGAACTCTGGGCCTGGGCGCTGTTCCTCAGCTCTTCAGCTCAAGGCTAGCGCTCTACCACTTGAGCCACAGCGCCACTTCCGGCTTTTTTCTTTTTGCTTATATGGTGCTGAAGAATCGAACCCAGGGCCTCAGGCATGCAAGGCAAGCGCCCTACCACTGAGCTAATGATGTAGCCCCTGTATAAACTTAATTGCAATTTCCAAAATTGCCAAGGCATATAAAATAACTATGAAGCATTTTCAGATTACTGGTGGCAAGAGGGACTTTGTTAGGGAAGACAGATTTACTAAGCTGTCCTATTTAAGCTAAATTTCTTATTTTTACTTCTGCTACCAAGACTCCCAGAAGTAGCTGTGAAGGAAGAAAATAAACAAGGGTGGGAGGGATGGGGGGATGGTGGGAGGGAGAAGGAGAGTACATGAGTCATGTGTATACAGACAAACAGGGATTTGTTTAGAAAGGAATTAGTACTGGGAGCATTAATATACCTATTTCTAAAAAAGTAAATTAACATTGGCTTAGGACCCTTTTGATACCAGAAGACAATATCAATGAAGCTATAAATGTTTTATTTAATATTTAGTATGATTAAAAGCATGTATTTGATAGTTTTATGGAGACTTTTTTACAGATGCTACATGAGTCAGTGCTAGTCTGGGGCTAATGACTATCCAACTATGTTAGTTGGATACCAGAGGTTCATATCTAGCATCCTAGGTACTCAGGAGATTGAGATCCAGAGGATCAAAGTTTGAACCCTAACCTGGCAGAAAAATCTGAGACTCTATCTCCAATTACACAGCAAAAAGGCTGAGCTGGAGGCATGGCTTAAATGGTAGGTCTCCAGCCAAGAGCGCCAGTCAAGAGAGTATGAGTCTCCAAGTTAAAACCTTGAATGCAAACACCTGGTTCTTAAAAATACCATAAACGCCAAAGTCTAAGTAGAAGGTATAATATTGTTAGGAAATAAAAATAAAAAATACAGAGCTACAAAAGTTGCCAGTAACTTTTATGTGTAATTACACATATATCTAAAGCTATATGCAGAAAACAATCCACTATGATAAGGATTTCTTACTGAGCAAAAGCAGTAACAATATGAATCATTTGTGTTACTATGTGTGCAAAAGAAGTGCTATCCCTTCTTTTGATTTTCAAAATCTTTTGGCAATTTTTACTATCACAGGTCAAGCATTATGCTGTCCATCAACTGAAATCTTTCCTGTCATTCAACATGGATTGTCTGCCAAATATTCTGCTGGCACTAAAGATAATACTGAGTCAAGATCAATAGTTGAAGAAAGAGAAGAGAATATACCCCACTGGCTAGAATGAGAGAATACAACACCTCAGTTGTTCATAATGTGACAGGGATTCCTCACACATTGACAGTTTTATTGACAAAATTATTTGCTAAATTAAAGCTATTGAAAGAAATGATTGACCATGTATAGCTAGAAACACGAATGGGGATCCAGGAGAAGGGTTTTGGAGTGGTCTTTTAAAACCTGAAGTTTGGTAATTAGATATATTCTAAATGGAAATCCTCTGAGGCAGGCTGCATTTCCTGTGGGAAAGGAGTTCATTTTGTCTCCTTGGGGTTTCTAAGGGGCTGCAGATGTAGGTAGAGTGGCTGGCGATGCCCATGAGTCCTCAAAAGCACTGACTAAATTCTGGCAAATCTAAACTCTATGAAATGGTTGAGTCTGTGCTAGATCCTTGGCATGCAGGGGGCCAACTTCTTTGAACCATTAGATATGATTACAGTTGATTGTCCTGGCCCAGTTGCTCAGTGGTAAATGCACAGATTTGCTTAATTAATCCTACGGAGTCGGAAGTCTTGTTTAGCTATGTAATGACATTAAGCAAGTGGACGGTGTCCCTGGGGGAAGGTGCCTGGGGGAAGGTCTCTGTGCTGTTACCCAAGCTTCCCCAAATCCTCTGTCACAGAACTATGGTCTGGGGCATACCTTCTTTCTTGCCTCCTTTGGAAATGTGTAGAAAAAAGATCGCAAGGGACTCAAACTTTAAAAAAAAAATCTCAAAACCAATCATACACTAAGAAAGCTAACCCTGATTTGAAAATCAACCTTTTCCTTTTGTTACCTCTGAGTATGAACTATTTTTTAAAAGGCAGAATTAATATCCAAACCATAATCTGTAATTATGCCTTGACTGTTAGATGAAAATGTATCTATTAGCACTCCATTGAAGATAGGAGAGGGCCAAACTACGAACTTGATGAATTTGTTATTCAGATTAGAATACATTGGATGGAGTGGTAACAATGCCAGTATATTCTAATTTTCATTTGGAATCAGACTTTGGGGCCCATTTACAATTTCAAATCAAGGGACAGGGGTTCAACAGTTGGAAGCAAGTGACCTCCACCAATACTTTTACCTTGATTCTGGGCTGACATCATCACTGTTGAGCATTACCTCCTAGGGCTGCTACACATTGCCAGATGTGTGAAGCATCTGGTAAATGCAATGATTTGGTTGTGAGGATTGGTTTGCCATATTGGGTAGTAGGAACCAAAAGACTAACTGCCAGCCTATAGGAAGGAAATCTAGCAGCAATATTGGGCATTGAGAACAGATGTACATTCCTTCTACTTGAAAGGAAGGCCACAACCAACTAGGACCACTTTGGCTATTGTTCAGAAGGAGAAAACTTTGATTAGACCAGGCATGGGGCTGAAACTCAGCTTTGGACTCAAAGAGATAAAATGATAAGAGAGTTCCAATCCAAGTTTCAATCATATCAAGGCTCTTGCTTGAAGCAACTGGAAGTGAATATGAGCAGGTTTCAGTCCTTGGAAAATGGGGTATGCTAGACCTGCATGGGAGGTAGCTATACCTTCTCCATCAGTTACAGGAGGATGGACACAGTAGCAAGGCCAGGATTGGTGGGCAAAGTAAACATTAGATCTGAACCTAAGAAAACTTTCCTCCAGTTCTGGGAATAAATTAAGCTGGATGTAGATCTAGGAGAAGGATGACTTGGTAGGTGGCTTGATCATCTCAGAAATGTATTTGTGATGAGGATACACATGTGAGGAACAGGAGCAATGATTTTGAACTCATTTGCAAGAAAATGGCTGCTTCTTTCATGCATCACACATTTATTGCTCTGGGGATATGATACTTTCTTCAAAGATGTATATAAACAGTATATAATTACAGCAATATGACAATGCCCATTGTTATCAGCATGGAGCAGAGGTTGGCAGGGAAAAGTTTCTTAGAGAAGGTAATGTGATACAGGCAGAGAAAGCATGATCTCAGACACAATAGAGAGAATTGGTTTGGTTTACTGAGGGAAAGGCAAGAAATTCAGCATTGCTGCTCAGATGGTAAGAGGTGCCCAGGTACTATATGTTCCCATGAATTCAATAAACACTTTGCTCAGTTGATGCAGTCTAAGGCAGGCATGTCAACTTTCCTGTACGTAAAGGATTATATTAATTAAAGGATGTAGCCACTTCTTTACATACTTCATGAATATAGATAATGATTCTGCACTCATTTCTTACTTTTGTCTGCAAGCCAATTTTACTGTAGCAAGGTGAAAAATGTTTAAGAAGATGTGCTTTTGGCACTCCCATCAAAAAGGCTGTCAAAATGTAAATACATCTCCACTTCCTACATATTCTGGGAGTTGGGTTTTTTTGAGAAAGTTTGAATAATTTATTGATGAAGAATTTGAATTAATCCACTGACAATTTCAATCAGTTTTAAAGTTTCAGTGTGGACTTTGGATGAATAAAAAACAAACCATGCTCTTTGTCAGGAATAATAGTGTCCCCTTAAAAGACTGAAGAGCTAATTTCACCTCTTTCAGAAAAAGCCAGCACAAAATTAACCTACTTTACAGTGAAATGGTCTTGGGGGAACATTTCTTCATAGGTGGTATTTATAAGTGAATTTTAAATGATAAAAATTTTTGTATATATTTACTCACAGATATGCAATGAGGTTATATAATTTGTTTGACATTGTATTTTCAAATTCAATTATTAAAAATCAATTTCACATCAATTCATGTGAAAAATTGAGTGCACTTAAACTTAGAGCTTATTATGGTGGTGCACACCAGAAATTTCAGCTATAGAAGGAGGCATAAATGGGAAGACTGAGGCCAGCCTGGGCAAAAACATTTGTGAGATCCTATTTTAAACAAGCTAGGTACTTCTATGTAATCCCACCTATACCGGAGGTATGGTAGAAGGATCATGATTCAAGGCTGACCATGGGCAAAAGCAGAACTGACTTAAAAATAAACTAGAACTGAAAGGACTAGAAGCATGGTTCAAGTGGTAGAGTGCTTGCCTATTGCTCTGAGTTCAAACTCTGGTACCACGATAAAAATAGGCATTTAAAGAAAAAAGAAAAAAATACCATTAAAAAGTATCTATTACATAGAATAACGCTCCACATAGAGAAGGCACAGATAGGAACCAGTTGATCTGTATTAAGAGAGGGTTTTGGAAACTAGGTAGTCAGAAGAGAAAATAAATGAATTACGATACTCCTAGAACTGCTAATTCTAGGTTTCAATGAGCTATAACAATAATTAAGAAATTAAAATGTTTTGAGTACTCATAATATATTTTTCCATTCAAGGATGGATATTATAGTTTTTTTTCTGATTTCAGATAAGAAAACCAAGATGTGGAGTTGTGTTAGGGTCATATAACTCTCAAAGTGTAGATAGTATGAACGTAAGCAGCTGGGCCAGGAGCTAAGATTCTCTATAAGACATGCCACATGGAGACCTCTGGTTTTGCCTTCCTTGAGTTGGACAACTCTACTTTTTTTTAATGACAGTGCTGAATCAGTAATTTCTCATCACAGTCTTTTCTCATTACCTCTTTTGCTCATCTCTTCTCCCCCAATCCATCCTATAGGCTGGCTCCCTTTATCCCCATTTTGAATTAAAAAATGTTTAAAAATGGTTTAAGACTCACAAGTACTAGCGAAAGTAGTACAGAGTTGCTCTTTGTCATCCCTACTTAGTATATCAGTGGTTTAAAAATTAGCCATTTTAACAGTAATGTAATAGTATTTTCTTGTAGCTTAATAAATAAAGATATTGAGGGTATTCTCATGTGCTTATTTGCATTCCTATGCTAAGTAGCACACTTTACAAATCTTTCATCTGTTTTCTAAATGTATTGCTTTTTTTTATTTAAATCCCTGAGTGCAGAGTTCTTGGCATATGTTGTTTGTAAATCCATAAGGATTACATAGTTCGAAAATATTTTCTCACAGTCTGTGGCTCAATTTAAATTTTCTTAATAGCATCTTTCTTGAGTAAAAGTTAATCTTGCTAAAGTTTAATTTGTTGACTTTTTTTCTGCATAGGAATCAGGTCCTTGATGTCATGTTAATAATCCTTTACCTAAAAAAAATAATAATCCTTTACCTAACTCCAGGTCATAGAATTTTTTTCATATATAAAGTTGAATTCAAAGCTTTAAACATTTATTGTTTTTCTTGTGATTGTACAATATTCCAGTGTTCTTTGTTTGAAAAAACATTCTTTCCTTTCCATCAGTTTTTAAAATGGCTTTCACAATGGCATAGAATGCACTCGACCAATATGGGATACATCCAGACAGTGTGTTTTCTAACAGCATTGAAACCAGGAATTTATCACCTGTGCGGGTCGCCACTTATTGGAGGAATGGAACTCATGCAGTGGTGGTGGAGCAATGTAAACATGTGCTCACTTGATCACGAAGGGGGAACCAGATCTGCCCACACATACTATCCTAAACTGTGGTGGAAAATGGTCTTCCAAGAATATTTTTCACTTGTATACATTGAAGAAGTTCCCTAAAAACCAGAAGACAGTGTTAAAGAAATTAAAGCCTGGTGCCAGTGGCTCACTCCTGTGATCCGAGCTACTCAGGAGGCTGAGATCTGAGGATTCTGGTTCAAAGCCAGCTGGGGCAGGAAAAGCCATGAAACTCTTATCTCTAATAAACCACCAGAAAACTGGAAATGGCGCTGTGGCTCAAGTGGTAGAATGCTTGCCTTGAGTTAGAGCTAGAGACCTAAGGGACAGCAGCCAGGCCCAGAGTTCAAGCCCCATAACTGACCCCCCAAAAAAAAAGTAATTAGAAAAGGCATTATTTTGTAGAAATTAAAAATAAGAAGATAGTTTTGTGGTTCTTATTATTTAAAGTAGCATTTTTCTTACCACAAAAATAATATATGCTCAGAGGAAAACATTGAAAAATACAAAAATGACTTCTCTTCCATCTTCTCTCCTTATTCCTTTGGAAAGTGGGACAGAGACTTAGATACATAGAAGGATGGATGGAAGTTGAAGCAATTATTGTAGAATATCACCATGGTAATCATGGTGGTACAAGTATGAGAATGTATTGTTTTTCTGTTCTGAACTATTGGCTTCAAATGTTTCAGAAATAAAAATGACTATAAACCCTCCAGGTCTTTTCTTTCAGATGAAGAGACACTAAACATTTACAATGTCTATTATTATATTCTACAAAAGTAAGAAGTAAGAAGCACAGAGATCCCACCATCTCCGACACAAGTATATGCTACCCTTGATTGTTTAAAATGTGCAGTGCTTTTATTACATGACATGAAAAATACAAGTGTCATCTGTCCTATATGTTTGGGTAAATGACAGATGGGAGATAAAGGAGATTTTTTCCTACTTCTCTTTGTAGGTATAACATTTTTTTGGTATATATGACCGAATTACTAACTGACCTGTATAGCAATTTAGGAGAATTTCTTGTTGTGTTAAGGTAATATGAGCAAGCAAGTGAACTGACAGGAAACTATCATCCAGCAAGTGAAATTGCCCTTCAAAGTCAAGTTATAAACTTGATAGAAGATTTTCTGTGTTTGGTTTGCTGATGGGTCTGTTGCTTTTTCTTTTAGCCTTTTTTTTCTTTTTTCTTTTCTTCTTTTTTGTGCCAGTTCTAGGGCTTGAATTAGGGACTGGGTGCTGTCTCTGATACTTCCCCCCTCCCCTCAAGGCTAGTACCCTACCACTTGAGCCACAGCTCCACTTCTGGCTTTTCTTTGGGAATGGGGGTAGTTCATTAGAGTTAAGAGTCTCACAGACTTTCCTGCTTTGGCTGGTTTTAAACCCTTATTCTCAGATCTCAGTTTCCTGAGTAGCTAGGATTACAGATGTGAGATACAGGCACCTGGCTAGATGTGTTGCTTTTTGTTTTTCTAGTCCTGGGGCTTGAACTCAGGGCTTGCTACTACCCCTGAGCTGCTTTTGAGGAAGGCCAGCACTCTACCACTGGAGCCACAGTGCCACTTCTGGCCTTTTCTGTTTATATGTTACTGAGGAATTGAACCCAGGGCTTCATGCATGCTAGGCAAGCACTCTCCCACTAAGTCACATAATCGGCCTGATCAGTTGCTTTTTAATATGCTCCCTTTTTCAGCCATCTTGCCTTAACCCTTCCATCCGCCACTGGATTAGACACTGGAGACTAATGTTGAAACAAATCATTAACAAGTTTTAAAGATGAGACTAGAAAAGGCATAGCACAAGAACAAATCAGGCAAAATTTCAGTGTGGGAGCAAAACATAAGGCACATGTATCAACAAAGGGCAAGGACGGAGAGGATGACTGGAAAGAAGGATGTGGGCAATAGGTAAGTTTTGTCTCCTCAGTTATGTTTTTCTTACTGGAGCCAGATTGTTTTCCCCCAGACATCCCTAGCCTGTGGCTGCAGATGGAGTTACATTTAGAGTAACAAGCCGCCAGGCCCGGCGAAGCAAGAGGGATAGGTGGGAAGATTGTGGTCTGAGGCTGATCTAGATTGACATAGGACTCAGGATCCCATCTGAAAAACAACTAGAGCCGTAAAAGAGCTGGAGACACATGGCTCAATGGTAGAGTGCTTGCCTAGCTAGGGCAAAGTTCTGAGTTCAAACCCCAGTGTGTGTGTGTGTGTGTGTGTGTGTGTGTGTGTAGCAAACTCCCAAAATCATTGATCTGAATTACAAGGCAGAAGCATCTGTTGGCCATCTATGGTATAAACATATATTTCAATCAATCTACTCTGATTTTTGGAGTCTGTCTGTACAAATTTGACTACTTGTTTAAATGTATTTGCAAGCCCTCAATATAATAACATTGGCATGTTCGTGGCCCTCTGTGAACATGTGCAGAGTGGCTGAGACTTTTCCATGTAACTTGCGTGTTCCCAGAGAAACAAGCAAGGCAATCTGCTTCCCTATTTCAGCTCTCATGCTGTGAAAGTCTCCTTTCTGCGTCTATTTGTGTTACTTTTTTTCTATCTTTGTGCTTCTTGTTGGTAATTTTGCTATTTGAAAAGAGTGCTCCCACTCTAGGTGAAGTGTTGAAATGCTGTTTACCATTGCTGAACACAGAAAAGTTGAGAAGTACCTGCTACATAAACTTCATCGAGGCAGGAGTCACAGTGCTATTGGCTGTGAGGAGCAGGGTATATCAAACAAGGTGTCTTTCAGTAGATCCATAAACATAAACCATGGTTACATATTGATCAATTGATGGGAACTTTGTGATCAGGAGCTCACAGAAACCTCATCCTATATTTCATCTGTGAAAAACAGTTCAGCTCATGATGAAATATGACTATTGTGACCGATAAAGGGATGGGGGAGAATGATGGAAGGGGTGACATGGATCAAGCTGTGTTGTATTCATAAACTACCTTGTAACATGACTTAAGGATAACAAATAAAACTATAGTAAGAAAGAAAAACAAACACACACACAACAACAACAACCTGAAATGACTGAAATAAACGTAATTAGCAGGATTCTAAACATCTAATAAAAAAAAACAATGAGCAGGCATAGAATCCAGTAAGATTAATATAAATATTCCTGACTTTTGGAACAAAGCCAGATGTTGGAGTTCAAAATAGAGGAGGTAGGGTATCTTTTCACCTTACACTTGGCAGGGGGAAGAAATAGAGGAATAGTAAGGCAAGGAACGTTACAGAGTTGGAGGAAAATGGCTGAGTTGAAGAAGGCCAGATTTAAGGAATTAAGGATGACTCTCAAAGATGGTGTGAGGATTAATATGGACCCAGGAAAATGACAGTGTTTTAGAATAGTCACTGTGGGAAACTCAGGCAACATAAATTTAGTTTATAGCTAGTTTCTATTAAGATCACATAGAAGAGCAAGTTACAACCAACATCCATGTACAGCTTGTTTAAAAAGGCATGAGACTCACAAACTATTGCTGACCCCAAGACATTAGTCTAGCATCTAAAATGAATGGGTGGTGATAGAACTGCTGTTGTTAGGTAAAATGTCTATGTTCTTGACACCAGAACAAACTGTTTGAGTGATTTCCAGGTGATAGTCCTTTTATAATATTTTTGGCATCTTCTATTTAGCAACAAATGGCAATGATAGGCCCAGGAAATACACTGTGTTGGGAGTCCTTTTTATTCATCAATTGGCTTTTGATAAAACACTGTGTATGGGGCTGGGAAGGTGGCTCAGTGGTAGAGCGCTTGCCTTGCATGCCTGAGGCCCTGGGTTCGATTCCTCAGCACCACATAAGCAAAAAGAAAAAAGCCGGAAGTGGCGCTGTGGCTCAAGTGGTAGAGCACTAGCCTTGAGCTGAAGAGCTGAGGGACAGCGCCCAGGCCCAGAGTTCAGGCCCCACGACCGGACCCAAAAAAAAAAAAAAAAAAACAAAACACTGTATATGGAAAACTTACTTGCAACTAGTCTTTTCTGCTTTAGGATAGTTTAAACTTGCATATATACATACATATATACATATATATAATGTATTTCTACACATAGGCTTATTGTTTGAAAGCAGTTTGGGGAAATGTCTTTGGGCTGTGTGGTTATATATTGCATAACAAATTAGCCATTTTCTTTTACCTAGATCCTGGAATTCTGCTGCTGTAAACCCTGGAGAAAAACATATTTTAAATATATGGTCAAACTATATTTGCCAGATATCAGGGATGGCTGAAGAATTTTGTTCAGTATTAGATAGCTCGGAAAGTTTATTATTTTTGGCTTAGGGAATATCTGTGTGTATGTGTGAGCACATGTGTGTGCATGCACATGTCTTTAAGATAATTTTTTTAATTTCAAGAACATCTGCACAGGAATGTTGGACATCATAAGAAGATATATATATATATATATATATATATATATATATATTTTTTTTTTTTTCTTGCCAGTCCTGGTGAAGTCCTGGGTGCTGTCTCTGAACTTCTTTTGCTAAAGGCTAGTGCTCTACCACTTGAGCCACAGCATCACTTCTAGCTTTTTCAGCATAGTTCATTGGAGATGAGAGTCTCATGAACTGCCGAGGCTGGCTTTGAACCATGAGCCTCAGGTATCAGCCTCCTGAGTAGCTAGGATTACAGGTGTAAGCCACTGGTGCCTGGCCAGCAAGAAATGTGTTTATCTCAATATCTTTCCCAGATGCGGAGCAAATAATTTTATATTGACACAGCTGACAGGCATGATGGGCATTTGGGTTAATCTTTCTTGAAGTCTTTTGGTTGATATATTTGAATTGAAATGCTATTTCTCTGTTAGTATCTGAAATGGCCATGGGGCTTTTGCGCAGTTGGTTGAGTATATTAGCTGTCTTGGTTTCATGAAGAGGGTGAGTGGAATGTACCCTTCATGAAAGAAATGAAGTGATTACAGACATGGTTGCAGTAGACAAAAGAGAAAAACTACCAAGTTATTAACTTGACATTTTAGATGTGAATTATTAAGTGGCTGAATATGGAAGTTATATACCACAAAATCTTGCCAGGGACCATTATGTTTTCTGTAGGCCAGATGTAGTGGAAATGAATGTCAAAATATTCAAGGAGGCTGACGTAGAGCAATGACTTCTAAACTTTTCTCTTGTGAGATCCATGGCATTTGTATATGTGATAGATTTTTTTGTGTGGAAATACTTAAGGTTTAAGAAACTCAGTATTTTTCATACGCTGTAGTGCGTAATTGCTGTAATTATATCTGATATTGATGTAAATTATAGGATAAACATTTTTATCATCTATATATATGTACACATGTATGTATGTACATATGTATGTATCCATCCATCTATTATGCCAGTATTGGGGCTTGAACTCAGGGATTCATACTTCTTGCTTAGCTTTTTTGCTCAAGGCTGATCCTCTACCATTTGAGCCACACATCTACTCCTGGCTTTTTGCTGGTTAATTCGAGATAAGAGGCTCTTGAATTTATCTACTTTGGTTGTCTTTGAACCATAATTCTCAGATCTCAGCTTCTTGAGTAACTATAATTACAGGTGTGAGACACCTCACAAGGATCAGCTTTATATGTAGACAAGTTTCATATAGATGAAGCAAGTGAATGAGAGTGATAAATGACTGCTTCAAGTCATCATGTATCATATTTAAAAATGTAATTTAAGCCAGGTACCAGTGGCTCATGCCTGTGATCCTAGCTATTCAGGATGCTGAGATCTGAAGATTGCTATTTGAAGCCATCCTGTGCAGAAAAGTCCTTGTGAGACTCATCTCCAACTAGGAAGTAGTGCTATGGCTCAAAGTGGTAGAGTGCTAGCCTTGAGCACAAAGAGGCTCAGAGACAGCGTCCAGGCCCTGAGTTCAAGCCCCATGACCAACAAAAACAAAACAGAAACAGAAACAAAATGCATTTTAAAAACATCAGTGTCTTGCTATTTGTACCAAATTTCGTAAGCATGCTTCAAGCTTAACCATTGTACTTGTAGTCTGTGTTGACAGCATATCTACAACCTCTGTCTGGCTTACATGACATCTGTGGAGAACACCCAAACCTTATAAATCAAGATTTTGTTACTATTACTACAAGGAGACTTACAAGACCTAAGTTAATTGCAACATAGAGATTTTATTGATTTTAGCTGTTCACCAATGGCACTATTGATTATGCTTCTAAGATAAATGTTGTGATGGAATTTTGAAATCAATACATCTATTTGCATTAGATTTTAAACCATGTGTTATGTTAATGGAGGTGATGGTAAGCCGTGTGGGAATGAGTTGGTGAATTATGCATAAGAATAATGATTGGTCTTCATTTACATCTATTGGGGTTTTCTATGATCTCTGGTTGATAACATTTCTACAGATTTTGGAGAATCATGATTTTGATCTATAACAGGCATTAAGTCTTGTAATGACAAGATGATAGTTTTGCTAGAAATAAAGGAAGAATTGCTTTTGTCAGTTAAGGTGCTGTTTAAAACTTGTAGGGCTGTAGTTTCTCACTACGGTGTCAGTGATTAGATCTGTAAAATGGAAAATGAGGAGCTTTGGAGACAGATGGCTTTCAAGTGTGTGTGTGTGTGTGTGTGTGTGTGTGTGTGTGTGTTTTAATGGAGAAAACAAGAAGTTAAATACCACCACCACCATTACCAACAACAAGTCATGGTAGTAAAGGTTTAAAAGGGAATATTGTTATTTTTCTGAAGAAGAATTAAATCCAATATTTTCTTTTAATCTGAAATAAAATTTACAGAATGATAAGAAGCCATGGTAATGGAAGAAATAATGTAAACTCCATTTTTCTTCCTTGTAAAAATATTTCTAGGGCAAAAACCAAAGACTTCCTGGTGGGTTACTGAGAGGAGTAAGCTTGTAGAGCTGAAATGGTTGGTGAAGTGTTAAGTAGTTTAATACAATAGGTAAGATACATGGCAGGCTTGTTTTCTTTCACAATCGAAGGACTGAGTCTTTTGATTGCTATTGCCTCAGGTAACTCTTCAGAGGATAAGATAAAGTTAATCTACATTTTAAATAATGGAATCAATTTAACCACAGAAACAGAACCTCACGAGCAGATTTCTAGGCCCTCTGGCAACAATATTGATAAGCTGTATTGGCTTCATCTAAAAATTCTATCTATCTACTTATTTATTTGTTAAGTACCTACTATTGTCAGCAGCAGTCTGTTGGAGTACAGTTAAAAAATTATTTTCAGCTGCTTTCAATTTAGCATATATTACTTGTACTAAACAGTTTCACTATGATATTTCTGTATATACATATAATGTCCTTGGATCAAATTCATTACCTTTATTATTCTTTATTATCCTCTTTTATTTATTTTGTTTTTCAGTCTAATTAGCAGTGTGAATCTAAACTGTATTCAAAGATAAAAACAGCAACTGCATTCTTCCCCAAAAGTCCCTTCAGAAAACACACACACATACACACACACACACATAGTGTTACATAATTAGTTATTGTGACAAATTGTAACAATACTTACTGTTCATCAAGTGCTGAGAAACACGTAAAAAATGTCTTAATATCCATGTATTTAAATAGAACCACATGATTAGCTATCATTAAAGCACTGGAAGAAGTAGAATTTGTGCAGATTACTTCGAGGTTAAGGAACTTGTAAGTAGGTGGGGTTGTTCTGACTGGGGTGGGCTGACAGCTATGTGTTCTAGATTGCTGTCCACATACTTCAATGAGGAATTAGACTTGGTGTTCAAGGCAGCTCTTTGATAAAAGCTCCTTGAGGTACTGGCTTGCCATGTGTTAATCCACTGGAGATCATGGTGAATCATCTTAAATTTCCAGCATCTAATATGTCCCTGCTAGTTGCCAATAGATATCCTGGGATGAATCTCCCAGATTTGCTAAAAGTGTTTTAGAAATAGTTGGAAACTAATTTTTTGATTCTATAGTTTATAAGTCAAACATTGGGTGATGTTTTATCCTTTTGTCTAATTACAAGCTTTTTACTTATGACTCAAGATTTTTAGTTGGATAAAGCATGAAGATGTGAATGGGCTAGGTGATTATTTTTCATGCTTTACCTTGATGTTGCTGGAGTTTATTTAAATGGGACCTTTGGAATTTGAAGTGAATATACAGAATGTGAATGAATATATTATAGTGACAAATTATTTTAGAGAATCATGTCCTGAGACTGGAGCTGTAATGTCTTCTATTAGCTAGATGATTATGGTAGTGCCAGTAATAACTGGCAGCATTTCTATAGTATTTGCTTTGCACCAGTCACTAGCATAAGCCCTGTCTATCTAATTACTTAACTCATATCTATTTAATTACTTAAATATGTTAATTCATATCTATTTGGCTACTTAATTCATAATTAGTCTCTTGGCTGGCATTCTACCACTATAGTTATGCCTTCAGCCCAGCATTTTGCTAATTATTATGGAATTGAAATCTTACTTATCTGGCCTAGTTTCAAATCTTGATCCTTCAGGTTTCAACCTTCTGAGTAGCTAGGATTTTAGGTATGAGTCCATTACTATGAAATTTCAAAACAAATGACAACTTGGTATTTGGCCTGGATAATCAGCTGTGATCCAAGAGATGAAAGTGAAACAGGAATCTCAGAAGTATTTATTTGCCAAGAGCATTTTCCTTTGGGTCTGGAACATGAGATTTCCAACCCTTAGGGACAGGAGGGGAAATCGCCTCGGGCTTTTAGCCAGGCCCAAGCCCTTGACGGAAACTGCCCTGCAGGGAGCACTGACCTCCAAATCACTCAAAAGTAAAATTGCAAAAGTTTTAACTCCTGGTGGCAAAGCAAATGTGCTCATTGCCTTCACTAAGATCAAGAGTGTGCATTCTTTCTATTTATTATTTCATAAGAGGGGAACAAATCATGCCATTGAAAATTTTTTTTATATAGTTAGTTAAAACATTCCCATAAATGATTCTTTCTGAACTTTGACCAGCTATTGCATCTACCAGTGCATTCTAGTACCTGTTCTTCTGCAGCTTTAAAACAGCAAACTTTCTGCCATCTTTTCTTGTTTGGATATGCCTCAGGAAGGGTACTTGAGAATACTGGGAAATAATTCCCAGAGAGTTCTTGCTTACCGAAAGGCATTTATTTACAGCTTTAGCTAGCTGCTGAAGCGTAGCTTGCAAGGAAGTAATATTTTGATTTACACATTAATTCCTTAAGTTTTTGTAAAGTGTTGGTCTGCTGCTGCCCTATTTGTGTGTTGTTGAGAAGTATTTGCCAATGTATTTTCCTTATAAAGCGTATCTAGCAGTGAATTTCAGTTATTGTTACTCTAGGAACATTTTTATCCTCCTTTAAAAAATATTTTTTTTTCCTTTTTTTTTTTGTTGTTGTGTGTATTTCTTTTCAGGCTTATTTGCTTCTCAAGGCCAATACAGATAAAATGATGGTAACCTTTCCTTTCCTTTACTAGGTCAAGACTTCCTTCCTTCCTTCCTTCCTTCCTTCCTTCCTTTCTTGTGAAAATATGTACAGAGGGGTTACAATTACAATAGCAAGAAAGAAAAACCATTTGAGTCCTTATCTTGGGGTTCATTTTGCTTAACATCAACTTATCTGACCATTTCTGCTTGTCTCAGACATATACTAGTTATTGCAAATAAGGGAAGACATAAATAAGTGGGCTAAAGACTTAAAGAGAAACTTCTCTGAAGAGGAAAGAAGGATGGCCAATAGACACATGAAGAAATGCTCAACCTCCCTAGCCATAAAAGAAATGCAAATCAAAACAACATGGAGATACCACCTCACCCCAGTTAGAATGGCTATAATCAAGAGCTCTAATAACAACAGATGCTGGAGGGGATGTGGCCAAAAGGGAACCCTATGTATTGTTGGTGGTAAAACTTGTTCAACCACTTTGTAAAGCAGTATGGAGGTTCCTCAAAAGACTCCACATAGAGCTCCCCTATGACCCAGCAATACCACTTTTGGGCATTTACCCGAATGATCACAAACAAGACCATACTAAAGCTACCAGCACAACTCTGTATATTGCAGCATTAATTACCATAGCTAAGATATGGAATCAACCCAGATGCCCCTCAGTAGATGAATGGATCAAGAAAATGTGGTATATATACACAATGGAGTTCTATGCCTCCATCAGAAAGAATGACATTGTCCCATTTGTTAGGAAATGGAAAGACTTGGGAAAAAGTTATATTAAGTGAAGTTAGCCAGGCCCAAAGAAACATAGGTTCCATGGTTTCCCTTATTTGCAATAGCTATTTTTGTTTTCTTGACAGTCCTGGGGCTTGAATTCAAGGCCTGGCACTATCTCTGAGCTTTTTTGTTTTTTCCTAAGTGAAGACTATGCTCTGTCACTCGGACCTTGATCTATTTCTGGCTTCTTGGTGGTTATTTAGAAATAAGAGTTTCATCTACTTTCCTGCCTGGGCTGGCTTCAAACCTGCAATCCTCAAATCTCAGCCTCCTGAGTAGCTGTCACCAGTGCCTGCCCAATTTTCTTTCTTTCTTTTTTTTTCCTGTGGTTGTGAGGCCTGAACTCTGGGCCTGAGTTCTGTTCCTCAGCTGTTCAGCTCAAGGCTAGAGCTCTACTACTTGAGCAACTGTGTCACTTCCAGCTTTTTCTGCTTATGTAGTGCTGAGAAATTGAACTCAGGGCCTCATGCACACAAGGCAAGTACTCTACCACTGAGCCACCTTCTCAGCTCCCCATTTTCATTTTAAATTATAGATTTCCTACATGCAAGATTCCTGGGTGGAAGTATATTTCATCCTATCCCACTGTCCCTAGCTTCCATCTCTTCTGATGAGAAGTCAGCTGTTAATTTGATTGTTTCCTCGTAGGAGACAAATCATTTTTCTCTAGCAACTTTCAAGATTTTTCTCCTTGAATGTGTCTCTCCACAATGATGTGTAAGTATGGATTTCTTGTGTTTTTAGCATTTAGAGTACATCTACTCATTTATTCATTTTGTAGTTTTATTTACTTCCTTATTTCATCTTTATTCTTTTGTGTTCTTTGATTTCTTTGTGGATAATTTTGTTAAGCTTTCTCTTGCATCCAATTTTGAGTACTTTCTAATTTTGTCTTATTTCTTTTTGTTTGTTTGTTTGTGGGGCTTGAACTCTGGGCTTGGGCGCTCTCCTTGTGCTCTTCAGCTCTAGGGGCGACGAGAGCTCTATCTTGTGAGCAACAGCGCCACTTCCCATTTTCTCGTGGTTTATTGGAGATAAGAGTCTCACAGCCTTTCCTGCCTGGGCTGGCTTTGAACTGTGATCCTTAGATCTTAGCCTCCTGAGTAGCTAGGATTATAGGCATGAGCCACTGGGGCACGGCTTCATCTTATTTCTGATAAAATTCTTTTTAAAAAATTTCTTTTCTAACTTTAACTAAGTTATATGCACTCCCATTTATTAGGTTTTGTGTTTGTAAGACATATTTACAAATTTGGTGTTACAATAGTTAATTTAGTTTGTAGTGTTGAGTCACAATTTTTTCAGCTTTGTGGTTGACTTGGGGGGAGGGGATTTTGATTAATTAAAAATGTGTCCTAACTCTTAATTTCTGAAAAGTTGTCATTGTCTTAGATGAGTATAATCTAATTCTATTCCTGAGCATTGTGTGGCTAGTGTTCCTAGTTTGGTTAATTCTCTGTGCTGACAGCTCTATTGTCTCCTGGAGTGCTGAATAGGATGGTGTGGATATGTCCAGTGTTTCTTCAATGATGTTTTTCCCATTTGTTTATTTAGTTTAATTTAGTGAAGATTTAAATTTTTCTCTTTTCTTTCTTTTTGCCTTTCCCTCTTATGTTTCCAAGAGTTAGAGATCTTTCTCTGTATAGCACTTCTTCCTCAAGCAATGTGGATATTATGATTTGTGTAGAACAAATCTAAGATGCTCATCTAACAATTGGACATCAACAATGTACATAACATTTCGTTCCAGATGGCTTTCTCTTTTTGCCAGTTTTATGTGGAAATCAACAGCTTGTCTGGTAGAATGCCTAAATACCCTTCAGAGGTCAAAGTTCTCACATAACAACACACTTTTGTGTTTTTCTCTAAGAAGAGAAATCTGTATCAGGCAAGCACCATTCTTAAGTAAAATTAGTCTTCAAAAGCCCTCATTCTACCGAAACTATTAGATCTTATTATTCAGGGACTGATGGCCCATTTTTGGATAACAACTAAGACTTTATTCTGATGTGGCTTTTGGTTTGTTCAATTTTGGTTAGCATACCTTCCAATATTTTCTTTTTAATAATCATCCTTCAGTAGCTTGCCATCTTATTTTTTATTTAAAAATACTTCTGTGCTAGCTAGTCTTGCTCCATTTTTGGAGTTTATATTTCAGCCTTGCCTATAGTGGGAACTTGTTGCAAGCTCAAACTTGACCTTTGAAACTAAAAAAAAAAAAAAACCCAAAAAACAAAAACCTTCCAATTTTCTTTAAGATTTACACAATCTCTCAGCAGGGCTTTCATGGTACATCTGATGACTTGGGGAGCTCTCCACAGTACAAAGAATGGGGTGACTACGAAGCAGCAAACCCTGTCAAGGGCACCAGTGAGAAATGTTCTTGTCCCAGTCCAAAGCCTTCTCTTGGTATCTAGATGGCACATGTGTTGGGCACTACATACTACCCTGCCTAAGGGGTTGGGGAGATGGAGACAAATCTGGTCCCTGATGTGAATATGTCTCTACTAGGTTAGAAATGGAAATATGCAGGGTAATCTAGTTTGGAGGACTGGAGGGCCAGGCCAGGCCAGAGACAATACAGAGAAGTTTGGGTCCAAAAGCCAGGGTCGGAATGAAGCTGTGATATGATATAAGAAGTATACATTTGGTCTCTGCTTGGTTCTTCAGCAGAGCTCCTAATACCCCTTAAGATAGTGGCACCACTAACATCTTTTGTTCTAATATTTAGTCTTTGATCTGGGTTCCTTACATGCTCCTAATGCCACTGCAATTTCCTGTGTGACAAGAGGGCCGGATACACAAGCTCCTAAGTCCCTTGGAATTCCCTAGGTGATAGAAACATTTTTTATTCTAATGAACTGACTCCTGGGGCACTTCTGGATAGCCTTAAGATGTAGGCTGGTTGCCAGGGAAACCAACCACGAGATTGGACCTTTCAGCTCCACAGGAGAGCTCCAAGAAGGAGAAAGGGGCTGATCACCTGTGATCAGTGATACAATCAATTGCCTATACATAATTAAGACTGTAAAACCCCAAAGGACAGATTCAGTTGAACTTCTTGGTACCTCAACTCATAGAGGTTCAAGAGAGGTTGAGCGTCCAGAGAGGACTTGGAAGCTGCCTAGCCCTTCCTGAACATTTTACCCTATGAATCTCTTTCATTGAGTATTTGTATTCTTTGTAAATCTCCTGTATAATCCACAGATACATGTAAGTAAAATGTTTGCCTCAAGTATGGGAGCCACTCTACCTAGCATAAACGGGGTAGTGGGGGTCACACTACTAGAATTGCTGGTGTGTGGGGAGAAACCCACAAACATTTTGGTGACCAGATGTGAAATATTCTGTTGAGTAATGTGTAATATGAAAGGAACATTATTATTTTTTTAAATCCAGAAGTGAAGATCAAAGATGTGGCTCGCAGTTAACATCTGATGCCAGAGTGCTCAGATGTGAGAAATCAGCGCAAGTGGCGTCTGATAGAGACTTAAGTCAATGCTTAAGACGGAAGATCCTTGCTGCCTACTTTTGACAACTATTTAATTAGGCAAATTCTCTGGACTTCATAATCTCTTTCAGTTTTTCTGGTTGGTGTGTGGGTGTGTGTGTGCGCGCGCGCGCGCCTGTTTAATCTATTTCCCTGTGGGGAAATTGTATCAGAGTTCCAGGGTGAGATGCCGGAAAGCTCTCGCTCTGTTGCACATTGGACCAGGATTTTCTCTGACATTGTTGCATTCCTTCTCTGAGTAGTGAGATCAGTTTGGACTTCTGTCAAGCAAAGCATGGGATTTAGGGAGTGTGGATCCAGCTGGTAGCTGAATTGAAAGTCAAATTGTGATCAAAGGAATGCTTTCTGCAGTCCAGGAAGCCCTGGGAAACCATGTAGGAAGCCTGAAGCCCTCTGTGACAGACAGACAGACTACAAAGAGTTGGGTCTGATGACATGAGTGATTTTGAGGATTACTGCTTTGCTGGGGGAAGTGTATGGGGAAAGTGGGGAAGAAATGCAATTAAAAGATCATTGTCGTAATCAGTTTAACTCTCCCATTTCTACAAGGCTTCCAGGAGAGGTATGTTTTTTCTCTGTTTTAATAACTAAAGGGGAACCCCCTCCCTACACGAATCCTCCACTAGGGTTTTCTTAGTTTTTGCCCCAAAGTTTACTAATGGATAAGACTTGATAGAGCAGTTCCTGGAATAAGCAGAAGGCAGACTTCAAAGACGTGGTACTGACAGGTTGGGCTTCTACACTGAAAGAGCTTGGGGGAAAGGAAGGGGATGAAAGGATTTAGGAAAGGAATTTCTAAAGAAAAAAAGGGAAAGATAATAAGACACTACTGGGGGCAGAAGGATTAAATACAAGTGGCCAACAGGGAACATCGGTAAATTTACTTTCTTATATAATCTCTTTCCTCTCCCTTGTTTTAAAAAAAGTATTTACAATCAAGTTTACTGCAATTGCCCTAGGATTTAGGTTGTTGTGGGAAATCCTGGTGCTACTTTATCAAAACATTGTTATTAATACAAATAAATGGATATAAGATCTAGGAGAACAGCTTTGGAAGAGTTACTTGTTGACTTTCATCTCAAGACTATCACTTAAGCAAGTCATCTCCTAAGTGAATGGAATTTTCCCCAAGAGTAGCCTGTATTCTTTGCTCACATCTTCGTATTTTCCTTAGTTAAGGGCAAAGCCCATAATTCCAGAAACGAAAGTCATTGCTTAAATTCTGCGTTGCTACTCCACTGTCTTAATATCTAGGCCATATCTAGGAAAAATGTAGGTACAAATATGTAACACACCTTCATTAGAAATCTAGCCAATATCTAGTCAATATTTTCTTTCCTATACTTTCTTGATATTTTGCTTCAAAACTAATTTTATTCACTGAGAAGTTTATCTGCATGTGATCACTTGTCTGTGCTTAGGTTTCAGAACATGACTGAATCTGAGGACTACTAGCTCAAGACTGTAGTTTGGGGAGTTACTATGTCCATCATTAAGCCAAAACTATAAACACTAATGACATAATTAAACCTACAGTGAATTAAAGAAGGGGATAAATCCTTAGTTCCCTCTCACCAAGTCCACCGAAGAATCCAAGCTGAAGCTACTGTTTCCAAACCAAGCAGAACCAGAACACAACTCTGATCAAACTGCTCTGTGCTTGTTCTTTAAATTCTAAGCTTCATATACTACTGATCTTTGATTTCAGTAAACAAATACTTCTTCAGAAATGGCCAGGAGAGGAGAAGGCCCCTAACACTTCTCGCAGAGTGAACTCTGTTGGGTTATGGCAAGAAAGGCTGAGACAGGGTCCCAAGGATCTGGCTCAGAAACATTGAGGCCATTGTCTTAGGGGCAACAAAAGAGGCTGTTGAAAAGCCATGCTTTAATATAAAGCCAAAAATCTGGCTTGTCAGTTTATGTTTATTTGGCATTCAAATGTGGCCACCATTCTCCATTCTTGCTGTTGATTATATTTAAAGACACCATGGCACAGAAATGGAGGGACAAAGGGTGAACAAATGCAACACGTGTGCTCACTAGACACTTGAGAAAGAGCTATATAACTTGTAGGTGCTAATGGATGGAAGGGAAAAACTATGAGAGAGTGAGGGAAGGGGTAACATTGTCCAAAAAGAAATGTACTCATTACCTGACTTATGTAACTGGAGCTCTTCTCTATATTAGCTTTATAATAACAATAAAAAATAAAAATTAAAAAAAGAACCAAGTTAAAAGATGAAAAAGAAAAGCCATGGAATGGGAGCCAGCTTTCAGTATCTCACTTCTAAAAAAGAAAAAGAAAAAAAAATCAGAGTTTCTTCTCACGTTCTTGAACTTCCTGTCCAAACCTAGAAGAGAATGACAGATGAACAGGATCCTGTCACCAGAGCCTGATAAACCACTCAGACATTCTTTCACAAGGAGATATACATTTGTATTTATTTGGAGGAGGGGGACATTCCTTTGCCTGGTGCTCTAACATTTTTTGTGTGAGGTTCTACTTGAATAGTTCCTGACCTCCTGAGAAGAGAGGAGATGGGATTGGTGTGGAGTTTGCCTTAGCTGCTTGGTTAGTAGTTACATTGGCCTAAGGTGGGTGGGAAACAAAGCTAATCTAACCTTAAGTGGAGGAGCTGGTGTAGTTGTACAACCTTTACTCTAGCTGCAGTATGAATGAATGAGAACTGAAGGGAAAGACCATGGTGCTGGTAGCCTGGGCATGAGCAAGGGTCACTACAGTGTTAATTGATGCCTGCATAGCAGTCTCATATTTCTATGGTGATCAATTTGAAAATACTGTCATTCATTGAAATACCCAGTACCCTTGACTTTACTTCTTAAATTGTGAAAAGGGAATTGATTGAAGGAAATTTCTTTGAATATAAAAGTTAATCAAGATAAACTGCTGGAACTGGTGTGTGTGTGTGTGTGTGTGTGTGTGTGTGGTATGTGTGAGTGTGTGTGTGTGTGTGTGTGTGTGTGTGGTATGTGTGAGTGTGTGTATGTGTAATGACAATAATTTATATTGGATTGGTAGATTATATTTCTTCAGAAGGTTTTTCATTTATATTGTAAATGATAATGCTTATATTTATATTTTACTACATTTATTTACTTTAGCATGATAAACCAAAAAAAGCTTAAAAATAAGCATATATGCCTTCAGTAAGAATTTTGTTAAAATTAAAGATAAATGACTGATCCAAGGTGAAATAAGGTGACTTTCACACAAGGGCTCTGATTACTGGGTTACATTGTTTTCCCATGTATTATATGAAATGTTGTCACATAGCCAAAGATAATAATCCAGCTGTTGAAATGTAGTGAGAAAAAGAATAAATTCTTCCTGTAGAACAAGCAAGCAATAGTCTATTGTTTTTTCTAATCCCTGTTAAAAATTATTTTTTGCATACAGGAAAGGGAGCATCAGAATGGGTTTTTCTCTCAGTATCACTGAGATTTTATTTAATTCTATATTAAACTAGCTTAAGGCAAAATCTCTCTTACCCATCAAATAAATTTTAACTTTGAAGGAGTTATGTTTCTTTAGGCCATTGTTTTATAGGTTACAACTAAACCCACATGTCATCTCCTTTGACCAGTATTAAAGTTGCACACAATATGAGTCTCCTGAATCAAATATGGTTATTCAATACCCTGATCTTGGTAATCTGCTTAAAATTCTTTCTTGGGAAAATTTCTGAAGACCCAGTGAGACTTGATAAACACAATGTCAGTGCAAGAGCCTACGGCATCCCAATCAACCTACTAAGTGATGTGAAGTGAAATTTCTCCAAGACTAATATAGAGTATATAGGTCCATAAGTGGTTGAGTCTGGTGGTTTCCTTTATGCCAAACAACATGATTATCTCAATACATATTTGTAAATGATGAATATCATGATACAAATATTTCCCTTTGCAATTTTATTTTCCATATTTACAAAATGGATGTTTTGTGCATGTTGAATAATACATGTGTAAGAGACATGCTAAAAGTCTATCAGTGTATTCTGCTTCCAATCTTTTATTTACTTTCCAGTGAGAATGTATAGTAACTCATTTCAAACTCTGGATTGCATGTCTCTCAACAAGTCTTCCCTGGAGGAAAAAATGCCAATGCAAGAAATAACCAGATTGTAATCTTTGTGCCTGGAAATCTGAAATCATATGTAAACCCTGCCAACATTCTTTTGGAAACAGATGTTCCTAGAGAGGCTGGTGAGTATATCCACTCTTGCATTTCTATTGTAAAGGCTGATTGTTGGGAAATACAAACTTTGGATTATGGTGAGAAACAATTCATTAGGGGTATACTCTTTTGAAGAGAATAAAACATGATTATACCAAGACATTTCTTTCTTCTGACCAGAATATCTTGTACTTCATGATACAGGCTTTCTCATCTTGATTTACAATAAATTTATAGCCCCTTCCTTGCACCACTGTGGCTTTGGTGTCAGTCTGTGGGTGAGTTACAAATCCCAGGACTATTTTTGGATTGTTAGTCTAGCATCCAGATATCAACTCCAGTCTCTCATCTTTCAGTGACAAAAAATGTACAATTACAATACAAATCACCAAAAGGAGAAATTTCATGGATAACTTACTTACAAACAAGAAAAACTCTGGGTGTCACATTACAATGGCCTTTGGTCACCATAATGAATGGGTATGTAATGATAAAGGTAGCAGAATAGATTGCAAAGTGACTTAAGTTTGCATATTCAAGTAATATGTACTGTATGGAGCATAAGGCTGAGTAAAACTGATGGAAGACTGATGTATATTTGTTTAAATCTCCAGCCAAAAAAATCTTCATTGGGTTTACCAATGAGCAGACAGCATTTCCGGTCGAATGAATGGCCAGCTACTGGTGATAATAAACCATTCAGAGGTGAACTGTAGGCATCTGCTCCCCCAGGAAGCCTCAAGGAACTCTTACGGAACTTGTGATATGTTCTAGTTTTCTAAGTTATCATAATTTACTTGTTATCTATCTCAACCCTTGAATTATCAAGAAAATTAAAGAACCCATTGCCTACATAAATCACAGGATGGGGGCATTATGTAATGTCATCTGTAAATCCCACTGTGTCAGCAGCTAATCCAGAAAGAAGAAATTGGCACCTTTTCTTTATTTCACCAAAGATGTAAGTCTTTGCAGTACTTATTGTTCTTTGATTGAATTAATGAAAAGAAATCTCCATGGGTTATATTGCATGTCCCCAATTGGAGGTCAAAAACATAAGCTTCTTTACAGAGTTCTCCAATGCCCATTGAAATTACAATGGAGAATTTTATAAAACAGTACCATGAGAGACTCAAGGCTGAGTGCATCTTACTCCTACATAAATGCATGTCTAAAGCTTGGGATTCTGCTTCTAGATGGACTGAATGACATTTTTCCTTAAAAGGAAATGTGAGGGCCAGTTAATGATTTGGCTAAAGTTTCTGAGGTATCCTCATGATCATTTTTTGGTTCTCCCTCTCTCTTTATTTTGTTGGTTGTGGGCTTTTAACTCAGGGCCTGGTCACTATCCCTGAGATCTCTTGCTTAAGGCTAGTGCTCTATCACTTTGATCCATAGCACTATTTCCGGCTTTCTGGTGGTTAATTGGATGCAAGAGTCTCATTGACTTTCCTACCTGTGCTAGCTTTGAATTGGGACTCTCAAATCTCAGCCTTCTGAGTAGCTAGGATTACAGGCATGAGCTACCAGTGCCTGGCTCATTCTTTGATATTTTTTTCTTTGATTCTTATAGCCAATCACTGTATCACATTTTTTAAAAGCCCAATATCGGTTATGCAAAAATTTAGCTTAATTTTGACAGGTTTTCTACCATCTAGATATATAGGCAGGTACTAGAACACACAGGTTTTGTAAACCCTAAAGTGAAACCACAGATATTCTTATTTTAGATACCTCAAAGTGAATTTTGCAATAACATACCCTAGCAAGACATTAGAATAAAATCCTGGTAACATTAAGCTTTCAATGGAAAAAAACACACACAAAACAACCACCTGTTTCATGGTAAACATTTTCTGTCCTCAAAATGTCTTGCTCCACTGTTTTACATGTTCTGTGTTGCGAATTTGGCTGAGAATTGTTTCTTGCTGGAATGCTGAAGTGTCCTTACCTGTTTTCTTTTCCAGGGGGACCAACCTTGCTCACATTTATGGGGACAGGTTCTCAGCACTTGGGATTTTCAGGGCTAAAATGGGACTGTCAGGCAAACTACAAAATGCTTTCTGAGAAAAGTGCTGGCTTCACAGCCTAATGGTCAGACAACAACTCAGTGTGTTTTCCCTTCCCAGAAAAACCATCACTTCCATGTAGTTCTAGAAAAGATGGGTTGCCTTAGCAACTTCCTGTTTCTGCTAGAGTCTATGCCAAAGACACCATGAATAATCTTCTCTGTGATTGCTGATAGAACAGCAGCCTGAGGAATACTGTCTTCATTTCTTCATTCCTTCTGTGTTTATGGCTCAATCTCCTTGCACTTGGCATTGGATTGGTTGATATCTCAAATGAGGGTAGACCTTGCTCACCATAGGTTTATAATCTGGAAACAAGTACGTCTGCAGGAGCAATGAAGTTATTTTTCCCTTCATCAGACCAGGCCAGGCCAAAATTATTGTCCTAGGATACATTTTAATAGCTTTGCAGAACTCATGCAAAGTTGCAATGTAGCATTAAGTGATCATGGGAAAACTGATTTGGTGCTTTTCTCGGAAAAATCTTGATGATTGTCCCTTACACTACCCAGCATTCATTTTTCTTTCATGGTATATGCTTCTAGAGGCTCTATGTCGGGGAAGTCATATGTTCTCACAGTTGAACAAGTAGTCCTGTGGGGAACAGTGAGAGCCAGGGATCTATGAAAAATCATTTGGTCATCTTAGTGTGCTGAATCTGGCTAACCATTTGCTGGTGTACTTTTCATGATTTCTTTGTGGTTGTTATTGAGTTTCCTGGCATAATGACTCTTTCTCTTATCCTGTTAAAATGTTTTTTTTCTCTCTTTTCATCAAAAGTTCTCTTTGCAGCAGAGAGAAACTATCTGGCATTTTTCAGATAGTAACCCCCAAAGGCAACATTCTTCTTTTATTTAATACCAGAAAGGACTTGGATTTTCAGAGTAAATTGTTCCCAACTTCACTACGACCAGAAAAATTCTTACCCTCAGCTTTTTCAGTGTTCTTCATCCAGACCTACCTCTCATTCCCGACAAGACAGGAGGGCATACAGGGAAGATGACCAAAGTAGGTAATATGCATGTAGGAGAATGTCCCACTGAAGCAATATTTTGTTCAATTAATATGTGCTAATTAATAAAACCACAATCAAAAGTTTTCATTCTTCCAACTTAGGAGACAAACTGCTTTCAATACTTTGAGTTAATTCTTTTGACATTTATTTACTCTTCAATATCTTTTATTCTTTTCTCATTTTTAAAGTTTTAGGAATTATGTGTGGCCTTCCAATTATGGAAGATGAAAAATCTGCTCTCTAATATACATTCAGTCTAAAAGCTGTATGTAGAAGTAAGGAGTCCAGTAAAGATGACTCTGTAGGCAAATATAAAAGCAAGTATCATTGCATGCAACGATGGAGAATGTATCTGGTCTTTGTACCTGGCTTCTGGCATTGAGCTTCAAAAAAATGCTGGCATTTCTTAAGTGACAAGGTTGTTTTTACTTTATTGAGGTGACTCTTTGTGGGTCTCCAGGTAGCTTCAGGATAGATATTGGTCACTAGTAATGTTATCATTTGATTAGATGATTACTGGGGCTAGGCCAACCTCGTGAGAGAAGGCTAGAGTTCAGTTGGTTTAATCAATCATCTCTATGTACTGCAAAGCCCCAGATCTTCAGACACAAACGCTTTGGACACAATACATAGAGTGGGAGAGTGACGGAATGACAGAGATAACCAGATTCTACCAGATTCTGCATCAAGAAGGCATGGCAGCTCTAGGACTTCACCCACTAGCCAGACCTTGCCCTCTTTCTTCATTTGGCACTTCCTGATCTATGTCTTTTACAATCAAATTCTAATAGTATGCTGCTTTCTGTGAATTCTATGAGTTGTTCTAATGAGTTCTCTAGCCTGAGGGGATCATGGGAACTCCTGAAGTTATAGCTTAGTTGTAAATGAGTATTCCCATATACTTAGGATGGTCTTCTTAAGTGGGAAGAGTCTTGAGGAAAATTTTACTCATCACTTGTGGAATCTGTTGTAATTCCTGGATAGTTAGTATGAGAACTCAACTGCAGTATAAACTGTTGGGCTGGAAAAAAAGGAGCATATTGCATTTTTTGTTTGTAGTGCCACTGTTTAGCATACGATTTTCTGAAAACAAGATTTATAACGTTAATAATATATTTATAATATTTGGAAGATACATCTCAGTAAATCAACACTGTGTATTCTCATGGGGTGTGTGTCCACATACATAGATGATACTTGAATGTATAAAAGGCTCCTCTGCCTAAGGTAGGCATACTGACCCCCATGCCTTCCTCCCTAGCCTCACTCCACTACTAGAGGGAAAGATGTCTGTCAAGAAACAATTCCAAAATAAGCAAAAATAAATTTATCTTAGAGGTCTTGACTGGAAAGCTGGTATACTAGGTACTACCCAGATATTCTCTGATACAACTGCTTCCAAGCTGGAGAAGCCATAAAGAGACATGTTCAGCTCCCTTCAACCCACCCCTTCCCTTATTTTCCCTCAATTCTGTGGTATATACAATGAATTCTTGACTGTATTCTCCCTCACTTTCCCTCTTCATTCTTCTACCCCTCTCCCCTTTTCCCTCCTCCCACATTGCAAGGACCCATTTCCTGGTATTTATTTTGTTGGGCATTGACTTAGTCTTTCTAAAGAATTGTACTATTTGAGCTCTCCAGAGTCCATAGACTTCAGTTAATTCATTTGTAACCACTTATATAGCAACCAGGGTGTTCACTTACAGATTTATAGGTGCGTTCTAGCTACCACAAATGAAGGAAACCACATAGACCTCTGGTCTGGCTTACTTTGCTTAATATAATTTTTTCAAGTCTTTCTATTTCCATACAAATGGTATAATATTATTCTTTCCGATGGATAACCAGAATTCCATTGTGTGTGTGTGTGTGACATTTTCTTGATCTATGTTTTCACTGAGGGGCATCTGGACTAATGCTGTATCTTGGCTATGGTAAAGAGTAAAGCAGGCTGGGTACTGATGGCTCACGCCTGTAATCCTAGCTACCCAAGAGGCTGAGATCTGAGGATTGCAGTTCAAAGCCAGCCCAGGCTTTGAATATCTATGGTAGGAAGTGTGGAGAAAATAAAATAGTATAATTAGCAAAATAATGTCATCATCCATAACTCCATATTCTAGAATATTAATATTTTGGTGTATAATTTTCCATATTTTTAAAACAAAATGCCACTTTAAATATTTACAGGGGATAAAGCAAGAAAAAACCTTCCTTCTTCTTTCTTCCCTCCCTCCCTCCTTTCCTCTCTCTTTCCCTCCTCCCTCCCAATATCCCTCCCTCCCTCCCTCCCTCCCTCCCTCCCTTCCTTCCTTCCTTCCTTCCTTCCTTCCTTCCTTCCTTCCTTCCTTCCTTCCATCCTTTGCTTTCTTTGCTTGCTTGCCTGGTTCTCTACCACTTGAGCCACATCCTTAGCCCTGCTGTTTGCTGTTATTTTGGAAATAGAATCTAAAAGACTTTTCTGCTCAGACTGGCTTTGAATTGAGAGCCTCTGAGTAGGTATGACTACAGGTGTGAATCACCGGTGGCTGTCAAGAGCAGGTGAAATGTTGTTTTTGCTGTGACCTTCCCTCAATGGGCCCTACCCCACACAGCAAGTGCTGGCTTGTCTTGCCTCCATGTGGCTTTGTTGGTCTAGGAAAAGACTCATAGAATCCAAGAAATGAAACGCACAAGATGTAGTGTTTTAAAAAACATTTTTAATGAAGAAATAATTCCATTCCAAAATATAGACACACAATTAAATAGTTTAATCACTTCAAAATATAACATGTCCCCAGGAGGTTCCAACATACACACACACATACACACACACACACACAAACACACACACTCACACACACACAAAACAATACTCAACAACAATACAAAAAGTCCATACAATAGTTTTATTACAATACCAATGAATATTGTGAAATCTTTAGTGTTTCTGAATTGCTTGTTTCAAATGGTGTCAAATTACAGTAGTCATAATTACAAATGTCTGAAGTTAATTAGCCAACAAGATGTAATGCTTCTGATTTTTTCCCTCTGTTTTAGTTCCAATGTAAAAATGTCCTTTCTATTGAGGACGTAGTGGAATTTTTATTTATTGATTTTAATTTTTTTTGTGTGGCTCCTTGTGTGGAATTGAACCAGGTGAATGCAGCAGCCCAAGGCTGCTAGGTTTACAAGATCTATCTATAGTTAACAGCCAAGAACTAATAAGAGTGGATGAAGATGATCAAAATCAAAGCAGACATCAGTGCTAACTTATGTTGCAACACTTTGGCTCATGCATATAAGAAAATACATAGTATATCACGACAAAGGCCACACTCTTAATGCAATTCAGTTCACATTACTACTTACAAATGAACCTTCCCTGCCTTATAGTAGATCATACATCAATCCATTTACCTAATCTCCAGCAATCTCCCTCTAACCAACCAACTTACCCCAACTTCCGTCCTGACCAACCACAACTGATTCCTGAATCCTATACAGTAGATTCCACCCTCCTTCATGAATGTGGTGCTGTGGGGGAGGGATGGCTGTGTTAGACCAGTGCTCATTAATAGGCCATCAGCTCCGATGAAGACAGATATGCAGTTTATTGTGGAACAAGAAAAAAAAAAGTACCCCTGTAAGATAAAGTTGTATCTAATGGACAAGACAGATGAAACCTGCTGGGTTTGTATTTAGAACAATCCCCAAAAGTACATTTGGAGAGCCAATGAAAGGAAACCACCCACAACCACAAAAACCCAAAACGACACACGCCATTTTGTCTCGGTTACAGGGCAAGGGTGCTTGAGTCTGGTCTCTGTGCTGACGTGGAGCTAAGAGAAAGAAAAGGTGGCTGGTTAGTGAGAAACTGGTCATTGGTGACAGTTTCAGAGTCCTGGCAACCGTTTTGTACAATGGTACATACCAATGACCAAGTAGTGGAGTTGGCTGAATGAAAGCTATGGCTAGGGAGAGGGTTTTTCAGTAGATTGGTTCAAACCTTAGACTCACATCTAGATGTAGAAACACAAAGACACAACACAGGTCAGCTCAGTCCAGTCAGTGGCTGAGGGCCACTTACAGGGTCTCAGTTCTGAAATCAGGAATTCCCTGACTCTGATTTTGAGCTGACAACAATAAAGGTAGTCGGGATGTAGTGGTTTTTCAGTATTGAATGTGAGGCACCGATGGCCACCTGCTCCATCTACAGAGGTATGGGTTCACAGAGGATGGGCAGTGGAAGAGAGATGAATGTTAAGACATACCAAACAAAACCCGCAATAAAATCCACCTGTGCAAAGAAATCAGAGAACAGTGCAGTTGTGCCACTTTGGTGCTAGCCTGTGCTCAGGGACATTTGTTAGGTGGGTTCTCTGGAGGGGAGTATGATTAAGTAGATCCAGGGTTGGCATGGGGTCCTTCCTGATACCAATCAAGTACTTTGCTATCCCCATGTGATTTTGTTCCAAAGGCAAGCCCAGGAGATGGCTTGTAATCAGATGCAGAGGCATGAACATCTGATGGCCCCCTGAAGAGAGCGTTTGAAAACAAGAGATGCTCCCAGCTGCCACCCTTCCACTGTAGGCCAGGTGTCAGGGACAGGAGAAGGTTCATGACAGCCATGGAAGCAAAATTAAATGGCTAAAGCTCTAAGGTTGACGTAGATTCTCTCTTACTTATTCCAAATAAAGCCTTTTCAGAGACTTTATTGTACACCCTTATTGTAAAGCAGTCATTTTCACCTTTTAGCAAGGCTCAGAATCATTGGGAGGGCTGATTAGCACAAAACACAGATGGCTGGGCCCAAGTCCCAGAGTTTCTGATTCAGTAGGCCTGGGTTAATGGGTAAGAATCTGCATTTGTATGACATGCCCAGATGACGCTGATGCACAGGTGTGGGGACCATATCTGGAGAACCAGTGTTCTCCAGTGATGTTCATTCTTTTAAACGAACACCGGGAATTCCAGAGAAGCTGCTCATTTAACTATGATATATCCAATATGTCAGTATGTCGCAAGCTTTTCTTCCTTTTCATATCTTGAAACAAATGATTACATTTCCATTTTCCCCAGAATCCCTAAGAGTGGTTCTTTAGTGGTTCTGTCTAAAGGACCACCCAGAGTCTTTCATTCTCTTGTCCTTGACAGTAGTTTGTCATTGAGTGCAAGACTCCCAACTCAATGTAGAAGAGCCTGTCTCCTTTCATATGACCACACAAAGCTGCATGCAGAACACGAGGTGGCCAGCTAAGGCAATCCACATTCAGAAATAAAAGGAGAGAGAACGGTTTGCAAGCGCACTTTAAGCCTGTACATTTAAAGCTGAAGGCCTCCGAACAACCTGACGGGGTGGAGGGGGGAGGGGACTTGTGAATGAGCAGTGTGGTGAATGACATGCTTCCTAAAGCTAACACGAGAGGAACAAGACCATGGAAGAGCATCGATCACTTTAGTCCATTTGGGGATCTTATGGCACCTGTGGTTTATAAACAGCTTTAGTAACGAGTATTTCAAAACATAGTTCACAGTTTTAAGAAGATCTGTGCTGATTTTAAAAACTAGATTCTATATAATTTGAATGCTGTCTCTTTTTTGTTTTGAATATGATATCTATTTGGAAAAAATATTTACACTAAGTTCTATGGCTGACTTGTTAAGAGAATCTTGAAAGGAACCAACCCTACATTGGAAAGAGGCCCCAAGGAATGGGTTATTCCTGGTGGTTGGCTCAGGTCTCTGCTCACAGAGACTTGCAGTCAACTTCAGGCCAATGACCCCTCCCTCCCTGGCTTCTGGGCTCTGAGTCTGAACACTCAGGAACCAACTCTTTCAGGATGAGTGAATAATTGTTAATGGTTGTTCCCCTCCCCCACCCCCCATTGCTGTGGAAAAACCATTGTACAGAGTCTAGTAAATTGTTTTGCTACAGTTCTAAAGAATCCTGAAATCAAATGTTTAGCTATAAACAGTGTTAATATTGTCTTTGTAAACTGGACAGGTTCACGATCATGTACAAGATTGGAAATGCGTGTTAATACTGCCACCGTGTGTAACAGCAGCGTGGGTTTTCAGCCTGTGTTTGTTTTGAACCAGGAATGAGCCATGTTACAGAAGATGGAGCTGATACATTAGCTTGGAACAGAAGTCTTGTTCTCCCCTCCCCCACCCCCTTCTAAAACACACACTGAAGAACTACAAATCTGAGAACAAAAAGTTAGCTGCACTACAGGCATCAGAACACATCTTAAGGGATGGGGGTTTGCCAGGAGCTGCGGGGTGTGGTGGCTCCTCTTTCCGGCGAGGGTGAGGCTTTGCCAGGCTGGTCTCCTCCTCCTCTGTGTGGATACAGGGCTCTCCATCACCTCCAGCTTTCATGTTATGTCATCATCTGTCTGACTATAGCTTGCCTGGGAATAAGGAATGTGTAATTTTTTTTTAAAGATAGAAGCTGTTTCTAAATCAGGGTTATGAAGCTTAGGATACCCCCTCTTAGACGAATACGTACACCACACACACACACACACACACACACACACACACACTCGCCACACACACTGAACTTCCTTCCCATGAAAATTAGGGATGAATATTCTAAGACCTTGTGTGCTGCTGTTGCACCTGGTGGGAGAGAGGGCAGCAAGGCCTCCTGGTGAAGTTTCTTTCTCAAGGGGTACCTAGAGGTATCCTCAAGGGGTCTGGATGGTTAAAGCCATCACAGACAGAAATATTTGTGCTGCCTTTTGGAAAGGAGGTGAAGCCACTGATTCATTTTCAGAAGATCAAATTGATTAAAAAATATACTTTCCATGATCCAAATCCTTCCTTCCTTCCTTCCTTCCTCCTTCCCTCCGTCCTTCCCTTCCTTCCTTTATCTGGTAGTGTTGGGGATTGAATTTAGAAAAGAGCTCTACCAAAAAGAACCACAGTCTTAGCCATTTTTACTTTCATTATTTTCAGCCTGGATCAAGAACCTCATATTTATGCCTCCTCAGTAGCTGTGGTGATATCTGCACAACTCCACATCCAGCCTTTTTTTTTCTATTGAGATAGAGCCAGCCTTTTATCTTGGCCTGGTCTCCAACTACAATCTTTCCCATTTCCGCCTCTTGAGTAGCTGGGATTATAGGCGTGAGCTATCACACCTGCCCCCAACCTCTAAATTCTGAAGCTAGGGTGTAACTGGATAATGGAAGTATTTCATGGAGTAGAGGATGGGAAAAGGACAAATTCAAGATCTGAGCAGGTCAAAAATGATGTCCTGGAGGACACTAAGATGAACACTATCCATTTCATAGACTGTTTCTTCAACAGTGGTTAGTAGAAGAGCAACAGACCATTTATTCTGCTGCTGGTAAATGTGTATTTATTTCCAAATACATACAGAAGTCCTACTAGAGCAGAAACTGAATCTTTGGGTTTCTGGGGTCCCACTTTTGGTTTTATGTAGGGCTCTGGCTTAACAGGCTGATGTCAAGCCAGTGAGGTTGGTTAAGAGATATATAGAATTTATTATAATTTTTGGACTTAGAGTACAGTCAGGGGCCCAAACAACATTATTTGAATCATATAAACTTCTAAAAATTGAATCATATTTTTGGCTACATAAAGAAAAACTGCAGTAGGCTACAACTACCTACAAAGATGGAAAGCCACTAGTATTTGCAACGTTCCATCAGGTTTTAAATGGATTTTGCTTAAGCAGCTGAGTTAGCCACAGGCTGCTTCATGTTTAGAGAGCTGTCGAAGGAGAGAGAGACAGAGTACCCTCATGCGACAAATGAAGAGCTCACAGCTGTGTCATTTCTCACTGCCAAAAATTAAGTCTCTAAAGGTCAAAAAAGAAAAATAAAACTCACTGTCATTTTTTTTTTCTTAAAAATGTGAGTTTATATCAAGGCCATTTTTGAACAGAAATATTTTTCTAAGAGGTAGCTACCGATGCTTAAAATAATACACAGGCTAAGAGAAAGAGAACGTTATAAAAGGAGAGAGGCTGTTCCCTTGGGGCTAGGGTTTTTTCAGCAACGGGTCCTGGGAATGTTTCTCACTGGAGTCAAAGTGAATGGAGAGAGCTTGCAGTGTTGGTTTCACTCTCAAACCCAAATAAAGAACACACTGTGGTCAGTTAGAGCTTCCTGTCCATGTAGTCCATCAGCAAGTGTGTGTCATCACGGCAACGAGGGCCATCAGTTTAATTTGCATAAAATAGGATGCAGACCAGCAGTCTTGGAACTAGCATAGTATTTATTCATGAGATGTCACTTTAGAAATAGATTTCATTTTTTAAAACTGGCAGCCTGGGTTAATAGAGTTTACTATCAACTGCGCTATAGACTTGGGGATTCTAACCTTAGGAGGTTAGAAGGTCTATGTCACTAATGTGGACACAAATCCTTGGGCCAGAACCGTCAGGTTGAAGTGCGAGTGCATTCATTAGCTTTACCTTGTCATGAGGAACACTGACATGGCTATTAGCTGGTGCCAGCAAACCCATCTAGACTTCTGGAACAGTGTAGCCTCAAGCCATAGAACAGAGCTGAGTCTTGGCCATGTTCATAAAAGTATAGGGAACAAAGGGCTTCTGAGTCCTAGTGGGTCCTATACACTTACACAAATACTATAGCAGCTCTTAGGTGTTGAGCTGCTTGTGAAGTGTGGGACACAGTAAGAGGCAGGCATATTGGTGCATGGTCACAATTATTTATAGAGTGTGTCTGAAACTCTGTTGAGCTTTTTCAAGGCTATATTCTAGGGAGTACAACTTCTCCGTGAGGTAGATACTAGGACATATTGTGCAGAGGAAATTGAGATTCGAACATGTCAATAATTTGCCGAGATTTATGCTGGGGAAACCCACATCTGAAAATGGGTCAAACAGTGTCCAGAGCCTAAGTTTCAAACCACCAGACTCAAGCCAATGGAGTAATAGTCTTCGCTAGCTTTAAAATATATATATATATATATATATATAAAGTGCTACTTTTTTTCTATATTTGAAAATAAACTGGAAGGTTTTGCATGTATTTAGGTAGATTCCCCAGGGTGAAATCATCTAATTTAAAAATGCAATTCAAAATTAATCCATGTCTTGTTAATTCCACAATAAGTATGAATTAATTCTGTCAAAAATCTAATCTTGTGGAAGTTTTTAAATAATACTTGATTTAGCTGATACTTGTTAAGATACACACATTTGGTGGTTGGAGTCCTGAGTCTGGCATTGCTAATAAGCTGACCCATGTAGGGATGCTGAACTTACTGGGTTTTCCTTCCCAAGTGCTAGACAGGCAGCAACCCTGATGCCATTGCTGACATAACCAAAGAGGACTTGTGGGGCATCTCTGGTTTCCCTAACTACAAAAAGAACAAGTCAGTACCATGATGGTAGATCTTCACGAGATTATCATGAAATGCTCCATGGATGGGAGCTGATTTTTTGCAATCAGCAGAGAAAGAGGACTTTCTATCACATAAAACGAAACAGCTACGAGAGAGTGGCTGTGACTTGATGTTGCAAGTTATCAGGATTCAGTGGAGAGTGACCATGTTGCCGCCTAAACAAGAGGGTACTTACTTGAGAGGAGAGTGATAAAAGGGCATTGCATTCAACCTTGCAAGCTGACCTGTGGGTGACAAAGGACACAAACAAGAGAGGTGACATGTCAAGTCAGTGGTGCAGTCAAGCCGGTGAATTATTTGGCTGGAAGCCATGCACAAGGACAGAGAGCACCTGAGGGATGAAAGAAGCATTCCAGTCCAGCCAATCACCATCTGTTCCCACAGCATCGAAGGAAACCACTTCATCGTTCTCCAGCGTATGCAGTTTGAGTAAGGACAGTATATTCGCTCAGCCCCTTTCCTGCCTTTCCCTTCAAAGTCACCAGACATGAAAGGCCAAGGACAGAGAAAGGGAGCTAAAGACTTCTTACCAGAGATAGAAAAAAATCCAGTTGGATCTTAAGACATCAATAGAATCACCCTTTTTTAAAATTATAAGTTTTATTCCCATCCAAGTATTCTTAGGCTTTTTCTTCATAAACTGACCATCCAGACTTGTGGAATCAAAACTCTTTCCCAAGCTGTATAACTTTTTTTCTTAAAGGAGACAGAATATGCCAAATAACATGGTTTCATGATTCCTTTATCCCAGAATTTTAGAACCCAACAAGTTAGACCCATAGAACACAATAAAAAAAGAGTAGATCATTGTTCCCTCCTTTGCTGAATGGATGTTCTACTTTTTCTACAAAGAGTTTATTACTAAAAGATGGTTGAGTTTTACCTTCACAAGAAACCTTTCTATCAGTCTTATCCTTGGTTTAGAATAAAGAATCCCTAATACATATTGAGCTGTTTTCAGCTATCAAAAATTAATCTTGTTTTACTTTTGCATTAATATTTGCAAAAGACAAACCCCATTTTCAAAATTCTTTATACTTCCCATTATGATTTGGAGACAAGGGAGGGACTGGGGAAGAGAGATGGCTTGTTTTGTTATGAGGTAGAAAGTCTCCTTCCCTTTATTTTACTCATACAAGGCTAAATTCTCAATTCATTAAATCAGCAAAAGTCTAATATGTGTTGTGGAATAGTAAAAGGCTGCCTCCATTAAAAAAGCAACATCTGGAATTTTAGTACTGTTGTCACTAAGATCCAGAAATAGGTATGAATTCAAAGAGGGAGCTCTAATAGCCTCCTTTAAGAGGAGGAACCAGAATATTGGTTATTTAGTCACATCTCTCTCTATGTGCAGAACCACCTGAGCTGTGTGGAAGAAGGCCATCAGAGGTCCTGGAGACACCCTACCATATTCATTCTAGGAGACCTGCCTTTTGTGGACCAGCCACAGGAATTGCAAAGAAAGAGTACTTGTGATTTTGCAAACAGGTGACTTAAGTTTTTGGAGCATAGATAAGACGACTCAACACAGAATATTGTGTGTGTGTGTGTGTGTGTGTGTGATTAGAATGACATTTGGTTACTTCTGGAACATAGCTCTTAATCTGACACGGCCAATGGAACATTCTAGAGAAGCAACACTTTTGTTTTATATTATTGGGGTACTCTTGGATTTCAGTCCCTTGGATTTCCATCCTGCTACATTCTTCTTGGAAAATATTTTGAGGCTTAGTCTAAACATACGAGAAACAGTAGACAATTTACGCCCTCTGCTTCTCTGTCATCCAGACAGAGCAAGAGGGTGGCTGCTGATATAGAATGTGGAGGGAGCCTGTGTGGCCACTGGACAGAGAAGCTGATGGGAAAACAACAGGCCACCGGGGCTGGGAAGCAGTTAATTCCCACCAGATGGGAGCTCTCAGGCCCAACATACCTCCAGATTGTTATGCACTCATTAACTTGCTCATGTAACTGTAATCCCTCTGTACAGTATTTTTGTAATAAAAACCCTATTGAAAAGAAAAGAAAGGGCATACACAGAAAGGTAAACAGGGCAGTAGACTAAGCCCATAGGGGAAATGATTAGTGACATCATTCCCCAACTGTGCATGTTATGTTTTGTGAATTCTCAGGAGTTAATATCCTCCATCCTTCTCCACACTGGTGAAACCAGGACCTGCAGATAACCACTTCCCCTGCATTTCTCAATAATATTTGCCACCGACCTGTTTGATTATGTTAGATATCAGGTGAGCATGAGGAAGTCAATGAGAAGAATGAGGAATTCAGGGAGAAATAGTATCATATTAAATGAAGAATTTGGGAAAGTATATTCATATATAATACATGTTTTTGTATCCAATTATTATGACTTTATTTCACTTTTTTTGGCAGTCATGGGGCTTGAACTCTGGGCCTGGGCACTGTCCTTGAGCTCTTCAGCATAAGGCAAGTGCTCTACCATTTAAGCCACAGCACCACTTCCTGTTTTCTGGTGGTTAAATGGAGATAAGAGTCTCACGGACTTTCCTGCCTGGACTGGCTTTGAACCATGATCCTCAGATCTCAGCCTCCTGAATAGCTAGGATTATAGGCGTGAGCCACTGCCTCGCTTTATTCCATTTTTTAAACAGGTTTTACTTGTAGCCCAGGCTGACCTGGAGCACTTGATGCTAATCCTCTTACATCAGCCTCCTAAGTGTTGGGATTTACAGGAGTGTGCTACCATACTCAGCTCTTAATTTTTAATTTATGTATATTTTTAAAAAGGCATTTTTTTTCTGAATGATCCTAGAGGAGTTTAAACTGTTAGGCATCATGTTTCTATTTAGATCTCTTCAGTTTCTAGGCAGGAGTTTATAAGAATACACAGTGAATGGCACCTACAAGAAATACATTTTTACTGACTGGAATATATGGTTTATGATGTGCCATTGAGAGGAAGATTGAAAAGAAGGAGGAAACACCAACTTTGGAGTAATGAGAAAGACCCAGCTACCAAGGGCAGAGGAGAGTGCTGTGCACTATGGGTCCAGTCCTGTACCTGATAGGCCTCGTCCTGCAGCTTCTGTTTCAGGTACTCCTCCATCTTCAGCTCATTCTCCAGCTGCCGGACGGAATCATTCTCATAGTTCTCATCATCAGGCCTCACATAGGCATCTCCGTCTTCTGTAACTCTGGGAATAAACCACAGAAGGCATGTTGAAGTAAATCTTAGGTGGATGAGTGGAATCTGATGGATTAGCTGTGGGTTTGTTGGGCATACTGATTTCCCTTTAATCCTCCAGGTCACTTTTAAGTTTCATATCTTCTTTTACCTAAATGCAAACTTAAAAACAAACCACCAAAAACCATCCCCAAATCTAGAGGCTTCAAAAAATGTGCGATCAAGGCTCTTACCCTTTTTCTAGAGCTGTCTGGAAATAATCGACCATCTGTGCTCTTCTAGAATTTATAGAAACAGTTGGCTTTCGAAATGTTCTATAATCTTAAAAAAGGTAAGCTTGTGCTTTGAAGGACAATCTTTCTCAATACAGAGCTTTTTAAACAGAATCTGTAAGGAGAGTGAGCCCTCTAGTGAAATAATGCTTAAGAACGTATGTCTGTAGTTTAACCTTCTTTATGTTGTACTTTGTTGTTCTCACGCGCATGTGCACAAGCACACGGACCTGCACACACATTCAAGCTTTAGCTTTATAGTACAATTAAGTCTTATGACATCAGCAAATCAAGGTCCAGAGGGCACATCTCACTGTTACCTCTTGACCATAAACATTTATATTAGCTCTGAGTTGGAGCAATCAATTTACGGTGTCCGATTCCAGTATAAAACAAATAATAATGCTGTCACTCACAAATGTGGGGCTCTGTCTCCATCTGCTCATTCAGAATATACAATGTGCTTCATGGAGCTGAACTCAAATTCACTATCTAAATTATATGTAGCTAGCTATTCTTCAGGCAAAACAGTACATGTTCATACAGTATAGATGTTAAAATAACCTCTAAAATGAAAAGTGTGGTCCAGGAGAAGTTTCTGGGCTAAACATTAAATGTTCATGGTCATTTATGTCTCTAGGACATGTCCTTGTTATTTTTTTAAAAAAATTTTGCAGATTTGGGGCCAGCTTAATTGCATCTATTTAACTTCCAAATCTCTTGTTGTTAGCTTCTCCTGCTTTTCACACCACAGGTAGAACAGGTGGTGGTGATGGTGGTGGTTTCTTGAATTTTAGAATTGGAACAAAGAAATTTGATGTAAATTTACCATGTAAATTCTTAACAGTAAAAAGTCCAGTGGATATGTATTTACAAGGTAAGATATATATATCTACAAATGGTAATTCACCATTTTTAAAAATAACAAATCAGACAATGCTAAATTACAGAGGAAAGGACAGGCAAGCAAACTAAGATTAGAAGCACTGTCATCTGACACTTTTAAAATTATGCTGACTGTATTGTTGGGATCTTACAGGCCGTGGCTTCCCAACTGGCTTTTTAAACCAGATCGCTCTATAATTTCATAATTGTTGATCTTTTACTGACAACTTGGATTGAAAGCTAAAACTGTGGAAGGGGCTCTGGCTAGCTTCTGTTGTGGGTCTTTAAAACAGCCAGTTTGTTTTGGTAGATTAGTCTGAAACATCTGTCTTTCTGTCATCAGTTTTGTGATCCACTGGTTCCTCTGCCGGCCCTTGTGGGGGTTTCTCATAACTCTCCTAACACCTCCCTTTCTTCCCTATTTTCTCTTTCCCTTTTCCTTCCCAAGCTGGGCTCTGAAGTCCTAACTGTCCTGCTGTTGCACAGTATTGGTTCCTTCTGCTGACTCAGGATTCTGGGACCTGGCTGACCTAACTGGGTGATAAATGACATGCATCAGAGGGACCCGGCTCTCCTTACAGGTATCTAGCTAGGGACTAAGCATTGTAAAATAATTGGTAATAATGTTGACCTCCTAGATCTTTATTATTAGCACCTTTTAACCATTTTTTTCTTGTCCATATGCAAAACATTCTTGAGAATATGCAAAACAAGACACCCAATGGGGGGCTTTTTGGTGCCTTGAATGACACAGATGATAGACTATTCCTAAATACCTGCTGCTTTGAGTTGTCAGTCAACTAGCCTTCTCTTTGGTGACTGAGAACATTTTGTGTGTGTGTGTGTGTGTGTGTGTGTGTGTGTGTGTCTTACTGGTGACTGAATCCAGGAGGGCCTTGAGCATACCAGTGCCAGACAAGTACTCCACTACTTGTTTGTGCTTTTTTTTTTTGAGACAGTTGAGTTCATATTTGTATTAGCTGGCTTTGAAGTCTGCCTCTGCAGACTTCACACACAGGTGTGTGTCACCAGGCCTAGTCTTTAGATTGTTTTGAACACTCTACCCTCTGAGGAAGCTCTATACCAGCTAGAAAAATCATTGCAACTACAGTTACTGTGGAAGCTACAAATTTGCTTCAGTCAAGACCGCTCTGGGTGGCTACTGTACTGACTTTGGAAGTAATCTGCTTTGAACAAGGTAAGCCTCACTCCAGGTGACCCTGCTCATCCTGAAGCTATGTTCACTCAGGACAGGAAGGAGCACACCTCCTCAGTGAGTCAACTAAGAGCCTGTGATGGGTGCAATGCAAAACTTGTGATTGGCTCAGAAGGAAGGCTTGTGATTGGTGCACATGTAAGATGGGCCAGTGGTGAAACTGTCACCCAGGCACATGCCAAGGCCGTTTCTGGTGGCACTATCACCCAAGTGCAAGTCGACTTTACTCTCTCTGTGTCTGTGTACTCTCTCCTGTACATGGATCCCATGGAGTTGCCCTATTTAGCCTTAGTCGTGGCTGCTCTTGAATGACCTTTTGCCTACTATGGTCTTTATCATGGGCAGAACAGGCTGAACTGGCTGCACAAAGATTAAAAAACAAAAAACAGGATTCTAGCCCCCACAGGGGCAACAAGGAGATGGCTGGAGCTCTTGATGATGCCTAAAGCTCAGTTGTAGCACCAAGAGCAAGCTAAGGCTATCTCTATCTGAAGCTCTGAGCTGTTAACAACCAGACAGCTAAAGAGTCCCAGAGAGCTGCCAAGATGGGATCGGCAGGAAGCAAAAGTATTTAAAGACTTGGTAGAGAAACTGGGACAAGGGAGTAAGAAGCTCTGAAGAGATGAAAGGTGAGACTAACAGGGTGAAAAGCAGAGAGTCTCAATGGCCAGAGTTCAGGGGCTATAAATGTAGCTACTGGGTATTAGTATTCTAAGCCTAGAGAAGTAAATCTTTGTGTTGAGCATCTAGCACCATAGGCTTCCAGCTTTGAAAGCTTAGATCCATAGGCCTCTGTTTCTTGAAGCTTAAAGCTAGAGCTTTATGCAAAGCAAGTGTTTATTTATTTATTTTTAAACTAATTTGACTTATTTACTAATTTTAATCCAAATACTTATATGTTGTTATCTTTGCTCATTGTGAAAAAGGGTCTTTCCAGTGTCATGGAGGCCTGTTAAGTGCAAATGTGGCAAATTCAGAAGACAGGATGACTTCTCCTCTGAAACTAGGAAAGAGAACTTTAAAAAAATACATTTTTTATTGTAAAAATACTGTACAGAGGGGTTATAGTTAGATGAGCAAGGTAATGAGTACATTTCCTATCAAGCATTTTTGCCTTCTCCTTTGTTTTTCCCCTACCATCCCTTCCCTCCCACCTCCAGAGAAACAGAGCTTTTTTTTTTTTTTTTTTAAAAAAGAAAACTAATTTATATTTCACATGATTTTTAACTTACATGTGTTTGGTTTGTAACTTTGGTATGAAAGTTATGCCCTGTGATGGACTGTTTTGCTAAGCTAAGATGTTCTTCTTCTTTTTCTTTTTTGTCAGTAGTGGAGCTTGAACTCAGGGCCTGGGCCTTGTCTCTAAGCTTTTTTTGCTCAGGGCTAGCACTCTACCAGTTTCAGCCATAGCTCCATTTTGGGTTTTGGGTAGAGTCTCAGGGACTTCCTGCCCAGGCTGGCTTTGAACACTCAGATCTCATCCTCCTGAGTATAGGTATGAGCCACCAGCACCCAGGTTAAGCTAGTTGGTTTATTGATTAGTTAGACTAAATGTATTTTCAATTCATGACATTTAAACCTTAGATGGCACTTACTGGGAATCTAACTTAATTTTAGACTAAAGACAGAACACTGTGCTCAGTGCTTTGGCTAAACCAGGTTCTCAGCAAGCATTATTGGGCTTAGATTCTGCTACTCGCCAGAAACCGTACAGGAGGGACAGTCTCAATACCAAATTTAAACACTGTGCCCTTCTGCCTTGCCTAAGAAGAAAGGAAATTGCACCACTCTTCCAAAGTAAAGAACTAAACAACCATGTTTCTATTTCCATATAGCCCCCTACAGATTGTTTTCTTTTTGAGCATGAGGTACTTACATGTCACTGCGCATGGTGCTTGTGGTAGCTCCACCATGAATATACCCGGGTTTTCGGGCATGGATTTGGGCTAGAAAAGCCTTTTCAGAGGTTGGTGATGGAACCAGATCTTCAAATTGTGTCCGTGCAAACTCAGAATCCACATTACTCTCTGTTTCACTCCCCACCTCTAGTGGATAAGATTCAATTGAAAAAAGAAACAATGGCTTATTAAGTAGTTCATGACCAACAAAATAAGGGATACGCTTAATAGAATCAACCTGTGTTGTACTAACTTTAGTCAGTTGCTGTACAATAGTCAACTTGGTATTGATGAATTGTTATAAAAAATTTAATGTACAGCATTTTTCTTTTTCCCCTGAGAATTATAATAAGGAATTTTTGTTTTACTAACTTAACTCCTTACAACTTCCACTTTTTAGGGAACACATAAAAGTGTTCCCTAAAATTACTTACTATTACTCTAATGTTTTTATATTTTTGTTGGTCATAGGGATTGAAGGGTCTGGGCACTGTCTCAGCATTTCTGTTCAAGGCTAATGATCTACCACTTTCAGCTAGAGTTTCATTTCCAGTTTTCTGTTGGTTAATTAGAATTAATTAGAGTCTCTTGGACTTACCTGCCTGGGCTGGCTTTGAACTGTGATCCTAAGATTTTAGCCTCCAGAGTAGCTAGGATTTCAGGGGTGAGCTACCAATGCCTGGCTCAGATTATTTTTTAAATATTTAAGTTTTAATTCTTTTTTTTTTCTTGCCAGTCCTGGGGCTTGAACTCAGGGTTTGAGAACTGTCCCTGAGCTTCTTTTTCTCAAGGCTAGTGCTCTGCCACTTGAGCCACAGTGCCAACTTCTGCCTTTTTCTGTTGATGTGGTACTGAGGAATTGAACCTGGGGCTTCACACTCCCTAGGCAAGCATTCCACCACTAAGCCACATTCCCAGGCCCAGAAGTTTTAAATCTTACAGTTTCTATAATCTTCAACTACTTGACAAATATCTTGCCAGACAAATACCTTGCGAGGTCAGACTGAAAGAATAGATGGAGATGTGTTTGTAACTGATATTTACCTCATATTTATCCTGCTAAAGTTTTAAAGTAATAGAAGAAAAAGTCTCTCAGAATTTTATCCTATTCAGTTTCTGGGCAGAATTTAAAATTCATTTTAGCTTCATTCAAATGATCATGAATTTCCAACTCAAGAGAGTCAAAACAGACAAAAAAGTTGACTCTGAGCAGAAAAGGTCAGATAAGGTGATGTTAGGGAAATGAACCCTAAGATATGTATTCAAATTTTTTTTCTTTCATGCGATTGTTTCTAACACATTTATAAGATTATTTCTTTGTTGCTTTGTATGTCACTCCCCCACAATATAACCCCTGCTTTTACTGTAAAAAAAAAAAAAGTTGACTCTGTAAAGTAACTTCAGTAATACCCATGGCTCACCAGAGTTGTTAACAGTAGAGTCTATAATTACAGGTCAGTTATAGTGTTTCAGTTCTTTTTCTGCATTTTTCAAAGTTTCTGTATTGGACATTAATAGTCTTCTAATAAGCAAAACATGAATGTTGCCAAAAATCTAAATATACTGGCAAAATATCGCATAGCCCTTTAAAGTATCCTTTTGACTTTGACAGTGAGTAAGCCCCCAAGGGACCCTCTTTACGCCCAGGGATCCTAGTGTGGCAAAGTAGTGAGGCCAGCAGGGACTCACCTGAGTTCAGCTCTTTCACCAGAGAGGACATGGTGTTAGTGATGGAATCCGCGGCCACTAGCAAATCGTTCCTTAAATTCCTTCTTGAGCCTTTAGAGAAGAAGAAGTGATCATTAAAAAAATCAAAGCCTCTCCTTTAATAAAAGTATTATGCATTTTATTATTTCTAGTGATCACCTATAAGAAAGCTTCCAAAGCCTCTCCTTTTCAGAAACATTTCCGTTCCTTAAAAACCAACCAACCAACTCGGTACTCAGGGTAATAGCAGCTCCTGGTAGATGAACATGTGACTAAAGATGGAGGTTCATGCAATTTGTGCTCAAATTGGGTAATTTTAAACGTGAAAGGGGATGGTTGTCATAGCACATAGCCTCCTGGGATGGTTCCAAACCAGGTGTGAGAGGTTTAGTTTCCTTCGGTGTGCTTGTGCTTCCTAAGAGTAATCCACACAGGTGGAAAGTGTAGTTTGCTAGGAATGTTGCTTCTTCCCAGCTGTTGACAATACACAGCCATTACTTTGTGACCGAGCGCCCTGGATTCTGGTCTTTTAGCACAGGCTGTCTCCTCTCAGGACTTGAGTTACTGGGACAGGTATCTCTTGTGGATGGGAAGCCTACATGACATGCTTCCACAGTGTAAGAAAGGGGTAAGGATTCTTGTTGCTGCTAAGAGATGACTAGATACATGTCTAGTAGCTTGAATTGGATTTTCAAACCACGTTAGAATGTAGCCTGTGGCAGAGAGAGGTTACTCTTACATTTTAAACATACAATAGGTTAATTGAATATTTGTGGACAAGGTGGGGAAGGATCCATAGTATCTTGGAGAAAAAAAAGACGTGCAAGGTTCTCAATACCTGATTTACAAATGAACTTATGTAACATGAGTATTTTATGAGCTAAGGACTGGCTATCTTTAGGCTATATTTCATGGTCATTTCTCAGAAGGTAATCATAAGTAAGTAAAATAGTATATTTAAGTTAGAAAATCAAAATAACTGGGCAATGCATTGATTAAAATAGAAAGCAAGATTTGATTTAAAATATTATAGATTTCTTTCAACTATAATTTAGAGAGAACATTTTTCTTTCTAAAAATTCAAAAAATTACATGCATTAACTTGATTTATATTCAGTTGAATTATATTCAGTGCTTTGAAACAAAGATCCAATATGGCTTCTTTTTCTCTGTCATAAAAGATAATCGATCATTCTCTTTCATTAAAATACGTTGACATCTTGCCCCTTATATGATAGATCAGAACAGCTGTTTTATTACATTCTTGCTATGCCCAGTATTAGAGGTGTTGAAAATTTAAAAAAAAATCACCAAAGCTGATAATTATTAAAACTTGCCTTTTTATAATTTGTGAGGTTAAAGTTTTCATATCTTTAAGAATGATTTATATTTCTTCTGATATATGATTATATCTTTCACTTATTTTTAATTTGGAGATGTCTAATTTTTACTGATTTCTACATGCTTTTTGGTAGCTAAAATGATAAAACCTAGCTTCCATGTATTTTGAGCTTTGTTTCTTTAAGTCTTTGAGGAAATGAATCTTTTTGTCTTTAACTTTGTACTTCTCTTTGCCTTAAAATTTATTATCAAATATATCTGTCTTACCCTTAGACCTTTATGTGAGGATCTCAAAGGATGTCTGTGATGTATTCTTAATTTCAAGAAAATGTAAATTACAGACTAAAATGCAATGCATAATCTGATTTGTGAAAAAATAAGAGTATGTGTCTATAAACACACACCAACATATCTACACTTAAGCAAAAAGTTGAGAAGGACATCAATAGTGGAAGTGAGCTTGGCCTGACTGAGAAGGGTTTGTGGGAGGAATGCTCTTCGTACTGTTTGCAAATATGAAAAGTGATGGTAAGAAAACGTTTTAAGTTACTTGTCTTGGGGTACCCCTCCTTAAATAGGGAACACAGTTTTCCACATTTCTCTCCTGTTAGCACTCTGTTAACCATGAAGGCCTAACCTTTTGGCTCCATTTTACAGAGAGGCAAGGATGCCACTCTGAAGGGCATCTCTATGGAGAAGTCATAATACAACTGTCTATCCTTTTCCATTACCCAGAGTCAAAGGAATGGGGTTATTTAATCTTAACTTTGACTTTGGTTTAGAGGGCATAAGGATTGTGTTTATAACGTTTCCAAGGAAAGAATCTGAAAGGCATTCCGGAGAATTAAGGAGCAAAGATTTACTAGAAACTAGGGCAGGGCAGTAGAAGCTAAGGGAAGGTAGAATGGAGCAGTGGGGAACCGAGGTGTAGAGGGTTTCTAATGCACTCAGTTCAGGCTCTAACACAAGCCTATGGTGTCCACATGGGAGCTCTAGACCATTCAATAGACTTTAGTGATTTAATTGGCCACTAAAATCAGGCAACTGTAAGAACAAAAACCACTTACTTTGTGCAAACGCCTCTTGCACATCTCCCCCTACCCCAGTGAGAGAGTCTTGAGGAGTGTGCGTAGGAGTGGAGCAGGCTGACGCTGAGCGGATGGGCATGGGGATTGGTCTGCTGATGGTGTGGCTGGGGGAGGAGCGAGGAGAGCCTGCCCCCTGGGTCTGGAGAGACAAGGCAAGCCATTAATGTGTTTTCCCAAGCAAATGTCATGAGCCAAACCCCAAACCTCCTTCCAATGTTAAAAACAATGACAATGAGATTCCAAACCAAGAGGAAATCTTAGGAAGTTGAGGTGGTAACTGGGAACCTCAGTTATGGGTGTACATAATTCAAGACATACCATTTGAAGTTTGAGTTAAATATTGAAAGCTAAAAACATTAGTACAGCGTTGCTCTACCAGAAATATCTGCCTACAGAATGAAACTATGGTTCAATAATGATAATCAAAAGGTGTGTTTATTGTCTCCTTGTGCCTACACAGAAAGCAGTAGAACTAAGAGGTGTTTGGCATGGATACAAATTGCTTCCTCTATTTTCAACCTGTCTCTCCTGGCATCACCTGTGGAGGATGATTCATTGTTTCTATCATTATATATTCATTGTTTATATTCATTGTTTATATCTTCCAATGATATGCCTATGAAGGATTAACGGATGTGGATGTTGCTTAATCCTTATTTGATAGTAAAATCTGGCTTTGCGAAATTACACCGAGACTCAGCGATTCAAATGATTTATTTGGTGATTTGATTTATTCAAAAATAAATCTTGGTGTTTCTTTTTTCTTTTTCATCAAACATTTAAATTGGTACATAAAAATGCAACATACTGATGGGCTATCATGGGTGTTTCAGTGCATTATGTTGTATTTCAATCAGGTTAAACATTTCTGTCTTCACAAATATGGATCCTTTCTTTATGGTAAAACATTAAAAATTCTTTCTTTGAGCTTTTTTGAAATGTACAGTTACTGTTGTCTATACTGTGCAAGAACATACCAGAACTTCTTATTCCTATTGAACCATGGCTTAGATGCAATTGATCAAAAATTTCCTATCCTCTCCTCTCCCTCAGGTAACTACCATTTCAGTCTCTACTTCTTTGAGATCACTGTTTTTGTATGTAATTTCACATATGTGATATCATGTGTTGCATATCTTTGGGGTCTTGGTTTATTTTATTTAACATAATGATCTCCAGTTCCATTCATGTAATTGCAAATGAGAGGATCTCATTTTTTTCCATAGCTGTATAAGTATATTCATTCCATTGTGTATATGTGCCACATTTTACTTATCCATTCACCAGCTGACATACACCTTCCATCTCTTGGCTACTATGAATAGAATGCAATAAACATGGAGTGCAGATATCTCTTTGACATCCTGATTTCATTTCTTATAGGTAAATGATGCAGTAGTGACACTGTGGGATTGTTTAGTAGTTCCATCTTTAATTTTTAGAGGAACTTCCATACTATTTCCTACAATGACTGTCCTAATTCACATTCCCACCAGTACTGTGCAAGTGCTCTCTTTTCTCCACATCTTTGCCATACTTGTTATCAATTTGTCTTTTTGATAATAGCTACCCTTACTGGAATGAGGTGATATCTTACTGGGATTTTGATTAGTAAAAATCTTGATTTCTAATTTTTGGCTACTACTTTCTATAGGAAACACCCTTCTCTTTGCCCTTGAGAATGTCCTAGCAGAGAGTAAGAATAGGAAGACTTTTAAAAGGAGTAAAGAAAAAGGTAGAAAACAATCATAAGTTATTTATTTATTCATTACAGTCTTTGGCATAAAACCTTTCTGAGACTGTCACACATTGAATTTTAAGGTTTTCTCTTTGCAGTGAGGTCCTTTGGAAGCAGTCTTCCAGTTTTAATTATTAGTAATCAAACACACATGTAAGGACATGCAAAAAGGTCCTTGAGTACACACACCACATATTGGGAATTCCATGTAGCCCCGTGTGTCAGAGATGGCTGGCCATCGAGAAAACTCTCCCACAGCAAGACAACATTCATCATCTAAACTCTTGAACTTGCACGACAAAAGCACCATTCCAGACATTCTACTGAGACCTCTGCTTTGGGTTTGGCTGCTTGCAGTTAAACATTCACAAAATCAGTCCTGTAAAATGCCATGCTGTTAGTTCTCCAGGGCTCAGCCTTACCTATACCAAGTGAGGAAAATACAGAACTTAAAGCCAAACAAGTCAGAAACAGACTCATGTAGTGCCCAGTGGGCTGGGGATTCCATTCTTTCATTCTCAACAGTACCTTGTAATGGTTTGTCCAGGCCCAAGGAAGAGAACTTTGCCAGGTGGTGATGCTTTGTAGCCTGTTTTCCTCAGCCTGTTCAAGGAGGGGGTCTGTTTTTCCAAGCAAATGGCAGCTCAGCCTATTACCTTGAAACTGTCTGCTTCTTAGCTACGACTAATATCCCAGCTTCCCATACCTATAATAAATAGTTTCACCCTTGCTTTGTGCTTTACGATGTTTGAAAGGTTCTAGGTATGTTCTTTTTGATTTCTCTTCACCAGCCTATAAAAAAAACATCCTCACTCAGTGATGGCTCCTAATGCTCAGGGAATGAAAAGTATTACCCTCAAGAGGGAGAGCGAGAGTGACAGTGCTAGTGGCTGAGTCCAGGTCCTCTGAGTGCTGGGCTGAGGGACTCTTGGTAGACTATAGCTGGTGGAGTATCCTTCAAATAAAAATATGTTGATCAAGTGTCCCAAGGGTTGCATAGGTCCCTGGCTACCCATTCTGAGTATCTTTTTCAAGGCAAGGTCCTCAGTAGAGCGCCTGAGGCATTCTTACTGTTCTGTCTAGCAAGGGACTAGTCATTAGTGAGGGCTGGGGATGGGCAGTGGGATGGAGTGGCTGTAGAATAGGCTTTTCTTGAATACAGACTGAGTTACTCTCTCAAGGTTGGGAAGACAGATCTTCTGTGATAGGAAGTTCATAGTAATATAATGACTCTGCTTTTGCATGTAATTTATAGTGAACTTGGCACTTTAACCCACATTGTCTTGTTTTGTTATCCCAGTATGGTAGTAGAAATGATAATAGCTTATATTAAAGTAGCAATGTGCAGTCTATAAAGCACTTTAATTCCATATACTTTGCTTAATCCTCCTAACCACCACATGAGGTATTATTTCCACTTTGTAATTGAACAGAGGCTCAGGGGGATAACTGAGCTTATCATGGTCTGAGCTAGTGAGTGCAAGCCTAAGACTACACTACAAGCCTAAGACTCTGTCCCACATCCTAGGGAGTCTGGCATGGTAACCGGCCTTTGCATGCTCCCATTTGTCCTTTGCTAAGCCAAGAAATGTTTAGTAACCTGAACGCAGTAAGACTCAGCGCACAGCCCTTCTATGGCGTGCTGGCAGAGTAGGGTCCTAGTACTCTCAGCTCAGCTGAGGCCAGAAAAATCTTTCAGTTCCTGGGCTATGGAAAGGTGCAGTTGCCCCGGGTGGGTGGAGTCTTAGCTGTCCATCAATCAATAGAGAAGTGCAGGATCATGATTTTTTTTCCTCTGTGACTTTGAGATCCTAAGTAAAACCCTGCATACCACACGTCTTTGCATAATGAAGTTAGCTCTAGTTAAATGTAAGAGCATTGCTATATCTGTGTCATACTACTTTTCAAAAAAAACCCCATAAAATCCTGAGTTCTGGAACATATCTGAACCTAATCATTTCAGCTATAGAACTATGCTTCAGCACCTAACTGGTATATTAGGGCTACACCAGCACCATCCTATATAGATCTGTTGTGCTAGGTTCTCCAACACAGTGAGCTTGCAATGGTCTTCTCTTCAGTAATATTTGGGAAATTTGGTCCCTCTGTCTTCTTTCCTGCCTCTCTCCCTTGCTCCTAGTGCATTTTTCCCATTGGGCAGTGATTTTCACTTCCTATCTTTCCCTGCTTCATCAGAGCTGGTCAAAAGCAACTCTTCCTACTCCCCTTTTCCTGATTCCAACTCTACCATTAGTAGTTCTGTGTTAAGAGAAAAAAATTGGTATTTTGTGTTAGGGGAACACATTTGAGTGAATCTAAAGTAAATCAATGTGTGAACGAATAATCGTCACCATCTCCCAAATGGATCTCTAATTGTTGTGCAATTTAAACAGTTTGATTATGTGAAGAATTTTCAGAAGAGTCTGTGGTTAAAGAAAAGATTCAGCTAGGCAGAGGCAGCCACTTGGGAGGTAGAGATAGGAGGATCAAGGTTTGAAGCCAACCTGAGCAAAAAAAAATTAGCCAGGCTCTCCCTCAAAGAATAATTCTAGCTATGCAAATGTGTAGGTAGGGGGATCATGTTCCAAGGTCAGCCTAGGCAAAGACTGCAAGACTCTATCTGAAAATCAAGGCAAAAAGAGCTAGAGGTATAGCTTAAGTGGTAGAGTCTTGAGTCCTGAGTTCAAATTCCAGAGAGAATGAGAAAGAGAGAAAGAAGTTTCTTTTCTGAAACCTGATACTCCCATCATGTCCAGTGTAGGATACTGGCTGCTTGAGCATTTTTTGGCCCCATTTCTTAGTCAGGACACTGTCCAGTTTGATCTATAGCACCTTCCTTGCCTGGCTATGGGAAATGGCTTCTCTGGTCTTTCTGTCCTATCTTTGTAGGGGCAATAGAAAAGGCAGTTTCTCTTGGCCCTGGGGCAAATCACTGTTTTTCATTCTCACAGCTGGTGACCCTGGTAGAATAGAGGACTCATGGCTGGTCATCAAATATGGTGAGGATTATTCTCTATGAGCATCCTTCCCTGGAAATTACTCAGTGATTAATGGAGCAAAGACTTAAGGGATAACAGTCCATGCAGATCAATATATAGATCTGAAATTCCCAAGGAGAGAGTTGATTTATGGAAGAAGGAAAACATAAATCACACCTGGCAAATTTAAAATAGCTCTCTTCCTAGAGAATAAATGAAAAATTAATTTCTACACATTCTCCGTTGAGTCCACTCAACCTCCTATTGCATCAATTTTTAACAAGTCTGACAAGATCCATAAATTTTCTGATTTTTTTTCCCCAGGAAGTATCTGGGTTTCTACCCAGCTCTAGAAATGAGGGATGTCTTAAGGAAAGAATAAATGTCTAACCACTGAACCACCTTGGTAAAACACACACTATTACTTGTGCTCCTCCCAAGACCTGTGGAGCCCACTCTCTACTGGGCTGAAGGTACAGCCTGGTCCTGCTGGTGGCCCCTATCACCTCGTGAAGATTAAGCAAAGCAGCATCTATTTAGCATATTCAACCTTTTAGTTATTCTTTCTTCCCATACACATTCCTCAACTGTTATTAAGTCCAGTTCTGCTTCTTAAAAGGGTTGTTGTGTATGATGTGTTGTGGGATTTGTTAATTCTGACTTCTCAGGCAAAAGATAATATTTGACTTGTGCTTTGGTAGTGAAGCTCTCCAGGCACAAAAGTATGGACCAAGGAGCATTTGGGTGTGGGAATAATTCGAACAAGGCCTGGGATGTATTAGGGGCTACTGTAGGCATGGTGGAGAGGTCATTGTGGCTGCAGTATCAAGTTTCAAGGAGGGGAAGAGAGAAAAATGAGGGAGGAAAGGGGAGGAGTCAGCCTTGTGGGTCTTTTGTATGGACTTCATCCTGAACTGAAGGGTCACCTTCCAAAAGTTTAAAGCAAAGAGAATTTTTACTTCTCTAGAATTTAACCAACCTCCAAATTATATAAAAAGGGGGAGAAATAGTCTGGAAAGATATTTTTTGAACACTAGATAGTAGACTTTATATTACAGTTGATTATTTTTGAAGTGTATGATCTTCTCTCTCTCACTTTTGACTGGTTCTCAACTCCATAGGAAACCAATCAAAGAGGATAAAGGAGGGAAATGAAGGGAGATGAAACACAAGCTTACAAATTGCTCCTTTGTAGTTAGTTTATATTCTTGAGTGACTGTAGTTCCCTCAGTCAGTTGGATATTCAGTTACAAACAGAGAAGGCAATGAGGCAGGAGATGGCATAATGCTTGAACTACCCACAAATTAGAATAACTGTATTATTTAATGTTATCTATCTATCTATCTATCTATCTATCTATCTATCTATCTATCTATCTATCTATCTATCTATCTTCTATCTATCGACCTACTTACTTACCTACCTATCCATCCATCTATTTATCTATCTTCCTCCCAAATAAGGAACAATCTGACTCAAAAACTTCAAATGTAGTTTTTAAATGAATGCTTATTGTAATGAGAGTGTGAGAGAGTGATAGAGTGAGAAGAAGAGCGAGTGAGAGAATGAGCCCTGTTAGTAAACACAAACTTCACTTTGATCCTTGACAAAAACATACACCCTGCAACTAGTCACTTCTCTCAGACAAGAATGTGCATAATGAATAAAATCTTCAGCGCAAGATCTTGGCTATCTTGCTGTGTATTGTACTCACTGTTTACACTCTCAGCTCTTCACTGTATTAACTGTTTATCTACACACGTGTGGGTGACAGAAACACTGCAGATATTAGCATTGCTAGGATCATATCTACTGATGTTACCAGAAACAGGAAAAGAGAATGCTACTGAATTGTTTCTATCCCCTGTTCTCAAATAAAACCAGTTTTCTATTGTTAGGAGCAATTACAAGAGATCTGAATAAATTAAAAATTCCCTGATGGAGGCCCTGTTACTGACAGCTAACTAAGTTAATTTAATAGTTATGTTAACTTAGATAACTGTAAGAAAAAGGAATTTGTGTGTAAATTATGAGTCAAATATGAGAAGTATATATATACTTGCATGTATGTGTGTACATATATTCCTACTTATATTTGCCATTCATATATTTTTTACAGTCTTTTCATACTCATTGTCTTTTAAAATACATACCATTAACCTATGAGCCATGCATTACCAGTGTGTTTAAAATAAATGATCAGGAAGTTAGTTCACTTACAGTGAGGATCAGGGGCCACTGTAATTCAGGTCTAATCCCAGTAATCCTTCTAATAAAATTATTGTGAGGCTTTTTTCCCCCAAAGTCAAAGGCAGGATACTTGGTTTTATTCTGGTACATAATATTTTGAACTGGAAATCTACCAGAAACTCTGGAACATCTTGTTACTGCAGTTATACCCCAGCTGCCTTCATTATTAAACTTTTTATGAGTACACTTTTTATGGCCCCTTCAGTAAATCTTTAAAGATACACAAAGAAGAAAGAGGGTAGGATAACTTCAATTCAAGTTTTGTAAAAAAAGATTTATTGCTTGTGATACCATAATCATCATATTATATTACAGGCACTATTTTTTTAATTCATGTTTTCTCCTCAAGGGGAATAAATTCATGCATTACCTATAACAAGAAACAGTGTAAGTAGGAATTATATATATGTATATATATATCAGTATAATAAAACACTATATTGAACCATACAGATTTATGATTAAAGCAGGTAGAGATTATTAAATCAAGCACATTTTTTTGGTATGGGGTGTTTTACTTTCGATTTTACAAAGAAAATGTCCTCAATTGGGAAAGGTTCATAAATAAAAACAGAATTTAGAAGCAGATGCCAGCCTACAACCTCTAAATTCTCTCCTTAGATCATGTTATACCATGAGAAGTTGATAGATTTGGAAAGCATTCATTTCCATAAAGAACTGCTATGATAGGGCTGGGATTTATGGGGATCTGTCATTAGCTTTGACTGAAGGTCAGTATAAGAAACAGTCACATGAAAGCTATGACTGCATTTTTCTACTTTATTATTCACACTCCTTCTATAAAGCTTGGAATGAAGACTCTTTTTCTATTTCATGCTGCACAGATTTTGATCTCTTGAGAAGTGGTATTTCTGTACTTATGCCACCATCAGTCACATTTCCCTTTTCTGCTTCACTGCCAGAAAGAACAGAGTAACACCCAGTCCTGTATGAATGGAAATAGTCCCATTTTCTTATCCTTAGCTTATCTTTTTTATTTCAATAATGGAGTCACGTGCTCTACATTTTTGTCGTAGCACTGCCTTGGGTGGCTTTTGAAGAGAGGCTTGAGTATCAAACAAATAGCTAAGAATAAAAACATAAGCCAACTCTTCCAGTAACCAGACAGTATGTTCCCGACTGATAGGATAGCCTAGACCAATGCTTTTGTAGTCTTTGTGGGGAAAGCCTCGAAATGCAGGAGTTAGGGAAAGCTCAGTGGAGAGTGGTTGGAAGGTGAGGCACCAGGAATACCACCTTAAGGATGCTGTGCATCCATCTATTTATTAATTTCCTGGTACATGGAGATCTTTAAGAATGCACTGCCTAGGAAATGGTAGGGGAATGGATCCCTAAGACAAACAACTACAGCAAGATTGAAGAACTCTAGGATGATCTGCCCTCTCTCCCCACTAGGAGGAAGCTGAGCAGTTTTTTTCTTTCTATTGCACATGCAAAATATGAGACAGGAAAGAAAAGAGGCCATTTACAAAGAGAAGTAGCGCAAAATAAGCATTCTTCTCTACCATGATCTAAGTATGTTGTAAATACAATAGCCACACCCCATGTATGTAATGATGGGCAGTTATACAGGCTGCAAGTGCAGTGTGCTCTTAACCCAGGTAGACTGTCTTTCATTAGAATTTGACTTAATTTTAGTGAAGTAAATTTTGTTCCACAAAGTACAAAATAATGTAGTATATCATCTTTATTGTCTGACATTACAGATTGGTTTAACACTTTCCTTTTTACACACCATGGGAATGAAGAATAAAAATGTGTCCAGCATTTTGTTACACACAAACACACAATGAATAATAGAAAAAAGAGCATACAGAAAAATTAAAAGGTATGTTGAAAGTGGACAGGCTTTAGTTCTAAATGATCTATGGATATAATGTGAAACTTTAAAAAATAATACTAGCAAGTGGGATATATTGTCATACACAGTTTGGTACATGCATTGGACATAAAGCTGCTTTTGTTTTAAGTTGATTTAATATATATATTTTTGAGTATGCTGCTCTCTCTGCTGGTTTCTGAACCTGACCACAGGTCCAGAGGCAAGATTTCAGTGTAGAACATGTTTAGAGAGTCACATTGTGCTAATGACCTTATGAACTTCTTGGTGACAAGAAAAAGATCAAAAAGTACCTGTTCTTTATAGACCAACTAATGGGATTCTTGTGTGTGTGTGTGTGTGTGTGTGTGTGTGTGTGTGTGTGAAGATTCCCAAAAGACAAGAAGTGGGCAATTAAATCCTTCACAAGACTTAGCACATTTTGGAGAGCAGTGGGAGTATCAGATCTAATAATTACAGGATGCAAAGAGATTCAGTTGTCTGATTCTTATAAAATGAGCTCCCATATCTTTTCAGTTAAATGGAAACTGAATCACATCTGCATTGAGTGAGAGATGGTGGGTTTTTGCTTCTGGATTCTTGGCTTTTGAGGTAACATTGAGCTCAGGGTAACTCTCTAGGGACTGTCTTTTTATTAAGAGAAAGGTCTGAACCAACAACTCAGAAAAGCATAAAACTGGCTTGAAACATAACCCTGGGGATCTAAAATGTGTCCAACACATTACAATTTGTGTCCACTTCTAAAACATGTAATACATCTTCTGTTGGGGGCTGACAGCAGTGATTGTTATGAAAGATGCTAAATTTTATCATCTCAATTCAAGCACTATGTTGTAAAGGAAGCAAATTAGTATGATTTTTTTTCTTTCCAAACTGAAGCATGAACATACATTAGAGGCAAAAGCAATGAGAAAAACAGCAGGATGGCAGGCCCCTCCACTGTTAGTTAAGACCTGCAGTAGGGGACATAACTTACTCCCTGCTTCAGTTCTTCTTCCTACAGAAAGATTGAATCAATAACAGTTAGATTACCCAGGGTTCCCATAAGAGCAAGAACACAGTGTTAAGGAAGACAGGATGGGGAAACATGAACATAGCTTTGAAGGCAGGCCCCGGTTTCTGCCATCTCAGTGACTATACATCCAAGCCTGCTTAGGTGTTTGAATCTATAGACCCAGTCCTCTCCTCCATGTATCCAACCATCTCAATATCATCTGTCTCATTTTCCCACTATTTGTACATTTTTGTACAAAGGCTGTGCTCAGTTGGGCCATGTTGATACCAAGATGACTGGTGGTCCATTGCCCTGCCCTACCCTACTCTACCCTACCCTACCCTACCCTGCCCTACCCTATTCTATTCTTTTCTATTCTATTCCATCCTATACCTATGGTGTCAGAAATTATAGAAGCACCAGCAGAAGATGCTTGTCAAAGTGTCTTGTCTGCCATTAAAAGGAAAGATGGATTCAAGATTCTTTCTTTGACACACTTGTAAAGGAAAGCAGAAATGAGCTTTTTTATTGTTCTGAATAGATAGTTAGCTAGACACAGCAGCAGGTTATTAACAATCCAGTCCTGTCTTCTCACCGATAGTACAAAGAACAAAAACAAAATAAAAACCAATCAAATCCAACTTGAATTCTACATTTTTAGAAAAGTAAATTCTGTTGAACAAACAGCATTCTTCAAATGGATTATTAAAGGGGACACCAACAGGGGGAAAAGTTGACTAAGGAATAAAATAGAACAAATGAAACAAAAGAAAATATTACCACTGCAAGGTCTGGGATGAAAGTCTTCAGAAAATATTTTTCAAAAACATGAGACAAAGAAGGAAAGACAGAAAAAGAAAGGAAGAACATAAGTAAGGAAGAGGAATAAAGCAAAAGAAAAAAAAGGAAGAAAAAAAGGAAAAGATAGAAGGAAGAGGAGGAAAGGGCAGGGCAAAAAACAACAAATGATGGTGAGTTGGTGATGTGAGGGATCCATGATTGAAAATCAGGATATCCTGTCTCACCCTGAGCTGCCTGGGGACGGTCCCTTCACTATTCTCCTATAAGAAGTTTCACTTCCTGCTTGTGGCTCTTTGTAGGTCCAATCTACACTAGTTCATGCTTGTTTACACATGGCACAGAACACTCATGCTCTGGGCTGACAATGACATTCTACTACTGCTGACTCAGTACTTTTTTGTACTCAGGTGAAGGCTTTCTTACAAGTGGAATTCCACTCCCAATAAAAATGTATTATTTATAGAGTCTTTTATAGTTAACTTTGTTAAATATGTTATCTTGGAAGATTCAGGAAATATTCACATTTACAGTTTGTATTTGAGACCCACAGAAGTCGTGGGACTTGTGAAAGCCACACAGAGGGGATACATTTTTTAAAAATTGAAATGAACAAAAACACATATAATAATTGGAAAAGCCATTGCACATTATGTGCAAAAAATTAAATGCCACAATAGAAGATATAGGAAACATTTATTTGAAATGTCTTACCTTTAGTAGCTTCATGAGGCCTTCTAACTGGACCATTAGCTCTCTCCGACTCTCCTGGAGAGCAGACATTCTCTGTTCTAGCTCATCCTTGCGCTGTCTATGAAGGAAGCAGCTCTCATCAGAAACAGTATTTCATTCACTGAGCTAATCACATCCTCCAGTTCTGTGGGACTATCGGCCTACCTGGAAAAGGGCATGGCCAGGTCTTTGACAGGATTACCAGGCCTCCACCATCTTTAAATGAGGTGTACTCTTAATTGTTAAACAATTAGACTATACTTAAACAAAATTAAAGTCCTTTCAGACATTTCTATCCTTCTATCCTGAATTGCTTAACCATGCAATGAGCTATTCTCTGCATACTGACAGTATAGCAGGCTGTGTTCTGTGACACTGGTTCCAACAATCAACAAAAGCCCAATTGTCACTGAAAAGTAACAATCTTCCACGTTTGTAAATTCACAGAAAATAGGGTTTGCCTTTGTATTGGGAAATCTGACTTGAAAGTATACATTTTAGATCACTTCCATCCTCTGTGAATTGATACTAGTGACAGATGGGGATCCTATATGCAGTGGAGTGCCCGTTAGAAGTGAGATATTAATGGTGCATACTTATTACCATCAATCTAAATTATTTGGTTTTAATTTGTTTTCATAGTGTGATGCCAGAATAAGGAAGTTCTCTCTATAATCATCCTATAACTGAAAAGAACATAGAGAATTTGTTTGTCTTGTGGAATGTCTGTCTATTCAACTGTCAGCAAGAATGTAAAGCTCTAAGGACAATCTACCCTCTATCATTTTGTTGACACTAACAGGTACCAAGAAATCTTTAAAAAGGTAAAGAAATTAAGCAGTATGGTAAAGTATATTAATAGCTCACATTTCCCTGGTATACTCATACTTTACAAATTGATTTCAACTCCATTATTTTTCAGGGACATTAGTGAATAAGTAGTATATACATTTTTGTGTCTTGTCCCAAAGGTTTTTGTTTGTATGTGAAATATTAGTACTTATATTTTAAAAACATGGAGATTCTTTGACCATATATATATTCCATGTGAATGGAAATCACTCATTGACACAGACATATTAAGAGGAGCTACAGAGGGACAATGACATGAAAAATTGACAATATAAAAGTGTCATTCTGAGTTAGGCTTATGACTCATTCAGCTGAAAAATATTTATAGGAGGACAGGTTAGGGTTATAAATGAAACATTCTAAATTTGCTTTTTTATAGGCATACCGTACAATGAATTATGAATCTGAAATTTATAAGCATCTCAATGCTTTCTGAATATTTCTAGAGTTTTCCCTGCCACTTACTCCTGAAGCAATTGTTCCTTTAATTTTATGTACAATCCTCTCTTTTTCTGAATCTAGAGGATGAGGAACGCCATGGTATCTTATTATTCATCTCCTTGGGCTGAGGCATTTTAATTTTGTAATTGTTGCCCTACTCAAAAATATTCCTCAAGGACAAATCTATGAGTTGTCTTTCTTTGACTATATCTGCCCATGGTGTCCAAGCACATTTACAGGAAGCCCTGGGACAAGAGTAAATCATACTTCTAATTTAGTTCCAGTTTTTTTTTCCTTTTTTTTGGCATTTTTTATTGTTATTGTAAAGGTGATGTACAGAGGAGTTACAGTTACATAATACTACTCTAGAATTTTTGGCCTTTGGGTACAGGAGCTCCTTGAGACAGCCAAACCAAAATGCTAATGTTGCAGTTAAGAAACACTCAGACACAAATACAAAACACATACTTAAAAAGTTAACTAGTAGTAACTTAGACTACTCAATAATGAACCAACTTTATTGTACTTTCGTCTTATTAGAGTGAGGTCTTAAAGCAATGACACTGAATTTAATTAGGAAGATTTAATAGTGTCTGTTCAAAATCCTCTACAGCTGTGTTTTGTACCAGCAGTTACCTAATGTGGGTCCAATGACAAGTATGTGGTAAAGACAGGAGAAAATAAACATTAGTAGTATTTTTTCCCTACAGAGACGTATGCCCATTTCTATTCTGAAATTCTCTAAGATTGTTTGTTTTTATGTATTTATTTTCTGAGCCAATCTCGCTCTCCAGCTCAAGCTGCTGGAACTTCCTAAACAGCTAGGGAGACTTGAAAATTGAAATTCTCCTGCGTTAGCTTCTTGAGTGCTGGGGTTATTGCTGTGTATGTCATGCCTGACCTTGTCAGGTTATTTTTAATTTTGAGTGTGTGTTAGAACCTGCTTTCTTTTAGTATAGTGCTGGGACAATTGGCAACATTTTAATATAATTTATATATGAGATAAATGTATGTCTATGCTATCTGAATTCGAAGATGGTATCATGGTAAAGAAGCAAAAAGTTTATATACATGAAAACTTAGAGGTGACGGAGAATTGCGTCTGAAAGTTATACTTAAATTTATAGTTCTATTTCCTTATTTATAAAAGGAGCACGATAATAGTGCATATTTTCTAGCAACTCTTTGGGTCAGTAGAGGTATTCACGTGTCAGACTAGCTCAGAGAAATGCCCATGTGGGCTATAAACATCGCTTTCAGATTGTTTCTTTGTGTTTTTTTTTTGTGGCTAAAATAAAAAGGGAAACATGATTATTTAGAAAGGTCATAGAATTGTAAGATAACCATAAAAGTATACATTCATGAAAAACAAAGATCTTTTCCTTTTCCTTTGTCCCTAAATGAAAGACATTTTTTCTTTTCCTTTTCCTAAGTTGGGCTCAGAGAAGAGATCTCTAGGGCAGCTACAATAAGGAGCTCCTGTGGATGTTGTTTATGTGACCCAAGGCCAAAGGACACTTTGCAAGAGGCCACTGTTTTGGATTTCTTGTCTTGAGATGACAAGAGGATAAAACATAGCATACTCACAACAGGGTTTCTTAATCTGGGATATAATGTATCTGTGAAATCCTCCAATTGGGAAAATATTTGGTGCTGAGAATATGATTTATCAGTATCTAGAAAGTTACCCTTCAAGGGAGTGTATTTCTTCTTCCTTCAGGCACAAGAAACATGCTTAGTATATAGAGGCCGGTAAAAAAAAAAATCAGCTAAGTCACCAGCTGAAAGCCAGGAACAATCACATAGAAGTTCTTAGCAAATCCAGCCTCCTTGATATAGCCTTGGTCTTGGGCCATGGGATGCCCACAATGTAGGGTGAGAAGGGTGGTTAGAACTTTTCAGTGTGTCCCAAGACAGCTTGATGAAGGAGGAAGGAATATCAGACAGAAAACATATCACCATGGACCAGAGCACATTCACATGCTTTCCTAGACATTTCCTAAGCATCAAATGGAAAAAAAAATACTTTCAAAGGCAAAAGTTACCTTGAGGTGTGTGTGGGGGGGAATCAATGAAATGCTTATGAAAAATCCCTAGCCATTATCCTTCTGAAAGAGAATAGGATGAACAATGAAAGAGATGACCAACGTTAGCTTACTCAGTATTACTTCCGAGTTCATTAGGTCTGATTTCAATTTGAACTTGTGTGTACGTGTGTATGAAGGAGCCTTTTACGTGTGTGTGTGTGTGTGTGTGTGTGTGTGTGTGTGTGTGTGTGAATCCTGGGGCTTGAACTCAGAGCCTGGGCTTTTTTTTTTTTTTTTTGCTCAAAGCTTATGTCCTACACCACTTGGCTCACAGCTCCATTTTCAATGTTTTTTGGTGGTTGATTAGAGATAAGAGTCTCAAGAAGTTTTCTGCTCAGGTTGGCTTCCATTTACAATCCTCAGATTTCAGCCTCACTGGTACCTAGTGCCATTTACTTGGCATATGATGTGGATGTGGATGATATAAACATCCCATTTTCCTTCTTTTCATTTTCTTTTTACCTCTTCTAGGTAACATGGAATGTGAAGAATCGCAAAAAATGTGCAAGCACTTCTAGTACAAGTGATGAGAGCAGTTCAGAAACTCCCAAGAAGGAAGAATGTGTTTCTTTCGTTAAATTAGTTTTGTTTATCAAAAGAATGAAGTGAGCTTTCCACACTTAGCAGCCTCTAACAGGTGGGTTCTTCAGATTACTTTTTCTTTTTTATTTTCTTTTTTGCCGATTGTGGGACCTGAACTCTGGGCCTGGGCACTGTCCCTCAGCTCTTCAGCTCAAGGCTAGCGCTCTACCACTTGAGCCACAGCTCTACTTATGGCTTTTTCTGTTTATGTGGTGCTGAGGAATCAAACCCAGGGCCTCGTGCAAGCACTCTACCACTGAGCCACCTTCCCAGCCCTCAGATTTCTTTTTCACATATCAAGCCTTTGAAGAGTCTTTTCTAGTCAGGGGTCTGAATTAGGCCTAGTGGATTTTAGAGGAAACAGAGACAAGACCAGAAGCCTGAGCCAGGTGGGCCACAGTGCTCATGGGTTGCAAAACGTGACTGGAAAGGAGTATGGAAGCATCCATAACTACAATTAACAGGGACTTGGTAAAATCTGAATAGAACCCCACAGAACATGCTTAATTTAGTTTCTTTTTAATGGCGCTGCTTCCAGTAAGAGTTTCTGAGAAATGCATGATTCAGGGTTACTGATCTATCTAGACTATACACAGCACCTTAACTGAAGGATTGTAATTCCTGCTAATTAAAGTGTCTTGTGAAAGATCATTATGACATTTCTATGAGGGAATGCCTTTGAATTACCTTTTGTGTTGTTTATTACATAAATGCACTTGAGTACCTGCCATATTCAGGGTATAATGCTAAGCCAGTCTGATGCGAGGCACCTACAGTGACTCTTGGATTTTGCAAGTGTGTATAATGGGAACAAACATTGTCTTCATTCAAGGCTGGCTATTCTTTAGTTTTCTGACTCTGAGAAGCACACTGACACTCAGAGGTTGAGTCAGATGCCCTTCAACATTTCCTTTACTCCAATATTCTATGATGAGAGACTTGGAAAGACTAGGCCTTTCTATCATTTGCAGAACAAGAACGTATAGTGCCTGTTTTTAAAGATCTGTATGCAAAGCTAGTAGGAAGAGGAAAAATCAGATTCCTTTTGATAGGATACATGCAAATTTTTAAATTTAGGAGGCTGTTGTATTTATTTACGCATTTGTGCTTTGTTCTGTGAGCATTTGCAACAAATAATGTGGTGTTCAAATACCTCTGAAGAGCGGTTAATTTTTTTTTCTAGTGAGACACTTGGTTTCTGAGCTAGACTACACTATCCTTTTCTTGTTGTTGAAAGAAAGAATAAAATATAAACTTCTCTCTAAATCACCCAAATGTCAGCCATTAATAAAAAGTGTGCTAATAAAAACAAACCGATGTCAGAAGCTGTGTCAGTTCAGGTCCATTTTCTGGCTGTATGTGGTTAGATTGTATTAGCGATCTCAAAGGTTTATGTGCCCTGAGTTGACTTGGATGCCCTGGCTTACCTGAGGAGCCGGAGTTCTGCCAGCAGGGTGGGGTTCTGCTGTGCCTTCTCTGGCGTCGGTTGAGAGGCTTGTTCATGCTCTAGCCGCAGTCTCTGGATCTCCTGTAAGATTTCTCTTGGGAGAGAAGAGGAAGGCGAGAAATCGCAGCCAGCTAACTTTCAGGATACTAACATGTGGACCAACAAGGCCCAGCAGGACCAAGGGAAAAGGGATCATCCTATGTTTGGAAGCACAGCTGACCTTTACTAAGCAACGACCTCTGAGCTTCTGAGGCTGTGACTGAAGCTGGCTGGATGCTGTGGGTGAGGAGAGGATGATCTCATCTCCAGCATGTCTATGCCATGAAGGCTCTGAGTGTGCCACTGAGTTATACCCAGCACCCACCATCGTTCCAGGAAGTCATGTGGTGCCGTGGTCCTGTGTCTAACTTTGATGAGTGCTCTGCTTGTGAGACAAAAATGCATCTTCACATTATTTATGACCACTCTCTGACACCAAAAAGGACTCACAGCTACTGAGAGGTGCTTGAAGGGAAAATAAGGATAAATGGTGTCCATATGAGGAAACTAAATAACCTCATTTTCTCTCACCAAGAATAAAATTCTTCTCACTGAGTAAGAAACCCAAGGTTGGCAGATTTCTTTCTTTTTCTTTCTTTCTTTCTTTTTTTTAAACTTAACATCTTCTGCTTTAACAATGGATCTCAGCAAGGGCAGCCTTGGAAGTGTTTTTAAAAGGATTCACTGTAATTGAGTGTGTGTGACATCAAATGCTATTGGGGTGAGACATGTCAGCCTGTTATTGATGTTTGGGCCTGGGCTGCCCTGCATTTGGGTGAGCATTAGGCTAGCCATGAATGATATGCGACTAGCTAAAGGCAAATGATCCCTAAGTGAATCAGAAGCCATTAAGCAAGGTTACAAGTCACATCTTCTTGGGGGCTGGTGAACATTATTCTGCTACCTCATACAAAGCACAAAGCCAGTGAGACAGAGCAAACTGCTGAGAAAGGACGTTAAGCTTGGTGAACCTGGAGGATGGCTTTCTGTGCTTTTAAAAGACATTTTAATTGAAACAATAGTTGTACACATGGGGTATGACATGATCATCTGACACTCGTGTACAAACAAATCAGAGTAATTAGCATTTCTTTGAGTTGGAGACTTTTAAACCAATCTTTGATTGGGCACCAAAATACTTATTAGTAAGGGATACATTTAGTGTTCTACAGCAAAAGAGTATGGCTTTTTTTTTTAAATGTGTGTCAATCCTGGGGCTTGAACTCAGGATCTGGCTGCTTTCCCTGGGCTCTTTTGCTCAAGGCTTGTGCTCTCCCACTTGAGCTGCAGATCCATTTCTGGCTTTTTGGTAGTTTATTAAGGCAAGAGTCTCATAGACTTCCTGCCCAGGCTAGCTTTGAAACTCAATCCTCAGATTTTAGCCTCCTGAGTAACTAAGATTACAGGTCTAAGGCACTGGCACTTGGCTAAGGAGTAAAACTATTTTATAACAAATTATTACATATCTCAAAATAACCAAAAGAGAATAACTTTTTTGTTTTTACAGTGGACAGGTTGATTTACAGCTGCCTGTTTTATGAACACATAAGAATCAAGAGGTTAATTACCAGTAGGTCATTATACATGTCACAATTATAGTGAGAATACTGGACAATAGTTCAGTGATTTTTTTAATTTCGTCTTTGTCTCCATTGTTGTCTCAAGGTAGAAGTTTTTCTTTAAAAAAGCTCTTCCATAGATATCTATATTCCATGTTGGACAATTCAGAGGGAGCTGCTGAGGTTTGAGACGGGCTGAGTTTCTGCTTGGTAGCCCTCCTCTTTTTAAAGGTCCCCAGGATCCCATAAAGCTCAGCCTGAAAAAAATCAGTAAACTGAGACTTCCAAGATCTCCTTTAGTGTTTATATACTGGTTTCTATGCTTCTGGCCAGTTTTCCTTTGTAGATTCCAAGAACAAAAACATGACTGAGCCATCATGGAAAAATAGAAAAGAAAGAAGCAGTTTTGATGAAAATAAATGAACTGATATGTAACATACATGGTCAAAATAGTGCTGTCTTTAAAAAATTTTATTTTATTTAATCCTATTACAGATACATGATACGTGTATTATTTCTGGCTCATGGATGAGGAAATCAAGTCATGGACCAATTGGAAGACTTGCTTAAGTTCAACAAGTAGGTGGTAAAGGTGACTTGAACTAAAGCTAGATAGCTCTAATCCTGTGTCTCAGACAATCTCATTTCTAGTACATGCTTTGACTGGTGAAGCCTATGCAGGCAATGACGAATACAGTTCAATTTGAAGAGTCCTGTGACCCCTTCATACTAACTCCAACTGGTGCCTCCAAAGGTGCTATAAGGAAGCATTCTCTTTGAAAGATTATCTCTGACATTTATGATAGTTTAGATCTGGGGTATCCCACACAGGCCCGTAGATTAAAAGACTGATCTTCAGCCTGTGGCATTGCTGAGAAGTGATGGGAACTTTAGAAAATGAGGCCTTGTGTAAGGAGGTTAGGTAGATAGAAGCATGTTCTTAAAGAGACACAGACACCAGTCTCCTTTGTCTCTGTTTCTGTCTCTGTCTCTGTCTGTCTGTCTCTCTCTCTCCCTATTTCCTGGATGTCATGCGGTGACTAGACTCTCACTACAGGCTTCTTCTTCGACCTATTACTTTACCATATGCCAAAAAAACAATGGCGTCAAATGACCATGAATGGAAAAACTTTTGAAAGCATGGGCCAAAATAAACATTTCTTTTTTTTTAAAGTTAGTTTTCTCAAGTATTTTTGTTACAGTGACGGACAGGCTGACCAACACACATGTTCATGAATTACCTATAGTAAACACAATTGTGAAATAAAGTAAGGAATTCTATTTTTCTTTTTGTTGCAGAGATCTGTCTAGTGGACTAATTGTCACTATGGAGACCATTGGACCCCTGACTCAGACAAGCATCTGGGAAGCCCTAGGGTCTTTGTGGAGTGTGAGGTTAGGCTGCTGACTTAGAAGGAGTTTAGGATATATCAGTTGGTTCTCAGGGGTGGGGAGGAAAACTCTAGGAGTTATAAAAGAACTCAGGAGCAGGATAAAACTCTTTCTGTTTTCTTTCTTTTTTTTTCTCTCTGGTTCTATAAGCATGCTTTCAGAGAGAGAGCAATACAAAAAGTCCAGAAAATGAGCAGTAAAAAAGACATCAAGGCGTAGCCAGATCATTTAAACATTCATGGCAATCCCTGATAATTTTTGAATGGTATAGAGCCTCTCATGGTGGTAGGTCTCCCTGAAGTATTTCTTTAAAGGAAGCCTCAGTTTCTCCTTCAGTGTGTTATCCCAATATCTCATTGGATGCAGAAGACAGCTCTGGAGAGGTAGAGGAACAGGTAAACCAGGGACCAGAAAGTCCACGTGATTCTTCACATGGTTGACTTTAAACATTCACACTGGCTGGTTCACAGACACGATTTCTTCATTGCTTTTTGCTCACATCTGACTCTCTCGCTCCCCTGACTGCTCTCCTACTACTCTGTAATTAGCATGTCTCATTTAACATTATCTTCTTTTCTCAATGTTTTTTTTCTCTGAATCAGCACGATTATTTTCACACAGTAAGCATAGTCAGTGTTATATGAAATAGAATAATTCACAGACTGGCAACTACCTTGCACAAATTCTGATATAGTTGGCTATGCTATCCTGAGTTTCTAACAGACATAATCCCATCCCTTAGTCCCTTTTCTCTAAAACATGTTGTGATCACAAATTACCAAAATGAAGTCCAAAGACAGGATCAATAGCATGCAACTACAGCCTCCAGGTGGCAGACATAAGAAACTCTAGACCTTTACTTTTCTAATTATTCATCATACATATTTTTTCGTTCTTTTAAATGCTTGCTTCCTATTACTTGGCAAATTAAGAGGGGTTACATATGACCCACTTCTTTGGAGAAGTCAGCAGGTAGTAGTAGTCTCAAAGGCTATGAAGCCATAAAATCACTTTTATGAAGCTATTTCCATTCAAATTTGGGTCCTCCTAATGATGAAAGCCAGGTCCTGGGACAATTAAGGGGGAGATATTTTTCTTTACTAGAAAATTTTTATTTACAGAAGTTAAACAATGCCTTGATCTTTGATCCCCAAAATATCAGGCCTTATGTTATTACATCTTCCTCTTCTTTGTCTTTCTGTAACTTCCATGCTGATATTAGTGTTTCAGAACAGCATTTCAAAATGGGATTAGGCATGAAGACATTCAAAGCAGTACAGAATGTGCAACTCATTTCATTGCTCACTCAGCACTGGATTTGATATCTGAGTCAGCTATTTGCCATTTTTAAGTCAGCATATATTTACTGAGCATCTATACCAGGCAGGGATCTCTAGTCTCAGGATATTTGGTATGGCCTTGGTTCTCAAAGAACTTCTATTTCCATCAGGGAAGTCAGAGGACATGCAAGGAGCAAACATATACATGTGATTATTTTAGCAGTGACAAGTGGAACAGTGCTTGCTGAGGAAGGAAGCAGTGGAGACAAATAGGGAGGTTGGATGCAGGAAAGGACAGATGAATTGAGCCCTGGATAAGGGGATGTCCTGCAGCCTATAGAAAGGGCTTTCTAGGCTGAAGACCAAAAGAAGCTGAGCAAGGCTAGAATATGATGTACAAGGAGAACTGAGCTTAGAAAAACAGCTGTGGGAGGGCCTTGAAGACCATAATTGGATTAGGTTTTAATCAAAGTGGGATGGAAAAATCATTGGAGGGCTTTCCTGAGAATAACAGGATATACGTTTTCTAAATAAATACTTATTTTGACAATAGCATAATTTGAACTCAAGTCCTCTACCATTTGAACCAAGCTCCCAGCCCTTTTTGCTTTGTTATTTTTCAAATAGGATCTTATATTTCTGCATGGGTTGGCTTGGACCATGATCGTCCCAGTTATGCTTCCCACCTAGCTGGCAAGACAGTTAAATACCATCACTTCCAGCTTTATGGTTGAGATGTGATCTTATGAGCGTTTGCTTGGGCTGTCCTCAAACTATGGTCCTGCAAATTTCCACATCCTGAATATCTAGGATTATAGGAATGAAGCACCATTCTAAGCCATGATACATGTTTTTTTTTTAACAAGAGGTTAGATTGAGTGTTGGTGGTAATGGGAAGTTTGGGGATGTATCATGAAGATAGAAATTGACAGAAAGAGAAAGGACTGTCAGATGAAGTGGACATAAAGATATTTGGTCTGAACCACTGGGTGATGATGGTGTGCACAGAAAAAGAAACAGCAAGTGAAAGAGTTTTTCCTATGATGCTTTTGTAGATCAGCTTATTTGTGTATTTTTTTATAGACCAGCTTTTCCAAGGACAGTAGTCAACAACTCAAAATATAATCCTTTAAACAGACATACAAGAAAGCCTCTAAGACTTTAAGACATAGATTATTAATGAGAATATATATTGATCAAAAAGCCAACATATTTACAAAGCCTTACCTGTTCTTATTTTCTAGTTCTGCAATCAGCTGCCTTTGTTGCTTATTTGCATCAATGGTGAAGGAGATGTCAGGAGCGCCTCTCTGCTGTGTTGGTTGCTGTAAAATAAGTTGTGCACACAGTTAATATTTGGGAATGTACATCCACAGATGTTTAGGAAGGCAACAGTCATGGGATATGCAGACAAGGAAGAGGAAACTTTCTAGCTAAACAAAAAACTGGTAAATACATACAACGAATTAACTCTTCTTTCACCAAGAACCAGCTTTTCTGCAGATCTAGAACTTATCCTTGCAATGGAGAGCAGAACAGAACTTTGGCAGCAAATACACAAAGGAAGAAAGATTGTTTCTTGAACCTTCCCCACCTGAAGTCTCTGGGAAACTGTTGTACTCTTACAATGCTCCTTCCTGCATTTGCTCTCTCAGTATAAGTAGGTTTATGAATGTGTTACTGTTGACACAACTCTTTCTCTAGAATTACTGTTCATTCATTTTTGTCATTTTGTCACTCAAATGTCCACAAAAGGATTGTGTTGTTTCCAATACAAAGAAAAGATAAATGTTTGAATTGATAGATATGTTAATTACCCTGATAGGCTCTTTATATCCTAAATGTATGCCAAAATAGTGTACTGTGCCCTAAATCTATGCATAATTATATTTCAATTGAAAATATAAGGTGTGGCTCAAGTGGTACAGCACCAGCCTTGAGGGGGAAAAACTAAATGAGCTCATGAAGTCCTGAGTTCAAGCACTGGCATTGGCACACATGAAAATATGTTCACTGAACTCATTGACTATTTCCTTGTTTTATAGGAAATATTTCAGACTCAAGTTTTGAACTTGAAGGTATATGATTGTTCTCATTCGAGTGAAATTCCTTAACTGCTAGGCTAACTCAAATATATCAGTATATTCATTCTTCTATTCAATACATTTTTATTCCATACTTACTACATATCAAATATTGGGGCAAATGTCTCTTGTCCTCAATGGATATATGTATATATTATATACATAATGTATCAGGAATATATATTATATTATATAAGGTATGTGCACGGTTCAACAGTAACACAAAGGAAACATGGCTGCATTATTAAGATGACCACTGAGCTGACCTATTGAGAGTAGATGAGCGAACTCCGGGGTTCTTTGTGTTGTATTTAGAATTGGCTGGACCACAGGACATAGAATGATGAGAGGTGGTAAGGCAGAATGTTCTTTGAAATGCAATGATCCAACAGAAGAATATGGGGAGGGAAGATGTGGGAGTTTCCATTAGAAGATAGAGAAATGAACCCAAAGAAATAGCTTCCTATCTCTTTGTAACTGGGATTGCAGCTTAATAATTATGATTCATTTAGCAAATTGTACTATTGTTCAAACATGATCATGGAGAGGTTGATAAGGGGAAAAATAATGCAAATGGTAACTTTCTTGTGGCAGATCAAAAATGTTTATACATGATAGCAATAGACCAAGAATGAAACTAACTGATGTTCTCAAGGAAACAAGATCCAAAGACTGGAGAAGTTAGTGCATATACAAATAATTATAAGCACATAGAGAATTAGCACTCTGCAGAGAACCACTAATTCAAATGTCCAATGAGACTAGGGAGATAAAGTAAACGAAGCAGGGGACCAAGTCAAGGGTAAATGGTGAATGCTTTCCCTGTGCAGAGTAGGGTAAAGAATGCTTCTTCAGCTTCATATTACCATGAAGAATGTAGAAAGATCATGTTTGTCTTTCATGATAAAACTAAAAAACCCAGAATTTTAAAATAAACAATCTGAGTTGTCCACAATGATAGATAATAAAAACTGAGTCGACTGGGGGAGCCAGACACATTTCTGAGAAATGAATTTTATCTGTGGGGTGTCATTTGGGGGGACTACTGTAAGTCTTTGCTACCTTTTTTATAACTTATTTTCTCATTTGACTCTAATACAAGGTAGCACTGCCATGTATAATAATTAGAGGTAGACCTATGTACAGTTAAGGAAACAGCTTTATGGCAGATTACAGAGAGCTGGGACTCAGGTTCCCTTGGCCACATGGCTAGTCCCATATGTTAATGGCATCATGCCCTCTGTCTACAGAGATGTGTGCATGGACAGTAACATAACTAGTTTTGCTTTACCCTTCAAGTCTGTCATTTTCCAATTGGGAATCCACTGCCATGATGTCATGAATATGGCAACAAACAAATCAACAAGAGATTCATGCTAATTAGTTTGGTTATGGGCACCAACCATAGTGATATAATGGACATGACACAGGAAAGTCGAGGATTCCAGATGCCAACAGATATGTCCTTTTTACTCTAGCTACTTACAGAGGAGGAGGATTCTGCTGCCAGTCTTGCTGCGTACCTGGCGATCAGCCTGTGTTCTTCATCAAGTCGGTTTGAACTCTCAAGCATACTAGCAAAGAAGAGGAAGAAGGAAAGCGTTAAGCACATTCCTGAGAAAAACTGATGAATTCCTATCCCCATCAGTGGGATTGGTATTTCAATTTTTCAATGCTCCAAACTTGCGAGCTGTGCAAAATTCTGTTAGGTTAATGATCTCCAATTTGGATTCATGACATGATCTAATATGTAATTAGGAAGGTCAATAATAAAGCCTGGGTTCATCCAATTCAATCATCTTACTAAGAAAGCTCTAAAGAGAATTGTCCTTTTGAATCGATGTTTCCTTTTTTATTTTATTTTTGAATTATGTATTTGTCCTATGAGGGGATTTATTATAATATCAATGTATATCGTTCCCTTCATCATAGTTTGATTCTTGTGTTCCTTCCTCCTCCCTTTCAAACTGTTGGGTGGGTTTCTGATTCATTTCTGTCACAAGAGTACTTTCTTTTGCATTTTATTGCTGTTATAAAGTAATACCCAACACTGACAAGGCTAGAAATTACTGAAGCGAGAAGAGAAGAAAAACAATTGTAGTTAGCTTCCAGTGATCTCTAGGTGCTGGTGTTCACATTCTTATGCAATTTCCTCTCATTCGGTATGGGCTGTGTTTACTGATTTTCTTCTATGGATGGGGAGGAAATGGAACATCAAGTGCACAAATTGGATTTAAAAGGCCATGGTTTTCACTTGAGCTTTCTCTTGAGGTCTCTTGGGTTGCCTGTCCTGTGGAAGGCTAGCTGCCATACATAAATCAGACCTGTGTGAGAGAGGCCTGGGTTATGAGAAACCCATACCAGCAAGAGAAACAGCAATAAATCCCTACTGGTAACACTCTCCAATGAGATCAGAGGCCAGCTGGAGAGCTGGACTCTAGCTGCATGGAAGTCTTTGAGACAGAAGCACCTCACTAAATCAAACCTAGAATTCTCAAGAAACTGTGAGATAATAACTGCTCGTTGTTTTAAGATGTTAAGATTTGGAGTACTGTACTATGCTGCCTTAGGTAGCTAGTAGAATTACTATTTGTAATTATTCTAGTGTAACCTGCCTTTTATATTTACTTCCGATGAAGTAGACTTCTAATTTGCTCCCAACAGCACTAATGGTAATTGTTTACTGGCTCCTATACATTTATTGAAATAGTTTATTTCTATAAATTACTGATTCTAGCACCTCAAAATTAATAGAAGGAGAAGTACTATTAACTCTCCTATAATTCAGAAAAACCTTAGCTTCTGAACCCCTTCATTCAAGATTAAGTTGTGTGTGACATTTTAAAAAGCTTTATGAACTACACCAATAATGTTAATTTTATTAACAGAATAATTGGTCTTAGTTTGTCTTATCAGTTACGATATATTTAAGGTCAATGAAAATGAAAAAAAAAACGAATTCATCTCCTTCCAAACATACTTGTATTCTTATTCGTTTCTAAAGGGAACAAAATAATAGTGATACATTAAAAAGATCCATTCCTAAGTCAACATTAAGGTTGTAAGAAGGGTCCATTGTGAAGACTCAGATCCATATAAGTTAATATACAATTATTTATATATACCTACATTTAAACATCCAGCAGTCTTTTAACCTTTGTTCCAAAGTGTGTGCTCTGGCATGTTGGGTCAGCCGCTTCCTAGCAGTTCTTAACTGTTAGGCTGAGTCCATCACCGTACCCATTTTCCTGGTCATTCTGAAGATTTTCTTGTCTGTCTCATCTCTCTGTTCCCTTCCACACTCCTCATGCAAACTACACCTATTTTAATCTTAGTACTTACATTTTAATCTGAGTGCTTACATTCAATTTTAGGCTTTTTCTCTAGGCTATAGTAAATGGCTAGAATATCCATGAGCTTCTCTGTTTATTAAGTTAGAGCTCTATGCTCAGGTTTCTTTTGCCTTCGATACAACGGCGACAATACATGTAAAAAGCATTTGGTGGCACAATGCCCAAGACATGGTAAGCACTCAAAAATGTTAGTATAATAATATTATTTTGCCTTCTATAGTAACTCATCCAGGTCCATGGACAATCATGGCTTCTTTCACAATGTCACCTACTATCTAAAATGTATGATGTAGTGCTTCACGAGCATTAGCGTAAAAGAATAGTGATCTTGTGACAAGGCAGATTCTGAGTTCTATAATGGGATGATGGGGGTTGGGGGTGGGCTGGGGCCCGAGAATCTGTATTTCTGATAAGTTTCTAATATGATATGCTGGTCCACGAAGATCCTGGAGTTGCAAGCATCCAGAATATTTTGGAAAATAAAATAGAAAACTCAACATAGGAAATAAAACACACATCTAAAGCATGTAGAAGAGACCAGAAATTCTAGGTGTTATAAGGCCTATATAAAGTGGAATATTAACCCCAAAGGATATTGAGGCTTAAATCAGTACACAAGTTCAAAAATAATTTTCATAGTAAAAGACAATTATTTCTGGAAACAAAACCACCCTGATGTTTTAAGCAGATATTTGTCTTTACAAAACAATGTCTATGCAGTGGTACTCCAGTTTCTTATTAGAAATTCAATAAGAGAAATGTATACTGTCTTTGCTTTGACCAGATGACTATCCTATTAAGAAACCATTTGGTTTTATTTTAACATGTTATCATCCCTAAGTGGCATATGAGAGATGAAATGCCAATTCAACACAGTTTATGCAGGTAACAGTTCCCGGATGCTCCAAGCTCAGGCTGACGATCTGTTTGATGCTTGAAAGTGGTTTTTGTCAGAAACACTTGTGTTTTGATAAATAAATAATAATAAAACCCTGAATGATAAAAGCATCTTTTATCACTGGCAAGCATGAATAATACGAAGGTTATATAAAAAGGCTTCCTAGCGATGTAAGAAGTGAAGAAAGGGGAACCTGTCTGGTAAGTGATCAGTCATATCCCATAGTTTTTCTTCCAACACTGTGTGAACTGGGGCAGGGTGAGCTATTACCTTTGTGTAGGCAAACCATTTATGAGGGCACATGTGCTTTGTCAGTGCACTGAAATTATACAAAGGTAAATGATGCATTATTCTGATGAATCCCATTGTTTCAAGACTTCAATTACAAAGTGTTGAAAATGACTGGCCAATAATCCTTAAATTCTTAAATCATGAAAATAAATACCAATCTCAGTACCCTCTCCAGCTTTAGCTATTTATTTCAGGATTTCATAATTGCTAATCTTGCTATAAGACCATAATGAATCAAAACAGGTTGCTATGCTCACTGCACTTCAGAATGGAGAAATATTTTATTTTGAATGCTCCCACTTTCTATCTTAAACACATGGATAGTGTCTATTGCTAGTGATTTCAAATGGCATCCTAGGACACTCAAGTGATCCCTGCCAAGGGCTTACTAAATTGTGATTTAGCAAAGATTTTTGGGAACTTAGAGACTCCATTGTTTTCTTTCTTTCTTTCTTTCTTTCTTTCTTTCTTTCTTTCTTTTTTTCTTCCTTTCTTTCTTTCTTCCTTTCTTTCTTCCTTTCTTCCTTCCTTCCTTCCTTCATTTTTTGTTTTTGTTTTTGGGAGGTCCGGTCATGGGGCCTGAACTCTAGGCCTGGGTGCTGTCCCTCAGCTCTTCAGCTCAGGCTAGCACT